>NC_072382.2:35105000-35405000 GCF_028885625.2 Pongo pygmaeus | reverse complement strand
CTACAGGCAAAGGCTTTTGCCTTCTGGATGGAGGAAGGAAACTAGCTCTTACTGAGCCCTTACCATATGCCTGGTAGGCACCTTGCAGCACTTTTTCATCAATCCTCTTGATAACCCTTTGTAATTGGTATTGTTACCCCCATTTTACAGATGAGGAAATAGAGGCACTGAAGAATAAGCTCTCCTGAACGATTTTCACTGGAAAGATTTTTCAACATTCCATCTGTCCACTCCACCAGCCTGAGACAGCCATCTTTACTGAGGTTTTGAACAGTTAAGCAGGAGGTAATGCACTCTCAAAAGTGTTTAAAAGGATTAAGCAATTCAAAGCATACCTCCAAGGAACCCCTGCCAGAGATGCTGAATCTTGAGATTGCTTTCTTCCTCTGAAGGGCATCTGAACTTTCACCTGACTTCTTATGCTTAGCTCAAACGGCGGCAGGTTCAAGCAGGAAATCAAATGGCCTGAGAAGTGCTGCCACTGTAATTAAGAACAGAGCAGACCATTGCCAAGACTCAAGAAAGTTGTATGCCTCTTAATCTGGTTTGTTTCATTAGGCCTTTTACTAATGCCCAAGTTATGGCCCTTCTGAAGGTGGCTAGAAGCAGGTGTTGGGGCGGAAGTGGGCCTAAAACCCAGAGCCCAGTGGCTGCTCTCCAAAAGAGAAATGGGCAATAACACTAAAATTATATTTATACCTCATCCTAGTCCACAAAACTGAGGTTCAAGCACTGAACCACCTGCCTGATCATTGTCACCATAAGGCATGATCATTTACAGTCTGGATTTGACAATACATCAGAGAGCATGGACTTACGTTTGGACATTTAAAAACCGCCTCCATGGGAGGCAGAGGTTGCAATGAGCTGACATCACACCACTGCACTCCAGCCTGGGTGACAGAGGGAGACTCTGTCTCAAAAAAACAAAACAAAACAAAACAAAACACCCTCTGAATATCGCATTCAAAATAAATTTTAAAAAGTTATCAAAAACTTCCTAAATGATGCAGATTCTTAGGATGATACAGGTAGTTGACTTTGAAGAGGACAAAGGCTGATTGCAATTCTTCTCCTGACACTAGACTCTCCGACAGTGTGTGTGGCTCCCTTTACTTTCCACATCTTCCTTCTTTCTTCTTTCCTAGCTTCATTCCTTCTGTATCTCCTGCATCTCAGACATCATAGCAGAAACTGCTAATCATTTTTCAATGTGCATTCTCATCTTCTTCCTTCAGGAGAACCCTCAAGTTTTTGCTGAGGAGATAGCTGCTCAGCTAAAAACCAGATTTCTCAGCCTCCCATGCAAATATGTGACAATGTGACTCTTTTCTTGCCAGTGGTGTATGAGCAAAAATAATACGTGCAACTTTTGAAAGTACAATTAAAAAAAAGAAGAAGCATGCCCTGTTCTTCCTCCACTTTCTCCTTTCCTCTGCTTGGCACATAGCTATGATGGCAGGAGTTGGAGCAGCCATTTTGGGCCATGAGATGAAAGCCTTATATTGAGCCATATTTTGAGCAGAAGAACAGAAAAGAAGGAACCTGGGGCCCCGACATTACTGAGCCACCATAAAGACCTAGGCTCTCTACTTGAACTTCAGGTAAGAGAGAAATAAACTTCAATATTGTTTAAGCCATTGTATTTGGGCGTTTCTCTATTATAGCAGCCTACCATGTATGCTAACATAAGTCATAGATGTATCTTTTTTTTTTTTTTTTTTTTTTTTTTGAGACAGAGTCTCTCTCTGTTGGCCATGCTGGAGTGCAATGGTGCGATCTCTGCTCACTACAAGCTCCACTTCCCGGGTTCACACCATTTCCTGCCTCAGCCTCCTGAGGAGCTGGGACTACAGGCACCCGCCACCACGCCTGGCTAATTTTTGTATTTTTAGTACAGACGGTGTTTCACCGTGTTAGCCAGGATGGTCTCGATCTCCTGACCTGGTGATCCACCCACCTCGGCCTCCCAAAGTGCTGGAATTACAGGCATGAGCCACTGCGCCCAGCCAATAGATGTATGTTTAAAGACAGCTATAGGTAATATTCAGGATAGAGAATTAATGGGTAACAGACTGGAAGTCAACAGAGCAATTCACCCATCCATGACTTGCTGGTCAAAACTCTTTAGCAGCTGAAAGACTGTAGAAGAGCATGTCTCATGGTAGCATCCACCCAAGAAAAGGTGGAATGGAGAGGTTTCAATGGAATGGAAGTCAGACAGACATGAGTGCACTTATTAGCTCTGTGGCTTTGGGTAATTCTTAATACCCTTTCTCAGTTTCACCTTCTATTAAATGGATACTATAACTTTTGCCTGACTATTTTGTGAATCAATAAGACCATATGTTTAAAGAGAAGCATAGTGTGAATGAAAGAGCCAGAAGGTCTGGATTTGAGTCCCATCTGCCATTAACTTGCTGGGTTGCCTTAGGCAAGTCACCGCAGTTCTCTGAGCCTGGTCCCATATCCTTCAAATGGGGAAGTTTAGACTAGATTATCTCTGAGGTCTTTTCCTGCTCAGACATTGTATGGTTCAACAAATCAGGCTATAATATTATGATGAGAGTCAGAATTTATAGCAACATTTTGCTGAAGGTGGCCTGGCTGGCACTGGTTCCTGAAAGTGGATTGTGTGTATCAGTTCTTAAATTGGTAGTCAGTTCTTAAATTGGGTCAGGATGGCAGCTTGAAATAGGCCATAGTAGGAGTATTTACACCACAGAAATTGGCAAACACTATGAAGTGGGGCTCCCCCCTACCCTCCACAGAGAGCTGGTTGTTAAGCACTTACCTGCATGCCACTTACTACAAGGAAAGAAAAAGTTTTTATATGTCTTAGTGCTCACAGCAGCAAATAACTAGTAAAGCTTAAGATGAGAACGTGCAAGTGTTTATTTATAATGTACAGAGGACTGAGGGGGAAGAATTAGAAGTTACTCCACTCCTAGATCCCAGGTGTCCTGGTCCAGTGCTAAGTTATAGTAAATGGGCCCCTTGTGGCATGAAGGAGTTAGTATCTCTCCCTCAGTCACCAACTTACCTGGTCTTATTGTCCTGTTGTGCTTCTGGTGCGCTATTTTGTAATTTAATTAAAACTAGAGGCTTGAGATAATGGGCTGGTTGTGCCTGCAACCCCACCCTGGGTAAAAGTTGGGACCCAGGGAGCAGGAAAAATGGTCTTCCAAGGCACCAAATGATCAGGAGCAGTCGTTACATTATTCCAGTTAATCCAAATGAAGTAGTCACCTATGGCCCTGACTGATCTAGCCAAGTGGGACCTGTGGCTTGGAAAATGTTTAGAGATTCTGGACCAAGGGATTACCCACTTACTCATTCTCACCATTTAGAGTGTCTTCTCCAAAGTGTATTTTGAGATACAGCACTTCCTTGGTATGCTGGTAGCAATCCTTCCCACCCCAAAATAACTTATGGTTAAATAAGTTTTGGAAACACTGAATTTAACAAAGATAAACAGGTTATTTATGGCACTACTCCTTAGATATTTTCATAAATTAAAGTAGCACTTCTCAAACTGTCTGTAGTGATGGATCAGATTTTAAAATTTCTATTCAATGCATGATTTGGAAATCAATACATCCTATTGCCCATGACTAATAACAGCTCTTGTCTTGTGCACTTATTGTGCAAGTATGGACATTCAACCTGGTCAAAATCTTTCAATGAGATGAGTTCATGGCTATGCACTTGGATGACCCAGCAATGTCCAATTGCTGTAAAAGTCTCTAGTTGGAAGTGAGACTGGACCTTTGGTTTGCATGGGAGCTGGGTGAGACCTGTGACTACTGGCTTTCCCCCACTTCCCTGATAACCTGCATGACTCAGCAGAGGAAGCCATAATCCTCCTAGGTACACAACTCTGGTGACCTGAGAGTCTCACCCCCATTCTCCACAGCAGCTGCAGCAAGACCCGCCCAAGAGAGCCTGAGTTCAGACACACCTAGCCCTGCCCCCGCCTGATGTTCCTTCCCTACCCACCCTGGTAGCCGAAGGCAAAGGGCATATAATCTTGGGAGTCCCCACCCACTGCTGGTCCCTCTCCATACTACTACAGCTGATGCTTTCTGGAAAGCGCCACTTCCTGGCAGGAGGCCAACCAGCACAAAAATAGAGCATTAAACCACCAAAGCTAGGAACCCTCAAGGAGACCATTGCACCCTGTTTCCACCACCACCTCTACTGGAACAGGCAGTGGTAGCCATGGCTGAGGGTCCCATAGAAAGTTCACATCACAGGACTCTGTGCAGACAATCCCCAGTACCAGGTTAGACTTCCTAGGTGGCTAGACCCAGAAGTGAGACAACAATCACTGCAGTTTGGCCCACAGGAAGCCACATCCATAGGAAAAGGGGGAGAGTACTACATCAAGGAAACACCCCATAGGACAAAATAATCTGAGCAACAGCCTTCAGCCCCAGACCTTCCGTCTGACAGAGTCTACCCAAATGAGAAGGAACCAGGAAACCAACTCTGGTAATATGACAAAACAAGGCTCTTATAACCCCCTAAAAATCACACTAGTTCACCAGAACTGAATCCAAACCAAGAAGAAATCCCTGATTTACCCAAAAACGAATTCAGGAAGTTAGTTATTAAGCTAATCAGGGAGGTACCAGAGAAAGGCAAAGCCCAATGCAAGGAAATCCAAAAAATGACACAAGAAGTGAAGGGAGAAATATTCAAGGAAAAAGATAGCTTAAAGAAAAAACAATCAAAAATTCAGGAAACTTTAGACACACTTTTAGAAATGTGAAGTGCTCTGGAAAGTCTCAGCAACAGAACTGAACAAGTAGAAGAAAGAAATTCAGAGCTCAAAGACAGGACTTCAAACTAACTTGATCAAACAAAGACAAAGAAAAAAGAATAAGAAAATGTGAACAAAGCCTCCAAGAAGTCTGGGATTATGTTAAACAACCAAACCTAAGAATAATTGATGTTTCTGAGGAAGAAGAGAATTCTAAAAGTTTGGAAAACATATTTGGAGGAATAATCAAGGAAAACTTCCCTAGCCTTGCTAGAGACCTAGACATCCAAATACAAGAAGCACAAAGAACACCTGGGAAATTCATCACAAAAAGATCTTTGCCCAGGCACATTGTCATCAGGTTATCCAAAGTTAAGACGAAGGAAAGAATTTTAAGAGCTGTGAGAGAGAAGCACCAGGTAGCTAATAAAGAAAAACCTATCAGGCTAAGGGGAGATTTCTCAGCAGAAACTCTACAACCTAGAAGGGATTGGGGCCCTATCTTCAGCCTCCTCAAACAAAACAATTATCAGCCAAGATACAGCCTTTTTCAGACAAACAAATGCTGAGGGAATTCGCCATTACCAAGCCACCACCACAAGAACTGCTGAAAAGAGCTCTAAATCTTGAAACAACTCCTAGAAATACATCAAAACAGAACCTCTTTAAAGCATAAATCACACAGGACCTATGAAGCAAAAATACAAATTAAAAAGCAAAAACAAAAGACAAAAAAACCAAAGTACACAGGCAACAAAGAGCACAATGAAGACAACGGTATCTAACATTTCAACACTAACATTGATTGTAAATGGCCTAAATGCTCCACTTAAAAGATACAGAACCTCAGAATGGATAAGAACTCACCAACCAACTACCTGCTGCCTTCAGGAGACTCACCTAACACGTAAGGACTCACATAAACTTATAGTAAATGGATGGGAAAAGGCATTTCATGCAAATGGAGGCCAAAAGAGAGCAGGAGTATCTATTCTTATATGAGACAAAACAAACTTTAAAGCAACAGCAGTTAAAAGAGACAAAGAGGGACATTATGTAATGGTAAAAGACCTTGTCCAACAGGAAATATCACAATCCTAAATATATATGCACCTAACACCAGAGCTTCCAAATTTATGAAACAATTACTAATAGACCTAAGAAATGAGATAGACAGCAACACAATAATAGTGGGGGACTTCAATACTCCACTGACAGTACTAGACAGGTCATCAAGACAGAAAGTCAACAAAGAAACAATGGATTTAAACTATACCTTGGAACAAATGGACTTAACAGGTATATACAGAGCATTTCACCCAACAACCACAGAATACACATTCTATTCAACAGTGCATGGAACTTTCTCCAAGATAGACCGTATAATAGGCCATAAAAGGAGCCTCAATAAATTTAAGAAAATTGAAATTATATCAAGCACTCTCTCAGACCACAGTGGAATAAAACTGGAAATCAACACCAAAAGGAACCTTCAAAACCATGCAAATACATGGAAATTAAACAACCTGCTCCTGAATAAGCATTGGGTTAAAAATAAAATCAAGATGGAAATTAAAAAGTTCTTTGAACTGAACGACAATAATGACACAAACTACCTAAACCTCTGGATTACAGCAAAGGCAGTGCTAAGAGGAAATTTCATAGCCCTAAATGCCTACATCAAAAAGACTGAAAGAGCACAAACTGATATTCTAAGGTCATACCCCATGAACTAGAGAAACAAGAAAACACCAAACCCAAACCCAGCAGAAAAAAGGAAATAACCAAGATCAGAGCAGAACTAAATGAAACTGAAACAAACAAACAAACAAACAAACAAATAAAAAAACCCACAAAAGATAAGTGAAACAAAAAGCTGGTTCTTTGAAGAGATAAATAAAATTGATAGACCATTAGCAAGATTAACCAAAAAAAGAGAAAATCCAAATAATCTCACTAAGAATGAAACAGGAGATATTACAACTGACATCACTAAAATACAAAAGATCATTCAAGGCTACTATGAACACCTTTATGCACATAAACTAGAAAACTTAGAAGAGATGGATAAATTCCTGGAAAATCAAACCCTCCTAGCTGAAATCAGGAAGAATTAGGTACCTTGAACAGACCAATAACAAGCAGCAAGATTGAAATGGTAATTAAAAAATAACCAACACAGCAGAATTCTAGCAATCATTCAAAGAAGAATTGGTACCAATCCTTTTGACACTATTCCACAAGATAGAGAAAGAAGGAACCCTTCCTAATTCATTCTATAAAGCCAGTATCACCCTAATACCAAAACCAGGAAAGGATATAACCAAAAAAGAAAACTACAGACTGATATCCTTGATGAACATACATGCTAAAATCCTTAACAAAATACTAGCTAATTGAATCCAACAACATATCAAAAAGATAATCCGCCATGATCAAGTGGGTTTCATACCACAGATGCAGGGATGGTTTAACATACACATGTCAATAAATGTGATACACGATATAAACAGAATTAAAAACAAAAGTCACATGATCATCTCAATAGATGCCGAAGAAGCATTCAACAAAATCCAGCATCGCTTTATGATTAAAATTCCCAGCAAAATCGGCATACAAGGGACATTCCTTAATGTAATAAAAGCCATCTATGACAAACCCACAGCCAACATAATACTGAATGGGGAAAAGTTGAAAGCATTCCCTCTGAGAAGTTGAAAGCATTCCCGCTGAGAAATGGAACAAGACAAGCATGCCCACTCTCACCACTCCTCTTCAACGTAGTACTGGAAGTCCTAGCCAGAGCAATCAGACAAGAGAAAGAAATAAAGGGCATCCAAATCAGTAAAGAGGAAGTCAAACTGCCACTGTCTGCTGATGATATGACCATTTACCTTAAAAACCCTAAAGACTCCTCCAGAAAGCTCCTAGGACTGATAAAATAATTCAGCAAAATTTCCAGATACAAGATTAATGTACACAGATCAGTAGCTCTTCTACACACCAACAGTGACCAAGTGGAGAATCAAATCAAGAACCCAACCCATTTTACAATAGCTGCAAAAAAAAAAAAATAAAATACTTAGGAATATACTTAACCAGGGAATTGAAAGACCTCTACAAGGAAAACTACAAAACACCACTGAAAGAAATCATAGACAACACAAACAAATGGAAACATGTTCCATGCTCATGGATGGGTAGAATCAATATTGTGAAAATGACCATACTGTCAAAAGCAATCTACAAATTCAATGCAATCTCTATCAAAATACCATGACCATTCTTCACAGGATTAGAAAAAACAATTCTAAAATTCATATGGAACCAAAAAAGGGGCTGCATAGCCAAAGCAAGACTAAGCAAAAAGAACAAATCTGGAGGCATCACACTACCTGATTTCAAACTGTACTATAAGGCCATGGTCACCAAAACAGTGTAGTACTGGTATAAAAATAGGCACATAGACCAATGAAACAGAATAGAGAACCCAGAAATAAACACAAATACTTACAGCCAACTGATCTTCAACAAAGCAAACAAAAACATAAAGTGGGGAAAGGTCACCCTTTTCAACAAATGGTGCTGGGACAATTGGCTAGCCACATGTAGGAGAATGAAACTAGATTCTCATCTCTCACCTTATACAAAAATCAATTCAAGATGGATTAAGGACTTAAACCTAAGACCCAAAACTATAAAAATTATAGAAGATAACATTAGAAAAACCCTTCTAGATATTGGCTTAGGCAAAGATTTCATGACCAAGAACCCAAAAGCAAATACAATAAAAACAAAGATAAATAACTGGAACCTAACTAAACTAAAGAGCTTTTGCATGGCAAAAGGGTCAGCAGAGTAAACAGACAACCCACAGAGTAGGAGAAAATCTTTACAATCTATACATCTGACAAAGGACTAATATCCAGAATCTACAATGAACTCAAACAAATCAGTAAGAAAAAAAAATCCCATCAAAAAGTGGGCCAAGGACATTACTAGACAATTCTCAAAAGAAGATATACAAATGGCCAACAAACATATGAAAAAATGCTCACCATCACTAATGATCACAGAAATGCAAATCAAAACCACAATGCAATACCACCTTACTCCTGAAATGGCCATAATCAAAAAATACAAAAAACAGTGGAGGTTGGCATGGATGTGGTGATCACGGAACACTTCTACACTGCTGGTGGGAGCATAAACTAGTACAGCAGCTGCAAAAAAAACGTATGGAGCTTTCTTAAAGAACTAAAAGTAGAACTACCATTTGATCCAGTAATCCCACTACTGGGTATCTACCCAGAGGAAAAGAAGTCATTATTCGAAAAAGATACTTGCACATGCATGTCTATAGCAGCACAATTCCTAACTGCAAAATTGTGGAACCAACCCAAATGCCCATCAAAAAACAAATGGATAAAGAAACTGTGGTATATATATATATACAATGGAATACTGCTCAGCCATAACAAGGAAAGAATTAACAGCATTTGCAGTGACCTGGATGAGATTGGAGACCATTATTTTAAGTGAAGTAACTCAGGAATGGAAAACCAAATATCGTATGTTCTCACTGATATGTGGGAGCTAAGCTATGAGGACGCAAAAGAATAAGAATGATACAATGGACTTTGAGGACTTGGCAGGAAGAGTGAGAGAGGGGCAAAGGATAAAAGACTACAAATATGGTTCAGTGTATATATACTGCTTGGGTGACGGGTGCACCAAAATCTCACAAATCACCACTGAAGAACTTACTCAAGTAACCAAATACCACCTGTACCCCAATAACTTATGGAAATTTTTTTTAAATGACTGAAAAAATACCTAAATGTTAATTAGGATGTAGAACAATAGAAACTTTCATACATCACTAGTGGGGGTGTAAAATTATTCCAATGGTACCATAGAAAACTGTTTAGCAATTTATGAAAACATTAAATGTGTGTCTGCCATATTTAAAAAAAGGTCTCTAGTTGCTCACCTTCATATTTTGTAACTATTTGCCATGCAGTAGCAAACCATCTATGGCACAGTGCATAGGCCCAACTTTGAGTAGCGCTGTGCTTAAGTACCTGGCTGTGCCTCTTAACCAAATGAAGCATGGCTCTACTCCAATAAGACCTGCTCCCTCTCACTGGAATTTCTGGGTTTGAGCTGGTCACTGAGCAGTGTGTCCAGCTGCTGTAGACAGTGCAGCTCTGTCAGGGCTGAATGTCCCAGGCATGTGGGACATTACCCCAGTACACCAAGAGATGAATTTCCAGAGTCCAGAAAGGACTCTGATAGAAAACACCAGCTGTCCTGGGAAGTAGTACCATCTCTGGAAAGGGTCCAATAAAAACCAGATAGGTCCTTAAACATAAAGGCAACAAGGGTAGCCCTGGCTTCCTTTCTGTCTTCCACAGACTCAAAAACAAAAATACAGAAAAGGTACAGTAGCCTTGGGGTTTGACCTCTATTAATTATGAGGGGCACGAAAATGGGAAGTGCTTCAGAGGCAACTGAGATGATCTCTGGGGAGCAATTTGCCCGCTCCCATGTGAGACCAGTGAGCCACAGCTTAAGGATCACATGTGTCTGTTAGACTTGGGCAGCCCTCAGCCAGGACAGAGGCAGCAAGGCCCAGACCCAGCTCCCGACTCTAGCATTATTTCTCCACAGCTTGACAGGTGGGTGCCTGGGCAGGCATCTGCCCCCTCTTTTTCCTTCCCTTTTCTTCTCTTGTGCTCATTCTCCTCATGCATCCGCAATGGAAGTCAAGTGTAAATAGGAGGCTCCGACTCCCGGGTCAGGTGGCTGTCAGGGTTCCCTCCTTCTCTCTGAAATGCTCACTGTCCCTGCCAATTCTTTATTCTGTACCTGTCAGAGCTGGCTCCCTGCAATGTCTCTATGGACAGATTCCCTCCTCAGTGAAGAGTGTCAGTGACCCGAGAAGTCCCTGGAATCAGGCTGTCTGTCTCTCAGAGCAGAGACGGTTTCAGCTGGGGGTTTTTCCTCTCCCTTTCACCAGTCCAGCATTTAGCTTGAGGAACTATTTATGCATGAGGTGGACCTGGGTGATAGTTATGGGGAACGGGGTGCTGTGGAAGGATTCTACCAGATACAGGATGCCAGCGTCATCCCCAGTGCCACATCTTGCTACATTCCTACTATTATGGCCCCCATACTGGTCCAGACAGAGCAAGACCCTGGGAAGGTTGGGCATCAGGTAGAGTTGGCTTTTGAGGTCTCCCTCATGTCAAATGGAGATGTCCAGCCAGTGTGTGAGGAGGGGTGATGTGATTTGGCACTGTGTCACGATCCAAATCTCATCTCCAATTGTAATCCCCATGTGTCAAGGGAGGGACCTGTGATCTCCATGTGTCGAGGAAGGAAAGTGATTGGACCATGGCGGTGGTTTCCCCCATGCTGTTCTCATGATAGTGAGTGTGTTCTCACAAGATCTGATGGCTTTATAAGTGTTTGGAAGTTCCTCCTTCATGCTTCTCTCTCCTGCCACCTTGTGAAGAAGGTGCCTTCTTCTGCCATGATTGCAAATTTTCTGAGGCTTCTCCAGCCATGAGGAATGGTGGGTCAATTAAACTTCTTTCCTTTACAATTACCCAGTCTCAGGTAGTATTCTTTATAGCAGTGTGAGAATGGACTAATACAAGGGAAGAGGCAGGTCGTTTGTTGACACCATGGGAGTTGACACCATGGGAGTTGACACCATGGGAGTTGAGGTGGAGATTTATCAGGCAGGCTGCGTGGATCTAAGGCGAGAGTCTGAGAGAACACCCAGTTAGCAAGAGGGAGTAGCAAGAAGAATTTGGAAAGGAGGCTAGAGGGAGACCTTAGAGGAGTAGAGCGGAAACCAGGAGAATGTAGCACTTCATCAGGTCAGAGAGGAGAGGATCAACAGTGTTGTGTTGCCAGGAGATCAAGGAGGCTCAAGCCTGAGGAAGGGAGATGGTTGGTGATTAAGACAGATCCCAAGCAAGGTGGCCAGGCATGGCTGTGCACACTGCACACCCCCAGGGGGAGTCGTCTACACCCTCGTCTGTGGGATGGTGACCCCTGGAGTTGTGTAGTATATAACTTGTGTGGCTACTGGAGACACCCTGCTCATGAGAATCTTATCAGCCTAGGGGTGAAGGAAGAAGCCCCATCATGAGCTGCTGAAGTGTGAGCAGGAGGCACGGTGGAGCTGGAGCAGTGAGGGTGACCTGTGAAAGGAGTTTTGATGTGAAGGAAAGAAAAAGATATAGTGGCTGGAAAGAATATCTGGCTTAAGGGAAAACAGCCTTATTTTACACTTGGAAATCTGAGCATGATTTAGGCAAAAGCAACAACAACAGCAACAGCAACAACAACAACCCCACTAAAGTAGGAGAGAGAACAGACGAGGGAGGGAGAGTGAAGAGAGAGAGGAATCCATCCATTCAGAAAGCAGTCTTTACTGCCAGCCTCCTGAGTGTCTTCTCATCGTGTGCTGGAACATAGCTGTGGAGACAGAACAGCTTCCGCCCTCACGAAGCTTATTGTTAGTGACCAGTGACACTATAGAGAGGGAGTGAAGGGTGAGTGGGGTGGGGTTGGGTTTGTGGGGCAGGGCAGACTTCTCTGAGGAGGTGACCTTTGAGCTGAGACCTGGATGATGAGAAGGAGCGCACCCTGTGAAGACCATGGGGAGGAGTGTACCTGGCAGAGGCAGTGGCTGGTGCAGCAGTTCCCAAGGTCAGGCAGGAAGAGCCCAGCCTGGCTGGGTCAGAGCTGCAGAAAGGGCTGGGTGGTGAGCCTGGGTCAGGCAGGGCCTCTCAGGCTATGGGAAGACATTTCCATGAGAGTACCGTGACATGTACTCCATTCTTATGGAGGAGAGGTCACCTACACACGTCACTGTACTCTCATGGAAACCAGAACCTCTTGGCTTGGGATCCTCTTGAGATCCGGGATACTCTCATGGCCTGGGATTCTCTTGAGGGTCTCAGTCACCTCCCTAGCCTGGCATAGAGTGAAATAACTGAGGCTTGAATGAAAGTCTTCCTCCAAGTCAGCTATCAGAAACATGCCTTATCTGAGTCAGGAAGAGTTTAAATTCATGGCTTCGTAGGAAGGTCTCTGAGTCAGGCCCAAGCTCAGGGTGTTTCCACAGGCCCTTACACATACTGTGTATGTGGGGACAGGGGTGGACTGAGGCATTTCAGTAGTCCTGAGTCACCTCACCCACATAGACACCGGCTGCACTAAACTTTCCAGGTTGATGAGGTTAACTCTGAAGCCCTCCTGCCATTATTTCTGGATCCCTGAATTTCCCTGCAGCGCTCTTTCTCTATCCACACTGTTCTCCTGCTACCTCTTGCTGCTCAAGCTTCTTCTTGGGGTACCCCCTTAGCTCAGCTTAAAAATTCCATCCCTTATTTTTCAGCCATTCTCTCATCCTCATAAAAATTTCTATCTCCTTAATGCAGACATTAGCAAGAAAGCAATCTAATTGAAAAAATTCATGCTAAGGTGTTGGTATCACCATCACACTCATGGGGGTATTTGATTGTTGAAAAAAGAAAGATGTGTGCCCAGATTAGAGCATTTACTCAGTGCATTGAGAACACACATGTTTGCCAAGGGATGGGCGTTAGAAAGATAAGAGAAAGGTTAGGAATGGTAAGCCTTCCCAAATCTCCTAAAACCTTGTGCCTAAGGCTAGCTTTGTTTCCAGAACCCAAAAGACAGAAAAGACAGTCCTCCACATTTGCAAGCAAAGATCAAGGTACCTTGATGATCTGAGGACAGGATAGTTATAAAGCACAGTTAGATTCTTAAGGTGACTGCGTGCCTACCACTGGGTCAGCCCCAATCTGAAACCAGCTTCTCCGATTGGGGTTAAAATGACACCAAAACAAAACAAAAAACAAAACAAAACAAAACCAAGGATGAAGGAACATATGTTGGAAACCTACGTGTATGTTATTTTATTTACTCTTCATCACAATCCCATGATCAGATTGTATATTGTCCCATTTTCCAGATGAAACAGGCTCAGAAATATTTAGTGATTTTCCCAGGGTCATGCAAATATGCCTAAAGCACTGGGATTCAAACCAGGCCTGTCTGATTCCAAAGCTCCATTCCTCCTCCTGTGCCTCAGGGTTAAAACTCTATCCTAAGGCAGTGGCAGCTGTCCCGGCCAGGGCATTCTGAGAGCCACTTGCAGCTCTTCCATTTACCAGGTTGAGATTTACTTCCTTTCTCTGGGCTTCAATTTTCTCATCTAGAAAACTGCGAGACAGACGAAGTTCTTTGAGGTTCCCTTCCAGGCCTAAGCATCACCACGCTGGGTGATTCTTCCTTTGATAAGTCAGTGTACAGCTCATTTGATGTGCAAATGTCAAAATGTCAGCAGTGCCATGAGCCCTTGAGCATTCGGCTCCTTAGAGAGAAGCCTCTTGAAGGGCGGCAGGAGGTGGGCCACCTTGGACCAGCAAGTCCACAGAGGCCTGGAGAGATGTGGTGAACGGGAGTTCCTCCAGCTAACCCTGGGATTTCCCAGGGAATGGGCATTTGTTTACCTCCTTGTGGACAGGGCCTGAGCCCATGGCCCGATGATCACCCGAGTCCTTACAAGGTGGTTGAGAGTTTGGGTGTGTTTTTCCTCTCTCCTTTTGAAAACCAAGAGGTCAGCGTGAGTGTAACTCTGACACATGAAATCTGCTCCTTGTTTGGAAACACCCTTTTCTAATCCATCCTGAGATGAGATTAAGAGAACAGTTTTGGCTCGTTTTCAGGACTGTCATCTGATGAACATCTCCCAGCTCATTTGAAGGAAGTGACAGAAGAGAGTGAGATTTCAAATCAGGGAAACTGGCGACAGGCTCTGCTCAAATTGGCCTCCCCACCTCCAGCATGCAGCCCGCAGAAAACAAAAGCTCCGGAGCAGGAAAGTGACACAGCGCCACCTCCCGGTAGCCTGGCCGGCCAAGGCCTCTGGCTCAAACAGGCCTCTGGCCTGCCAAAATGCCTGGGGAGGGAAGAGCTGTGTCTCTGCACTCATGAGATGGGAACAGGGGGGTTCTGGGAGCTGCAAACGTTTCAGTTCACAGTGAGTGCAGTCATGTGTCTTGCACATACACACATGCACATAGACAGCCAATATGAACACCGAGGATTAACTTGTCTTAAAGGGGCAACTCTCTCGTCCATCTACTTTTAGGCAGATTTTAAAGACAATCATAGTAGTTAGCATATGGACTTTGGAGCCTGGTTGCCTGGGTTCAAATCTCAGCTTGGCACTTAATAGCTGTGCAACATTGGCCAACTTACTTAACCTGTCTGTGTCTGTTTCCTCTCCTACAAAATAAGGATAATAAGAGTATCAACCTCAGAGGATCACTGCAAGAATTGAGTGGGATACATATGAGGTGCTTAGCACAGTGTGTGGCCCATGGTAAGCACTCAGTATGTGTTAGCTATTTTTGGTATTCGATTAAACATACCTCACACATTTTTTTTCTTCTGCACACCCGCCTGTTCAGCCATTTCTAACTGCCTGTTGGCTTATACATCCTATGCAGATGTTTCTGGTTCAAGGAAGATAATGCTAAATCCACAGTTTTGCTGAAATAATTGACCCTACCCAAATGCACACCCTAAACTGAATGAACTACTTGGCAGATTTTGAGAAAAATCATCCTTGGGGAACTCCCATGTATTTTTTTTTTTCAAGCAGCCTGGCTGGGCAGTTGGGGCAGTTGATGCTTCAGAGTAAACCTAGGAAGGCTTCATGGGCCTGTGGATGATACATGTATGTATCTGCTCAAATACAGAAAACTGCGAGACAGACGAAGTTCTGTCTCAACACTCTCAAATGTTGAGCTTCAACTCATGGGGGAATATTAGTCCTGGATTTTCCCACATTTGTTTGTAGATTGCTCCAGGGACACTGGCAGATCAGGAAAGGGTTTCATTTCAAGCCTTCCTGCTACATTTGAGCCGGAAGGTCTCTGGGAAGCTCCTTCATGGGGCCAGACTTGGGATGCGCATCCATCTTGATGGAAAGTTCTCCCAACCTAGAGAAAAGATGGTGAGGCGACAGGCTGCCAAGGTCAGAGGCTGGTCTTTCCCAAAGTCAACCATAAATCAAAGCCTCCAAGGTGACCACGTATCATAGACACCAGCTCTGGAGTCTCTGAGCGGGTGACACAGGGCTTGATGACAGGAGACCACCTCTTCCCCAGCCCGTCTGCTGCTAGGGAAGACCAGCGTGTGGGCTGTTCATTGCCACCGAGGAAGTTTTCCTGCTGTTTAATGAGGTTTAACTCTCCTTGTAAAGGAGGGCCTGGCCCAAACATCTGTTTCATCAAAGGGGTTAGAGTCTTGAAGACACAAAAGCTTCTCTCAGTGGCTCCATTCTATGGCCTTTATCACTCCCGGAGTCGTCCTATTAATATGCTGAAACAGCCATGACTGCCACTATGAACGTGTCTGGGGAGCACAGCCAGGTTTCAGGGTGAGGAAGGAGAAAAAGGGAGAGCCCTTTGAATCCCCTCAGACTTTCCACTTGGCTTCCTCTTATGGGTAAGACTTAATTATGACTCACCTGTTTTAGAATGTTTTGTTAGCCAATCCCTGATTTGCTTGAAACCTCCAAAGTCTCAAGAAAATAGCCTCAAGGGAACTTGGAGCTAAGTTGCAATGTCTCAGGCCTAATAAATAAACTGCGTATGAGGATAGCACATGATCGAAAGAGCAAATGCCAAACCGGGAATCTTCAGGTCGAGCACCTGGAAGTCACTGGGATTTTCGCAGAAAACCATGAAGCATTAACTTTTTAAGTTTAAAGGATTAAATAGATAATTTAGGGCTACAACTGACTGTGGAGCCCTGGAGTCTCCTGCTATTTATTGGCTATTTAACTCTGCAGTAGTTACTTCACATCTCTGAACCTCCATTTCCTCATCTGTCAAAGGGACAGAAAATACTGGGGTGAGGACTTAATGACAAATAATGATATGTTTTACTCCCTCTAGTGCTTGGCACGTAGACACTCAAACAATGGCAACCAAGTAACAAAAGTTTAAGAAAAATGTATCAGAGAAGAAGCTAACTTGAGAAATGCTTTTCCATGAAATTATTATTATTTAAAAAGTTTTGTTTTTGTAAATTGGGAAAAGAGTGCCACAGCTTGATGATAGTGGAGTGGCAGATGTGTTGTGTGGCCCGGCTAGTGCAGGCAGCCCTGATATATGCAGCAGTGTGGCTTCCTGTGCTAGGTTAGGGTTCTCAACCTTCTCTACCTATGACAACACACCTATCCAGTGGCATGAGGTTGCCCAACCCACTCTCCTCATTGATGACAGGTTCGAATCCCAGCTTGATCACTAGCTTTGCATTATCTTGGGCAAGTAAATGAGTGATATGAATAGTACCTACCTTCCAGGTTTTGGGGGGTGGGTGGGTAACTGTGATTATGTAGATAAAGCACTGAGGACAGTCTTGAGCACAAAATAAATGCTCAATCCAAAAGAAAAAAATGTGTTCATGATTTCTGTATGATTTTCAGCCCCAGCTATAACCCCATCTTTTTCACTCAGAGAAGCAATTTGGAAAGTAACACTGTGATAGGGATACTCTTGAATCTGCTCAAAAATTGCTTAAAACTCATTCACACATAGATTTAGTCATTATCAGTAACAAATTATTTGTGAATGACCTCATAACTGATGTTGATCACAAGTCCTCAAACGCAGATGGGTGCCATACTTTTCTCCAGGCTGCGTGAAATCTGCATTTGCTTCAGGTGGCTGCTGTAACAAATTACCACCAACTCGTTGGCTTAAGCCAATACGAATGTATTATCTTACAGTTCTGAAGCTCAGAAGTCCTAAATGGATGCCAGCAGGCTAAAATCAAGGTGTCGGTGGGGCTATGCTTCTTCTGCAGGCTCTAGGGGAGAATTGTTTGCTTGCCTTTTCCAGCTTTTAAAGGCTACCTCCTTCCTTGGCTTGTGGCCACATTCTGTCTTCAAAGCCAGCAATGGTCAGATGAGTCTTTATTCCTATGCCATCTCTCTGATTCTGACTCTTCTCCACTTAAGATGCCTTGTGATTACACTGAGTTCATCCCCAATAATCCAGGATAATTGCCCTATTTTAAGATCAGGTGATTAGCAACCTTAATTCCATTTGCAGTTTCTACTTGCCATATGATACAACAGATTCATAGGTTCTAGGAATTAGGATTGTGGACATCTTTGGGGTTGGCAGCTTGGGGGGGCAGTGGGTATGGCAGGGGCATATTTTGGCAACCACATGGGATAACTTTGAATCTGCCAAAATTACTTAAAATTAATTCACACATATTGTTGCTTTAATCATCAGTAACAAATACAGTGAATAACTCCACAATCAATACTGATAAGAGGGCCTCAAATATGGTGGGGGTCATACTTTTCTCTAGGCTCCATGAAATGTAAAAAGACAATATGGCAATTTTTAACTGAAAGTAAACTTACTCCATTTAAAGGACTGTTCTTTCGGTATTAAAATGTTGGCAGCAGATGATAGTTGGCTTTTGAAATTGTTAATGTACTTGTCAAATATAAAAGTTGGTAAGTCAGTCAAGACCCAAAGGCTTTTTGGGAAGGAGGGGATGTTGCTGTTTTGTGTAATCAAGGGCAGCAGCCATTACTACCTTCCAGGAGGTGGGCCTCCAGCCCACAGTGTGCAGGGCCACAGGACTCTCAGAGCCTTTCCCTTCTCCATACTTTTCCTTCTCCATTCTTCCCAGGGTTTAGAGAGTTTGGAGCCAAAGGACTGGGATCTGAAACCCTCCTCTGACATGGGACAATTCACTCCTCAGTTTTCATCCATAGACTCAGAATGACAGAAAACTCAGCCTGCTCTTCTCACAGGATTGCAAGGAGAACCAAACTAGAAGAGTGCGGTAAAGTGTAAAGTGCTGTACAAATGGGAATGGTTGTTTTTATAGCTGAAACTTGGACTCTCAGTTTCTGGATCCTTCTATAATGTTTATTGAGTGGGTGAGAGAAAATGACAAAGGCCCCAGGGGGTACAATTAAGCCTTTAGGGAATAGCAGTTAGAAAAATGCCATTTTCCTCCCTAAAAACAAAAACAAACAAATCTTTAGGTTTTTTTTTTTTTAAATGGTAAAATACACATAACATAAATTTGTCATCTTACGCATTGTTAGGTGTACAGTTTGGTAGTGTTAAGTACATTCACATTGCTGTGCAACCCATCTCCAGAACATTTCCATCTTGCCAGAAGGGAACTCTGTGCCCGTGGACAACAACTCCCCATTTTCCACTCTCCTCAGACCCTGGCAACCATCACTCTGCTTTCTGTGTCTATGAATTTGACTAAGTACCTCAAATAAGTGGAATCATGCAGGATTTGTCTTTTAGTGATTGGCTTATTTCACTTAGCGTAATGTCCTCAAGGTTCATTCATATAGTTAGCCTGTGTCAGAATTCCCTTGCTTTTTAACACTGAATAATATTCCACTGTATGTATGTGCCACATTTTGTTTATGCATTCATCTGTCCACGAACAACTTGGGTGGCTTCCACTTTTCTGCTATTGTGAATGCTGCTGCTGTGAGTGTAGGATACAAATATCTTTTCAAGACCCTGCTTTCAATTCTTTTGGGTATGTACCCAGTAGTGCAATTGCTGGATCATACGGTAATCATATTTTTAATGTTTCAAGAAACCGCCATACTGTTTTCCATAGTGGCTGCACCATTTCACATTTCCACCAATAGTGTACGAGGTTTCTAACTTTTCTATGTCCTTACCAACACTTGTTTGTTTTTTTTGACAGTAGCCATCCCAATGGGTGTGAGATAGTCCTAATTTTACTTTTTTAATCACAAAAGTAATACTAGCTCATAGTAAAAATGTTGAATAGGTGCAGAAAGGCAAAGAAACAAAACTCACCTATTGCTCCTTACTTCCTCTTACTTCTCAGAGATAGCCACAATTGTACTGATGTCTACCTATTTCTATAGCATACATGCCATTCCATACTTTTAAATTTTCACTTAATAATCTATCGTGGACGTCTTTTTATGTTAATCCCTATAGATCGACCTCATTCCTTTTCACAACCACAGAATATTCCACTGTATCAATGGACTACAATTTAAACAACTTCTCAACTTCCTATTAGTGGACACTTAGTTGATTTTCAGAACTTAAAAAAAAAAAAAAAAAAAACAGCAGTGAGAGACCATGTAGCAGCAATGATGAGTGCAGAGCCTGAAGCCCAACTGTTTCGGTTCAAATTCCAACTCTACTACCTAACAGCTCTGGAATGTTGGACAAGTGATTAACCCTCTCTGTGCTTCAGTTTTCTCATCTCTAAAATGGGGATGATTATAACAACTACTTCTTAAGGTTATTGCGAGGGTTAAATGAATTAATGTATGTAAAACTCCTGAAGCAGAAGGTGTGGTGTGCATCAGCTGTTATTTGGCTTTAATCAACCTCCTTGGACATATATATCTTTGTGCATTTTTCTGAGTATTTATTTTATTTTTTCTTCAACTTTTATTTTAAGTTCAGGGGTACAAGTGCAGGACTTGCGGGGTTTTTTACACAGGTAAATGTGTTCTGAGTATTTATCATAGGACAAATTGTTAGAAGTCAAATTGCTGTGCCAAAGGATATAATTTTTTCTTTCCACATAGACTTTTTTTTTTTTTTTGAGCAAAATGGTCATTATCAGGGAGGCTAAAATTGTACAACCTGTGGTGTGACAAATTTGAATGCCAAAAAGTAGCAAATTGTCCTCCAAGAGGGTTGCACCAACACACTAAGATGGCCTTAAGACCCCCCAGGCTCTGTCACTTCATGGTCCTCATCACTTTACTCCTGTTTCTGAGTCAAGTCTGTCTTCTTTTCCCTGAACAACGGCCTTGTCCATTACCCCTTTCAGCCCAAAGGGAAGAAATTGTCAGGGATGGATACGCCAAGCCATGCCCTGG
Organism: Pongo pygmaeus; assembly: GCF_028885625.2. NCBI lineage: Eukaryota > Metazoa > Chordata > Mammalia > Primates > Hominidae > Pongo > Pongo pygmaeus. The sequence continues at coordinate 35,384,238 of NC_072382.2, read as the reverse complement.
GGCCCTGTTGTGATTGTGGGCCTGGGCCAGGCACTTCCTACTTTGTTGGTAAAAGCTGCTCTGTGTGGGCCCCAGCTCTGTCACTATGTCCTTCCACATGTACATCCACAACCATAGCGAGAAGCCTGGGCCCCCCACCCAGTACCTCTTCTTTCTCTTGAGCCTTAGTCTGATGTCCCTGTGGCCCCATCATAGGACTGAACTAAATATAATGATGCATTAAAGCCTACAAAGCCACTCTGAAAGGGAATCTCATTTTCTCAGGCTCTGTTGGTCTAGTGGGTCTCTCTAGAAATATATTTTCATTGTATTTGTTGATTCTCAAAGCAGTGCATGCTCCTTGTAAAACAAATTAAGCAATACAGAGGAATGAATCAAGGTCAAAGCAAAAGTTTCCCATTATCTCATGTCCCCAGAAATAATCACTGTTAGTAGTTTGTTAAATGTTCTCCCAGACTTTTTAAAAATATGCATATTTAAAAATGCAATTATATTACATACATTCTATAACCCTCTTTTTTCACTCAACAATGGACATCTTTCCATGTCAATATGTGAATCTATTTTATCTTTTTAAATAGTTGCATGATATCCTGGAAGTCTCTTTTTCTTGGCCTTGGTTTCCTAACTTTCAAAGGGTTCATTCCCCTTTGAGGAGGTGTGTGGCATGGTAGAAAATGTACCAGACTTGGAGTTGGAAGATGGATTCTTGACTAAACTTACCGTGTGCCCTTGAGGAAGTAACTTGCTTTCTCTCTGTTAGAAATGGAACAGGATTATACATGTGAGAGTACAAACCTACATTAAAATACACAGATGCGCCTGTAATCCCAGCACTTTGGGAGGCCGAGGTGGGAGGATCACTTGAGGCCAGGAGTTCGAGACCAGCCTGGCCAACATGGTGAAACCCCATCTCTACTAAAAATACAAAAATTACCCGGGCATGGTGGTGGGCGCCTGTAATCCCAGCTACTCAGGAGGCTGAGGCAGGAGAATCACTTGAACGCAGGAAGCAGAGGTTGCAGTAAGCTGAGATCGCGCCACTACATTCCAGTCTGGGTGATAGAGTGAGACTCCATCTCAAAAAACAAACAAACAAACAAAACCAGATGTATTATTCTCATAAGACCAAAATTAAGTCTGGGTTAGATGAGGACTCAACACAAGATGGTCTAGCACTTGTATGGTCATCATGGCTTTTGGTGATCGCCAGGGGAGAGCTGCTTCTGTTTTTCCCAACAATAGAACTGTCTGAAGACCATAGGGAACCCAGACCTACGCTTGCTGGGTGTCGCACTAGAAGAAGAGCGGAACTTATCTGCCTTGCAGCCTTGGTTCTCAGGGAAGGGTGCTGACCTGCCCAAGGTCAAAGCAGGTCCAGAAAGGCCACAGTCCTGGCTCGGTGCTCTCCCAGCTCCTGCATGTAGCCTGTCCTGTAGAAAAGAGAGGATAGATCTGGCCAGAGCTGGGACTGTGGGCAAAGAGGACTGGATGCTCTGTTGGCAACGTCATCCAAGGCTCAAGGACCAGGTACTCTCCAGGGGGAGTTGGGGGAGGGCGGTGGTCCAGAGATTTGGAATCTGGTACTTTTCTGCCTCTAACTTTGGTCAAGTCACAGTGACTTTACAGTTCTTATCTATAAAATGAAGGGGTTGGGAGGTATGATATCTAAGAACTTTCATTCATTGGTTCAACCAATATTCAACCAACTGCCTGCCACTAGTTAGGCACTGTTCAGCCCTTGAAGATGAAATAATTTTTAAAAGTGAACATTTACATAGCATTTACTATGCCAGACACTGCCTTAAGAATTTATATATAATATAAATATATTATAATATAAAAGATATTATAATTATTATACTATGATTATATCAATATATTATAATTATAAATATATAATATATTATAATATAATTATATTATCATAATTATATTATAATATAATCATATTATAATATATACATAAATATGTTATATTATATATCTAATCATTTAACCCTTAATCTTTTATGACTCTATAAGGTAGGTACTATTAGTATTACCATGTTGTAGATGAAGACACTGAGACGGAGAAGTCAAGTTCCTTGTCTAAGTTTACAGAGTGAATAAGGAGAGGAGCCAGGATTGGAACCCAGCACCCTAGCTCACGGCTATACTCTCAACCTCTAGGGTCCTAACCCTCATGAGACTCACAGCCTGGTGATAATACTCCTCCCATTTATTGAACACCTACATGTTCAACTATACCAAGCATTTTACACTCCTCGTTTCATTTAATTCTTATAGCAACTCCATGAGGGACAGAGTAATACCCCATTATACAAATGAGAAAATTAAGGCTCCAAAAGGCCACAACGCAGCTTATAAGTGACAAAGATGGCACTTGATCCCAGGTCTGTTTAACTCCAGAGTCTGGGCTGTGAAACACTGTGCTGTTCTGTTCTCTAATCCAACCTTTTGACATAGCTGAAATTGAGACAAGGCCTGGGGGTCTGAGTCTGGGCAGCCATGGCTGCCTGGTCATCCCTGCTGGCCTAGGTGGATTTTCCTCTGGGGCCTGGGTTCTCTCACTCGCTGGCTCTGGGGTCCTGGGGTCCGCAGGAGATGGAGAGCAGGTTCCCCTTTCTTAGCATCCCAGGCTATCTCTGGGATGAATTCCTGCTGTAGCAGCCTCAAGTGGACATGGAGAAGAGGCCACTCCCATGCTGTGGTTTCAAAGCCTCTCCCATGGGCTATTGCCGAACGTTCCTCTGTTGCTTCCTGTAAGTCACCAAGCAACCACCCCACCCAGAAGAGCTGCACTTCGTCTCTAGTGTAAAAGGCCTCCTTAGACCTCTTCCTGAGATGAGAGCAAGTTCTGGGGCTCAGACTCTGAGAGTCCTGCATAGCCTCCCAGGGAAAGGGGAGTCTCTTCTTGAACAAGGAGCTGAACAGGCGGGCACAAGTTCTGATCCCACTGAGGGTTTCAGTAAATGTTTGGATGAACATATGGATGGATAAATGATCTAATGGACTAATGAACGAATGAATCAAAATGAACTCAGAAATGAAAGGATGCACAAAGGAATGAATCCATCAGCCTGTGAAGGAATGAATAAGCCCCATGGCAGCCCAGTGGCCTCAGCCTCAGTCTGCGTGTCCAGGCGAGCACTTGAGTGAAGGGAGGAAGTTTCAGAACAGGACAAAATTGCAGCATCCATAACTCTCCCATCTGAGATGCCAAGAGGAGGAGCCCCTGGCATCTCCTAGGCATTCCCCGTCTGGAGTCCTCTGGCAAAATTGCCCCTCACCTGCCCCCTCTGCCATGAGGACTGCCTTAGAGGGAAGCTCAGAGCTCCCTCCCATCGGTGCCCAGTGGAGGGAGAGTGGCACCAGCCCGGTGTGAAGGAAGGGTCCTCACCCACTCCCTTCCCCCTCTGGAAAGCCACACAGAACTCCAAGTTAATTAAAGCTTCCACTCTGAGAAGAAGGGAATGTTCCATTTGGTAAATTTAGAAACAGCTGGTTAGTTTTACCCATTACTTTTGTGCTAACATCAGTGGAGCTCATTCAACTCTGTCTTTTTATGAAGCTGTCCTTCCAATGCTACCTGATAGCTACTAATTGCTGCAACTACATTTCTGAATTGCAAATTTTCTGCACTGATAAAAACTTTGATTGCCTGTCAGCTACACATAAGGAAAAGATCAGCAGTGCTAAATGAGGGGTTCCACGCTTGGATAATAATGCCTAATGAATTATTCAGGAAAGAATGCTTGAATGAAGCAAACAATTTGAAGGGTTACTAGCAGCCGTAACAGTTCAACAGGCAAAAGAACAAAAGTATCATCCTGAACATTACACTAATGATTAAAAAATGTGTATTAATTCTAGATTTGGAGAAAAAAGAAATGCCAATCTGATTTTAAAGGTTAATCATTATTTTCTCAGTAATGCTCTGATCTCTGGTGGGGAGGGTGGTGATGAAGGGGGAGAACCCTTTACCAATATTTTGGGATGTATAATATTATGACATAATAGAGTCATATAATTTCACACACATCATTTAAAAATTGTAAATTTCAAATTTCATTGGAAAAGATAACACAAAAAACTAACAGCGTGGCAGCAGAATGCTCGCTCGAGAGAACTTTGCTGAGTGCAGGCTGAACCAGCGCCAAGGACCCCCTCCCTGAAGCGAGGGGCCCTGCAGAAATGGCAAAATGAAATAAGATATATGTGATTAAACATATGCAAATACATATCATAATTAGTGACTCTTTCTGGCGGAATCTGAATGTGTTTTACATATTTTGCAAGTACGCTGTTGATGCAAATGAAAAATTCTTTCAAAAGCTTCTGCCTATTGGGTCTGAAACCCTAGAAAACAAACCAATAAATCAGGTTTCAGCTTCTGTCCGATACTGACACATTTGCTGCTTTCATAAAAAATGTATTTCTACCACCCAAAGTGCTAATTTGTTTTGACAGATGCTGTGGAGTTGCCAAATATGAGGGGGTGGGGGGAATCCTGGAAACTGTAATGCAAAATAGTATAATTAAAGATGTTAAAAAATACGAATGTAACTACTGTGATATTACGATGTAACTAAATATTTAAAAATAGCTCTTCAGGGTTGTGCTTAAAAAATCTCCAGGCAATCAAGATCACCTGGAGAGTATCTAAGAAAGCTGTGGTGTACGTACGGAACTGGTGGAATTTTAAGAGTAGTTTTAAATTATGGAATATGCAGACGACCACTTAACAGCCTCAATGAGATTTTTTTTTCCAGCTTAAAAGCCCATGGTATTAGACATCAATTAGTAATTTTATTATAAAGATGTTCAATGCCAAGACAACACTCTTCGTTCCTGGCATTGATGCTGCACAGTGGCTTGGAAGTCTGACTTCAGGAGAAGAGCTGACCATCTGCCAGGGCCTGCACACTCACAGATGACTAATGTTTTCCCTGGAGGACTATGGCTCCCTGCGTTTCTGTTGCTGTCTTTTCGATATCAAAGCAAGGTTGATGAACACATTCCAGTCACAATTAAAAAACATTTTCGCTGACCAGTTGCCACCGATGATATCATCGGACAGTTTCGGTCATTGTTGTAACAACACATTTCATGGTGTTGATGCGCAGGCAAGATGAAGTTTCCCTTTATTTGGTCCTTAACCTAGCTCTGCAATTCTTTAACGACATTTCCAGGCACTTGGAGTCTTGCATGGAAATGCCATTTGGTCTAAATCAGGTAGAGAGACACAGGGAGAATGCTGGGATTTTTCAGGCCAAGGCCCCATCCAGAAGGATCCATCTAAGCTGGGACTCACTGAGGGAGGTACTTTGTAGGGGGTTCAGACCAATGCCAGTCAATGAGCTTTTTGACTGTTGCTACCGTGTGTTGTCACTAAATTCAACCTAGAATGAAAAGCAGAATGCTATACTTTTTTCTGGATATGAAAAAATCAGACTATCCAGCTGTGACACCTAGAAGTTTTATAGAAAAGTCATAGACACTTAGTTTAAAGCAAGAGTCATCTAACTGGACCTCAGGATATTTTTGCATGATGAATGGTGGGAGGAGAAATTGGTTGATCGGAGCATCGACTAACACTTGTTAATCTCCATGCTAAACACTGTTCAAGTATTTTATGCAACTACACATGCCACTCCACAACAAACTAGGAAGTATATAGTATCATTTTCTCTGTTTTACAGAAGAAAAAGTTGATGCCTAGAGAAGTTATTTGCCCAAAGCCACACAATGGTAGCACTAGGATTTGAGCCCGCATATGATGTCAAGACTTACACACTTGATCAATCAGCACTACACCTTTAGGGTCACAGAGGAGGCTGTTAGAGCTGGAGGAAGACTCAGAGGTCATCCATTTCCTTATTTTGCAGGAGAAACTAGGGCTCAGAGATGTGGAAAGGGGAGCCCACGTCATGTTGTTAGCTGGTGTTCGGGCTTAACTGGAGCATCATGGGTATGAATTCTACTTGGTCTTACCTATGAGCCACCTCAGGATTTCCTGGGCTTTGTCCAGCCTTGCCTGAGAGTTCTACACTTCCCTTCGTGGTCTCAGCATTTTCAGGACTCTGAGAGTCCTGGGACACCGCCTGGGTCTTCTATCAACCTCCCACACTTCTCAGCCATGGAGTTCTTAGAACGCTATCTACCGCAGATATCCTGGGCAGAGTATGGCCAGGACTCATGGGAGAATGTGCCTTATTGTTGGCTCTCTGAAGGGGAAAGCTCCATGTTTCCCTTCAGAACAGAGTCAGTGTACCAACCAGGAAAGAGAGGGTTTGGGTTTGATAAGACCTGAAGAAAACTTGTTCTGCAATGGGGTGGTCAGCAGAGATGGGAAGTTGCCTGGTGTAGACAGAGCCGTGGGTTTTGATTTGGAGTCTTGGTCCTGCCACAAAGACACTGTGATGACGGCAAGTCACTTTGCTTCTCTGAGCTCTAGTTTTCCTCTCTGAAAAATGAAGAGGCCAACGGCTGAACCCTGCCCAGTCTTCTATACCATATGTATCCAAGATCATTTGGGTCTGGAAGCCTATTAAGACCCAGGTCTTTCAGGGCTTTCTCAGCAGAAGATTCTGGTTTTGGTTTCCATTCATGATACTTAGAGGCAGTTTTCCTCTCAATTAGAAATTCCAGGAGGAAAAGCAAAATGTAACCTTCTCCAGAGCCTGAGAAGTACCTTCTGCATTCCTTAAGAGCTTTCAAGTCATTCTTGGGTTTAGTCCTTATATCTGCTGGGAATAATTAATCTAGGACTATTCGCTTCAGAGCCCTGAGCTGTAACATGGGATCTCAGGAGCAACTGAAGCACTCAGCGCTTTCTGAGGAAAATTACACCAGATGAGACACTAAATCTCTAAAATTCAACTTAGAAATGTGCTTTATTCTCAGGAGTTTTGTCGCCAAGTGCTGGTAATGGCAAGGAAGTGGGGGGTGTTGAGAAGAAGTGGAGAGAAACAGGGACAAAAAGAAGCCAAAACAGTCAAGAAACAAGAGACAAAGCAAACTCAGGCCAAGGCACAGCTGGGTGTTTCCTTTCTCCTAATTTCTGTCCTCTTTGTAAATGTCTGATTGCATCAAACTGTCGTCAATAGTAGTCAACATCGATCACATTTCCACTACATGTCCAGCATGTGCTGAACACTCTACATATATTATTTCATTTAATACAACAACCCATTGAGGTAGGTAATGCTATTAATCTCCATTCTACAACTGTGGGACAGAAGGACAGAGATGCTGATAAACTTGCCCCAGTACACATCGTTAGCAAGTGGCAGAGGCAGAGGCGGGAGTTAAACCAGGAAGTCTGGCTTTAGAACCCAACGTAACCACTAGGCTCTCCCACCTTCAATAAGGTGACATCCACATAGATTACTTTGTCAGGTGTAGAATCCCTCACATTTCACACACACACTCAGTAAGCTCTCAACTGTGTTCCAGGCCTGACCACAACTAGGCTCAGAGGAGTGAAGGGCATTTCCCTTTGAATGATGCAACAGAATTTGTGTCATTAAAAAGCTGGGTCATTAATCAGATTTGTGCTTGGATGGACTGGACTCACCAATGCAACTCAGCTGCTGGATTTCTATGGTTTCTTTGCTCTATGGAAGGAAATGCTTCTTCTGTCTTCAGGAATGAAGAGCTCCTTAAAAGAATGATTTTTTAAAAGCTCATTAATCAAGGAGCACGGTTCAACTATAGGATATTTGCATTGCTCCAACCGCCCAGTACCACCTTGTCCTCTCCAGCTCCAGATCTGCATCCTGGGAAGCCAGGAGGCATTGGTGGGGTGGGCAGCTGCCGTTAAAATGCTGAATTGATTGCCACCCATCCAGCCCATTTCAGCGTGTAGACAGATTTGAACCTAAGCTAGGCAAGTGAATTAACCCTGTGTCCTCTTGGCCCCTCGGCCCTCTAGGCGAATTGTGAATCAAATGGAATCTCCCTCATGCTAAGGGGCTGCAGAGCTGTCATTCCATATGCTTTGCTCAGGGTGAGGGGTCTCTGGAGAGAAGATAATGAGCAGGGGCAGGGAGAGTCCCATTACTGAGTGTCCTCAGCAATATGGCCACTATGGAAGCAATGCATGCACTGGCATGTTTCTGAGAAAAGAACAAGATTTGTTATTTGTTTGTGTAATGTCTAAGCACGCTGGTGAGTAGCAGGAGACTGTCAACACCCAGGTGGCCACTTTCCTGAGAAGCTGAGTGAGCCCTTTTTCTGTTGAGTGCACAAGGGGGATTTTCTGAGTGGAAATCTTGCCTCATTACTGCCCTGCCACAAATAAATGAACATTGGAAGAGTTCATGCACAGATAAGGGGCATGTCTAGGGAACTGTGGAGAACTCATTACGTCCCTTCTGATGGTAACCCTATAAGAAGAAGGAGAAAAAGGAAACAAACAAACAAACAAAAAACTACCTTCCTGCCAAGGCAACATTCCCATCATCCCAAAAGTTTGTTGTGTCTCTTTGCAATGAATCCCCATTCCCCCAACCCCAGCTTCTGATCCACTGATCAATTTTCTGTCCCTAAAGTTTTGCCTCTTCTAGAATGTCGTACATATGGAATTCTGTCTCATTGTTGAGTTGTAAGCTTTCCTTGTAGATTTTGGATTCAAGCCCTTTATCGGTTATATGTTTTTTGAGGGCTTCTTTCAGTAAAAATACCAAAAACATTTCAAGGACTTGCAAATCATCCTTTGTATAGTACTAAAGCATTCTTTGACTCAAAAATGTACAGTAACAAAAAATTGTTCTTTTTAAATCAATGCATTAAATAAACTAGGAGTGTATTAATTACAACATAATCTAATATATATATTTTTAAATCATACATGGCATTTACTTGAATGGGAAGTTTTCTTTCAGGTCTCCTTTGGGAAGCTGATAAAATACAATGATCCTTTTCCCCCTGCAAATTGTCAAATAAACACACATATAAAATATTTGCATTCAATTTCAGAAGGTTCATAGATGTCTAAAATTCACTATAAATTACCTAGGGATAGCTCCATGGCCCTAAGACGAAGCAAGACTAACTGATTTGGTCCATAGACAAACGTAATGTACATGTTGGTTCAGGCATCCCTGCAACAGCTCTAGGGTGCCCCAGAGGCTCAGAGTCCACAACTGGGAACCCAGCATGGGTGGCCTCTGAGCTCAACAAAATCTACAGTTCTCACTTCACCAGGACAAGGACATTCAGATACTTAAAATGACACATTTGCCCAGTGCTGAGAAAAAAAAATCCTTGGGAAAACCACGGAAACTTATTTTGCATGCTCTGATATTAAAAAGGACAGAGTGAGAAATATCCTTGCCTGGGATTGGTGAATCCAAGCTTCTCTTTTCAACTCTATCTGTTCATGTTTTAGGAGCTGAGGCTGTCTCTCCAGGTGAGGTGATTGGATCTGGTTCTGAATCAGCTGGTCCAAGCTTGCCTTTTTTCCATGGGCCTCGCTGCACACTTCTCTAGTGCTTCCCATGAACACACTTAATTGGCCATGTGTCAGCTCAATTGCTGAGCTGATCTAAGTCATGATGAATCTTTCCTGCTCTTTGCCCCTGGCCCCAGCTTGCCACATAATTCTGTATCATCAGCACTCACCATGAATTTACATTTGTTCTTTTTTTTCTGGGTCATTTATAAAGCTGGAGGCAGAAAGCACCCAACATATTGATTTGGAGGAATTGTGTTTTAGCCTTTCCACTTTCCTGTTGAAAATTAATAGAAAAGCACACATATATTTGTGAAATTTGTGGATAGAAAAGGGGTCACTGTCAAGAGATACTTTGGGGAGAGATTTGGTGATGGATGGGGAAACTGTTGAGAGACAAAGATGGGGTCCCTGATGATTACTGGTTGAAAGGTTGCAGGAAAATTCCATCAACTGTGAAGATGGGAGTCAGGTGGAGAAAGAGAGAAATAGATCATGAGTCCATTTTTTAAAATGTTGATTTTTGAGAAGTTGGCAGAGAGATCCAGGAGGGAGCTGGATAAAGAAATCTGCAGCTCTGAAATGAGGTCTGGGCTGGAGACAGAAATTTGGGAGTCATTGACATGTAGCCCTGAGACTGGAGGAGCTTGTCCAGGGTTTTGCAGATGGTGCTTCAGGTTATAGACAGTATGTTGTCTTCTTCCTCAGAGCAGGCCACAGAATTGACTGAGATGTGTAACTTTCATGTCCCCCCGTGAACAAACAGCATGTTTCTACTCTGTGATGTGTATGTTAGGGGGCATGTATATCTGTATTTCTTTTTTATTCTCTCCAAAAGAAAATTCATTATGCAAAACATTATCAAGCAATGCAGCTCGTAATAAAGATGTTGGAGGACTGAAAAAGAGAGCTTACATGCACCCTTAACAGCAAAACTCTCCACACATTTCCAGCAGATGTATGTGTCCTTCTGTGGTCACCTTCTTTCCCACCATCACCTGTGTTTTTCTCCACTGCCACCCTTCCACCGAAAAAGCTTAGTTGTGCCTTTATTGTTCTAAATAGTTCAGCTCTGGCCACTAATTTGCATATTCCTGTCAGTAAGAGAAACCTCCTGCAGTTAACCAGGCCCACCTCCTCAAAAGGGAGTATGACAGCAATGGCATTAATGTAGCATACGTCTTGGGGGAGCTCCCCCAACCTCGACTTTAGTATGAGGTGCAGGGTGGGATTGCAAGAAGGGTTTCTCAACCTTGGCACTATTGACATTTGGGGCTGGATAATTCTTTGTTTTTGGGGAGGGGGAAAGTGCTGTGCATTACAGGATGTTTAACGGCATCTCTGGTCCCTACCCGCTGTATCCCTCTAGCACACTTTCAGCTCATCCCCCGCCTTCAGTTGTGATTTCTAAACTTCTTGGAACAAATCCCCAACTCTCTCATTCACAAATTTTGTGACTCTGGACAAATGATCTGGCCTCCATGTGCCTCGGTTTTCTGATCTAGAAAGTAGGGGTAATCATAGTACCTACTTCATAGCATTCTAGTGAAAATTAAATGATTTAATACTTCTGAGGGGCTAGGAGCCATAGCTCACACCTGTAATCCCAGCACTTTGGGAGGGTGAGGTGGGGTGGATTGCTTGAGTCCATGAGTTTGAGACCAGCCTGGGCAACATGGTGAAACCCCATCTCTACTAAAAATACGAAAAAGTAGCTGGGCATGGTGGTGTGCACCTGAACTTCCAGCTACTTGGGAGGCTGGGCAGGGAGGACTGCTTGGGCCTGGGAGTTCAAGACTGCAATGAGCCATGATTGCACCACTGCACTCTAGCCTGGGAGACAGAACAAGACCCTGTCTCAAAACAAAACAAAACAAAACAAAAAAGCTTGTGAGGGCCTGCATATAAAAAGTACTCAGTAAATGTTACCTCTTATTATTCCCAAGGACTTATCAAATTATTCCTTCTGATAGAAATAATTCTAGATAGTATTCTAGATAGGAATAATTCCAGACAGAATGTTCTACATAGAATCCTCCCCGATAGGTGCAGCAAACCACCATGGCACATGTATACCTAGGCAGCAAACCTGCACATTCTGCACGTGTATCTAAGAACTTAAAGTAAAATAAAATTTAAAAAAATGTTCAAAGGAGATGATCAGAAATGAGTCTCCTATATCAAAAAGTGAACAGTGACAACCAAATTAAATTAGTCCAGGAGGAAAAAAAAAAAGAACTCTCCTCAAGAGGAGCTCTGGTGTGTACAATTTTTTTTTCCAATTTGACTTAATAATTTTATTCTTAACCTCAGAATAAGTAAATTCAACTCCTGTTTTCAAAACAGGATTTCATTGTTAATCCAGTTCAGTGAACAAAGATCAATGACTTTTTATTTTTTATTTATTTATTTTTTTTAAGTATATGTAGGTAGTAAAAACCTAATGTTTGACACCAGGTTGTCCCCTTGACTCTAATCCTCTAGCCTGCCTAAGGGTGAGAACTTGTGCTTAAATAAAGCAGCTTGAACACCCAGCCTGTATGCAAAGGAAAACTGGGCATCCTCCTCCTCATCCCGGGAATGTGTGTGTGCAGTTGTGTTTCTAATGGAGAACTTTGCTCCAATTCTCCCACTAAATTCTTGATCTTCCTCTGACCTGACAGCTTCACCTGCTCCTTGACCCCTGCCTCCCACAATGAGTGATAGTTCTTTCCTTTGATATCCCCAACAGGGGGTTGTGTGGGAGAGAGTTTTTACTGGTAATTCAGCAGGAGTGAATGGCGAACCACCTAAAGATGAACATTACAACATAGTTAAGCCTTTTTTTGTTTGTTTTTGAGGCAGAGTCTCCCTCTGTTGCCCAGACTGGAGAGCAGTGGCGCAATCTCAGCTTACTACAACCTCCGCCTCCTGGGTTCAAGTGATTCTCCTGCCTCAACTTCACAAGTAGCTGGGACTACAGGCATGTGCCACTATGCCTGGCTGATTTTTGTATTTTTAGTAGTGATGGCTTTCACCATATTGGCCAGGCTGGTCTTGAACTCCTGACCTTGTGATCTGCCTGCCTGGGCCTCTCAAAGCACTGGGATTACAGGTGTGAGCCACTGTGCCCAGCCTAGTTAAGTCTTTTAGCAGTACTTATCCCCAAGAACTTCTCCCTGGCTCTCTCCTCTCTCAGGTCCCACCTTCTTTCATCTTTCAGAACCCAACCCTCTGCCCCTTCTCATCTCTCCCAGCTTTTCTTTGTTCCTGGGCTTGCCACCTGCCTCCTCAAAATTCATCTTTCTTTACTCTGCAGAGCAATTTGGTTCCATTTGTTTCACTCCTGTGCCACAGGGAGGAACCCTAAGAAATATCCTTTTACAAAATGGCACCTCAAGGAACTTGAATTTTAAGAGACAGTTCTGATTCCTCAACCAGCTTTTGAGAATTTTTTTGCTGCATATGCTTATGTATCTTCATATAATATTACAGAACACACAGCCCCATATCTCACCACCATTCTTTTATAACAGGGATTGTTGCCATTTTTTAAATTGCTTTTTAGTATTTTGTTTTCTTTAAAAAATCAACTTTATTGAGATAAAATTTTCATACAATAAATGCATTCATTTTAAGTGTGCAGTTTGATGAGTTTTGACAGCTGTATATACCCATGAAGACATGACCACAATCAAGGTATAGAAAATTTGCATTACCCCCCAGAAGATGCCTAATGCCTCCGTACAGCACTCCAGTCCCCAGACAATTACGGATCTGCTTTCTGTAACTACAGATTAATTTTGCCCGTCCCATAATTTTTTTTTTTTTTTTTGGCGGAATCTCGCCCTGTCGCCCAGGCTGGAGTGCAGTGGCACGATCTCGGCTCACTGCAACCTCCGCCTCCTGGGTTCAAGCTATTCTCCTGCCTCAGCCTCCAGAGTAGCTGGGACTACAGGTACGTGCCACCAAACCTGGCTAATTTTTGTATTTTTAGTAGAGATGGGGTTTCACCATGTTGGTCAGGCTGGTCTCGAACTCCTGGCTTCGTGTGATCTGCCCGTCTCGGCTTCCCAAAGTGCTGGGTTTACAGGCGTGAGCCACCGCGCCCGGCCCTAGAATTTTATATAAACAAATCATCCAGTATGAACTCTTTTGTGTCTAGCTTCTTACAGTCAGCATGACCTTTCTGAGAGTCATCCATGTTGTGTGTACCAGTAGGTCTTCCTTTATTGGTAAGTAGTTTCCATTGAGTGGATGTATAAAAATTTATCTATCCATTAGCCTGCCAAAGAACATTTTCTGGCCTTTTTTTCCACATGCATATTTGTATTTAATCATTGTATGAATTAATGTAATTATTATATAGAGAGAATTTGGAAAGTAAAAACAAAGCAGAAAGAAGCAGAGAGGAGAACGCAACCTAATTTTTCAATCAGTGGCAAACATGTTTGACACTTTGACATATTTCCTTCTCACACTGTTTTCTTTTTCAATTTTGCACATATTTAAGTTAATGTTCTGCATATTACTTATATACTGCTTCTGTCACTTAAGTTTTACATCATAAGCATTTTCCTAAAAGCTGTTAAAAAAATGGAGTAGATGGTGCTGATGTAGAAAGGTTGTCAAGATACAGTGTTAAGTTAAACTGCTGAACAGTATATTAAGTGTGATCACATCTGTAAGGGGACAAGCAGTGGATGTTTGTGAGAGGGAAAGTGAGTAGCTGAGTCAGAGAGTTAACCTGAAGCTGGACTGTGGAAGGTCTCCACAGTCATAGTAAGGATTTTGGATTTATTTGGAGTAAAATGGGGAGCTATTAGAGGGTTTTGAGGAGAGAAGTGATATGACATGACATGTGTTTTAAAAGGCTGTCTCTGGACAATGTTGAGAAAAGACTATTGGACAACACGGATGGAAGGAGGCTATGTTGGCAGCTATTGAAATAACCCAAGTGAAAGGTAATGGCAGCGGAGAGGATGGGAGATGGTGAGATTCTGGATGTATTTTAAAGGCATATCCCATGGAGTAGATATGATGTGTGAGAGAATGATAAAAGTCAGAGATTATGCTAATAGTTTTGAACTGGGCAACTGAATGGATAAAGTTGCCATTTGCTAAGTTAGAGAAGACTGGGAAGTACAGTGTGGGGAGGGAGAGATGGGGAGCTGTTTAAATGCGTTCAGTTTAAGAAAGCTTTTATACATCCAAGTAGAGATGGTGGTTGAGCAGCTGGATATATGAATTTGGAGCTCTGGGGAGTGAAGCAGGACGAAAATATAATGTGGAATTCATCAGCATATAAATAATATTTAAAGACAGAGATTGGATGAAATCACCAAGGTAAATGAGTTTAGATAAAGAAGAGAAGAGATCCAAAAACTAAGCTCTGGGCATTCCACCATTATGATGAGGAAAGAGACATGAAAATAAAGCATCAAAGGGAAATGAGAAGGAGCAGCCAGTGAAGAAGAAAAAGAACCAGGAGAGTGTGACGTCCTGAAGACCAAGTGGGAAAGGTGTTTGAAGGAGGAAAGAGGGGCCAACTATATTAAAAGGAAGTTGTTAGCAACTTAAGTTGAAGACTGAGAATTGGTGACTGGATTAGCGACATGGCGGTCTTGGTGATGGTCACAGCAGCATTTATGGAGGAATGGTGGGGCGAAAGCCTGGCTGGAGAGGGATCAGGAGAGAACGGGAGGTGAGAGCTTAGATGAGAACAAAAAACTTGGTTAAAAGTCTGTGCAGTGGATTTTTTTTTCTTACAAGAAAAGATGACTGGAACTAGGTTTACTCAGTTTTGAAAGGGAAGCTGTGTTAGTCAGTTCTGGCTGCTATAACAATGTACCACAGACAGGGTGGCTTAGAAACATCAGAAGTTTATTTCTTACAGTTCTAGAGGCTGCAGGTCTGAGACCAGGGTGCCAGCATGGTTGGGTTCTGGTGAGGGCCCTTTTCTGAGTTGCAGACTACCAACTTCTTGTTGTATCCTCATGTGGAAGACAAAGAGAGAGAGAGTTAGCTCTCTGGCCTCTTCTTCTAGGGGGACTAATCCCACTCAAGAGGGATCCGCCCTCATGACCTAATCACCTCTCAAAGGCCTTATCTCCAAATACCATCACATTGGGGTTAGAGTTTCAACATATGAATCTGGGGGGACAAAAACATTCAGTCTGCTGCAGAAGTTAGTATGACAACTAGATATACCATTCCTCAAAAGGAAATAGACAAATTCTAGAAGGAAAAAGTAAGAAATACCAGAATGGTTGGGAGTCAGAAGCTCAGCAATCCCAGATGCACTCTATCTAATTCATTGTATGACTTTTATCAAGATTTGATCTCTCTAGACCTGTTCTTGCATCTGTAAAATGAACGTTTTGAACTAGAAAACTTCTGAAATCATTACATAATTTAAAATACTATGGCATCCTCTAAGTATTTACAGATCTTTTACATAAAGCATTGTGAATGGCTTTTTTTCCCCCTCCCTCTGGCTGTTAATAGCTTTCTCCACAGGACCCTAACTCTATTCTTGACCATTCCAAACCTGCAGATGACTTTGTCATCTTTTCTACCAAGAAGGAAGGTCATGACAGAGGAACATTCTTTAAATGTCTTTCCTTCAACTCGCAAATTCCTCATGCCTCAGGAGAAAAGGAGTTTCTCTTCCTTTCCATCTGTGCACTCATCCCATCACTTCCCATCCCTCTATACAAGTTAGAAATAAAGGGGGAGTGAATGAACTTGCTTTCAGTCCTTGGTAGGGAGGGGTTATTATACCCATTCCTCAGACAGCAAAACTGAGGCTCAGAGAGTATAAAATAATGCTGAGATTTACACCGTTGAAAAGGGAGGGTGTGGGGCTGTGACCTAGGTCTGCCTGACCCCTCAGCTCTTCTGTCTCACCACAGTCTCCATTGAATGGAATGCATCCATAAATGAATGGCTCATTCCTCATTTTTTTCTGTGCTTTTTTTTTTTTCCAACAGCATTATCGTGTGTGTGCTGGTGTTATTGTTTATATTGACCTGGCTGCAGATGCCTCTTGGCAAGATGCCCACCTGAAAGTCTGTTTACCTGCTAACTATTGTAATTTTTTAAAACTCTTGGCTTATATAGGGCTCTTTTCAGTCATAGACTTGGACCTTTTAAATCCTAATGCCACCTATGCAAAAGAATTCACTAGTATGTTACCTGTTAAATGCAGTTCAAAAATATGCAAAACTAAATATGTTCAGGGGCATGTCTGCAGTAAAACTATAAAGAAAAGGAAGAATGAGTCTGTAAGTTAGCAATTGCCACAAACATATTGTATAAGGAATTGCTTAAAACCTAGTGTCTTAAAGCCACAGTCATGCATTCTCATGCAGCTGGGGCCTGGCCAGGGGTTGTCTGATCTAGGCTGGCTTGGCTGGGGCAACTAAGTCCCATTCCACTTGTCTTTCATCCTCTTCCTTGAGTAGCATACTAGTCCAGCCATGTTCTTTTTGTGGTGATGGCAAAGGTGCAAAAAAGCAAATGGAATCATGGAAAGATTATTGAGGACTGGGCTCAGAACAGACATATCATTTCTGCTTCCTTCTGTTGGCCAAACCCAAAGATATGGGGAGATGTGCCTTCTCCAGAGTGGGAGGTCTCTGCAGAGTTACATAGGAAAAGGTGTGGATACAGTAAAGGGTGAAGAATTGGGGCTGGCAATATAATCTACCACAATAACAAAACACAAAATTCAGGATAGTGTTTACTGGTGGGCCGGGGGACAGGAGGTTTGGAATCAGGGAACAATGCCTAAAGGGCTGCAATGAATCTGTTAATGTTGTGGTTCTGAAGCCAGGTTGTAAGTACATGGCTGTTTATTTTCTTGTTCTTTATAGCTTATATAGTCTGTGTATGAAATATTGTTTAGAATTTTTTAAAAGTTACTGGAATCAGATAAATGAATAGTAGAAGTTGCAACTTTTTGACAGTCTCGCATTCTATATTATTTCAGCTTCATTGTTTAAATGTGTGTTTCTCTTTACTAATTTCTGATTTTCTAATTTTGTTGACTCTCACTTGCCAATACAAATAGTGGTTTGGTTATCTGACATCTGGACATTAATATCATCTACATGCATATTTATAATCTTAGTATGCTGCTCACACTTTTAAAAAACCCCAGACTTTACATTTTAACCGAGTTCATTTTCCTTAGTTGCTCTCAAAGTAAACTCATCTAAAACCATAAATTGTTGTCCTGGCAGTTATTAGTCTGGATTGATTAGGTTTGATCTCTGGGTTAATTTCACATGTAATCATATTATTGTTAGTCACACCTAGTGGCTCTATTAATTCAGATGTATTTGCACTTCCTTACCTATTAATTACAACCACCTCTGAAGACTGATTGGGTCTCAGCTACCAACAAAAAGCAATCCCCACATATCAGAGAACAAATTACTGCCTCCGAAACTAGGAGAACTTGGTTGGCTTGGAGGCTCTGTAGGAATATTATTGATGACATCTTTATTTTCTTCCTTCCTTGAAGATGAATGGTGTACCTGCTAAATGAACCAGCAATATCAAGGCCAGGTCTACAGTCTGGCAGAATTTGTTTGGACTATGATCTGGGAATGAAGCAATGGAAGAAGCACACATACAACATCAATGTCAATTTTATTTATAAAGATTCAAAAACATGTATTTTGTTGAGGTCCACTTCATAAAACTTACTCATCTTTCTCTTTTTATTTGAAGACTATTCACTGCATAGATACATTTGGGCATGGATTAATTAGAAAATCAAAGCTAGTTCTGTACTTAATCAGCAAAACACAGTAAGCATACTCCAAGCTTGAACTGCCTGCTGTCCAAGTCTTATCCAAAGCCCTGCTGAGAGAAGCACTATTCAGGGAGCATTATTTGAGGGACATGTGGTTCTATCTGTTCCTCCATAAAACCTGTTCTTAATTTCTGCATTCAGTGGGACTCTCAGAACCTATGTGGCCCCTCAAAGCACTGTTTTCAGTGAGGTTCAATTTTGTGCATTAAGGTGCCAGCTTGACTTATAGACGAAAACTACACTGAGCCTACTGTAGGTCTTTTATAAGGGACATTGCAATCTACATTTCTTAGTAGGTGAAACCCCGCATAACAAAATTCTCTTTATTCTAGGTTCAGAGAAAAGCTCATCATCCCTTGAGCAACTCAGCATCTCCTCACAGAAAATCCAATCATATAACGGGTTGTGTTTCTGTTTTCATTTTGGCCACTAGGGAGCTAGACATTGGTTTTGAAGCTCAACTCCGGTAACTGTTTACAATGTCACCATCTGCACACCTGCATTCTAACTCTCTTCTTTAACTCTAGTATTTATTTTAATTTATACTTTTATTTGATTTTAATTTTTGCTGATGGTTTTTAGACTTTGTTTTAGTTTTTGCTAATGCTGGATTTTATTGCAAGTTTAACATTGAAGAACACATATGGGATGTGAATAAATAATAAACATCAAGAGTTTCCGTGAAGACATTAACCATAAAAATGTGTGAGTATGGCCGGACAGAGGTAGGGATAGGGAGTTAGGCTGGGCAGCCAGCAGCCTGATGTATGTACATGAGTGTCACAATCTTCACTATCACCCAAAGGCAGAGTCACTACCTTCTTAACAGGTAGCACAGTGCTCTTCCCTGTCCTCAAAGCCCGAGGCTCCCATTTCCTCTAGCCTGAGGCTGTTGCCCTTCCTACTCCCCATAACTCCAGAAAATCCCTGGGGACAAATTGAGGCCACAACATCTAGCTGTTTTCTGTGCTGCCCTCAGGCCACTTCCACTAAATCTCTCCCTCTTTTTTTTTTGAGATGGAGTCTCATTCTATTGTCCAAGCTGGAGTGCAGTGGCACGATCTCTCCTCACTGCAGCCTCTGTCTCCTGGGTTCAAGCGATTCTCCTGCCTCAGTCTCCTGAGTAGCTAGGATTACAGGCACCCGCCACCACACCCAGCTAATTTTTGGAGTTTTAGTAGAGATGGGGTTTCACCATGTTGGGCAGGATCCTCTTGAACTCCTGACGTCAAGTGACCTGCCTGCCTTGGCCTCCCAAAGTGCTGGGATTATGCCTCCCAGGTGTGAGCCACCAGGCACGGCCCACTAAGTCTCTCTTTTGACCTGCACAGAGTCCTTCCTCCCCATGTCCACCAGCTGGAGGTGGATCCAGGAGGGTCTTCTCTGCATGGCTGCAGGTACCCTTGGAAGTTCTGGAAGATGTGAAGAGTAAAGTACAGTGGAACAGCCACTGCAATACACTCTGATATGTTTCATCCTATGGGGGTGGCATTTACTGAGACACAGGGCTGGGCACTGTGGGGTGATGCATAGAAGAGACAAGGCTCAGCCTCCAGGTGCTATTACCCTGCTAGCAGCACAGCCATGCAACCAACTGTGGGACCAAGAGTGTTGTCTGTTCTCAACTTTTAATGTGTTTAATTTTTTTTTTTTTTAGCACTGGGTACTCTTCGTCCAACAAGATGTAGCAGATTCACTTTAGGAGATAAGAGCAGAGCTGTCCTGGTTGGATGGACTAGGCTTTCAGGCTTGCCCAGCTAAATGTCTCTGTGCTTCCAGCTCCTCCACTTCTGGGTAAATAGAACCCTGGGGTTCCTCAGAGAACAGCCTGAAAACCATTAATATGGCAATGTATAGCAATTAACTACCTGGGTTTGAATCCTAGCTTTGTTACTCACTAGCTCTTGATCCTGACAAAGTTATTTAACTTCTTGGACTCTCAGTTTCTTCATCTGCAAAATTGGGACAGAAATTATGCCTGTTTCATTGGGGTTGTGAGGTTTAAATGAGCTCATGCATATAAAGTACTCAACATTAATTTAGTGGTACTACTTAGTCAATAAGTAATGAGGACTCATAAGCTATAGCTATTAGTCTTATTAAGGACTTATTGCTATTAGTCTTGTCATTGAACTGAAAGAGTTACTGGATTCAGTAAATGAGGGAGCTTGAGCTCTGTCAGTCTGAGACCTCTCAAAGAGGAGATAATTTTTCCAGTCAGGGAGATGGTATAAAAGCAGCCACATGATCAAGCTGCAAGTCAAGTATCAACAAATTTAAGAGTTTTTTTCTTTAATCACAAAAATATCACATTCGGATTTTTCAAAAAACAATGAAAACTGTTCCACGATAAAATTTTGGCAGGGTGATCTTCAGCAGGCCATTTGACCCCCTGAGACAGTTCCCTTTTCTGAAGAACAGAGGAAATGAACCTCTGTTCTCAGAATTTTGGGGAGGCTCAAATGAGGCTTGAGAGTGCCAAGCATCCTCCGAGCTGTTTGTCATCGAGCCTCAAGGAGCCCTTGGCACCTAGTAGGCGTCAGTAAATATTTGTTGCATCTGAACTCTTTCCATCTGGGAAGCCCTCCAATGGCCTGGAATCTCCAGCTCTCCCGCTAAGCAGGTCAGAAAAGCAACTTAAAGGATCCATTTTAGTGTCCATTTTCTCACTTTTCCCCCTGAAAAACCACTTACAAAGCTGCCAGCTTCCTCATTTGGCTTTTTCTGGCCTGGTTTCATCTTATTAACGGTCACTTCATTCATCAGCATAAGGAAGACTCCATTCTGTCAACAGGAGGGCAGGGCTTGGCCTCCAGTCACAGGGCAATGGCGGGGGTGGAGGAGCCTGGAAACAGCCATAGAACAGGCTTAATGAATAAAAAGCTGCAGTTGAGAAGGCCCAGGATTCCCAAACAGCCCTCCCTCCACCCCCAAACAGCTGATCATTGGATAGTGCGGAAGCAGATGCTCCCTCAGAAAACCCTGTTCATTCATTCATTCATTCATACATTTAACTACTCATTCATTCACAACTATTTCTCGAGTGCTTATTATGCACAGGGAATAGAATGCTGAACAGAAAAGCGCACCCACTCCCTGCCCTCATGGAACTTACAGTTTGCGGGGAGGATCACTCACATTAATCAAATGATCCTCGCCATCTTTGGGGCTATGGTGCATTCCAGGGAGGCTTCCTGAGGAGATGACCCTGATCTAAGATCTAAAGGAGACCTTGGAGGAAACGGGCTGTGGGGATTGGGGAGATGGTTCAAAGAACATCATATGCAAAGGCCCTACAGAAGGAAGAACATTTTTGGGACACAGACAAGCAAGATCGAGAAAGTTCGCTTGCTTTTGATGGGACCCTTAGGCTGGAGACACGCTGGTCACCAAGTAGCGCCAGGTGCTCAGGCAGAAGTCAGCCGACTCTGGGTTCGAGGCCCAGCCCCACTGCTGGTCAGCTCCTTCTTAGACCTCAGTTTTACAGCTGTAAAATGGGACTAAGGCCATTCTTGTAGGCCAATGGTGAGGATGGGAAATACGCACGTCATTACCCGATGGGACAGTGCCAGCCCCCCTCGTCCACCGACGCGGGCCCGAGCTAGGGTTCTGAGCCGGGTCCGGGGGGATCCGCGCGTGTAGGGCTGGAAACCCGCCGCCACAGCGGGCTCGAGGTCGTCCCCACCCGCAACATATGCGCGAAGGAAAGTGCTACGAAAGTCAAATGGCCGCCCCCCGCTGGCGCCATCTGCTCTGCGAAGCAGAAACCGCGGCAGCTGCGCGCCCAGTCCCTCCGCCCGCGCCCCGTGCCCCGAGTCCGGATCCACCGCCCGGCGGCACCGCGGACAGCGCCAGCCCCGGGGTGGCAGGCGCAGGGCTGGGGGCGCTGGGAAGAGGGGTCAGCTGTAAGGCCCTCCCGCCGCCTCGGGGCTAGTCTGGGTCCAGCCACTTCACCTGTGTGCTTGAAATGTCAGTTCTTTACCAGCCAGGCTGCCGTTTGTTTGGCTCCGCCCTGCGTGGGCATACCAAAGCACGGATAACTGGTCCCTGAGACAGATAAACCTGGGTTCTAATAACAGCTCAAAAACCAACCAGCTGTGTGGTATTAGGCAAGTCGCTTAACTTCTCTGGACCTCTGTTTTGTCTTCTGTAAGATGGGTATAATAAGAGCTGTGCCCTAGGGTTGCTAGGAGGATTAAATAGTAAGTTCTATGTGAAGTGTTTAACACAATGCCTGGCACATAATAAAACGTAACTGCTAGCTAATTATTTTATTCAAAGCTTACTTTCCTAGGGCTTTATGGTTACTCGCTGGGTTTCTGTAGCCCCTTAAAATTTCAGCTTGCTGCCCATCCCAACTCTCCTGCATTCTTCTTCAAACGTGGATGAACAGGCCCAAAGATGCTGCAGCTTTTTGGAACATTTCACCACAACATTGGGAAATCCCTGGATTCCCCACACTCTCCTGGTCCTGAACGAGACTCAGTTTGCAAATGTCTTTTGATGTTGTCCAGAACCATCTGTTATAACAAAGGCCATTTTCAAAATGGTAAAAGTTCACGAAAGGACTGGCTAGAAGAGTGGCTGGTGGGAAGGTAGGATGGTAACAGAAGGTTGACTGAGAACAGGGAAATAAGAAAATAAAGAGGCCCGAGGTAGGGAGGTGGCTGCATTCATTACGTTAAAAATGGATCGTTCCAGGATTTCATCTCGAGCAAAGGTAATCAGAAGGCATGGGCTTTCGTTAACATTTTACCGCTTAGCATTTTGGCTATGCTACTTTAGGCAGTTGAGTTCACAAACGTTCACTGAGTGGCTGCTATGTGTCAGGTGCTGTGCTAGGCTCTGGGGCTAAAAAAGTGACCAAACCTAGACTGTGCCCTCAGGAGCTGATGGCCCAGTGGGAATCAGACAAGCATGGGTGGAATGGTGGAGGATGCCTCAGGGCCCCAAAGAGAGGCCTATCAACATTCTAGGGGTTTAGTGGGAGTCACCAAGCTTTACCACATCTCATTTTCCCATCTGAGGCTCCGGGCTCACAATCCCCACCTGCAAGGCTTATGATAAGTAGCAGCTGTGCCTTTCTTTACTCCTGGAAACTGACCACCTACCCTGCGCCCCACCCCAAAAGCTCAGCACTGTGCTCTCCTTCAGCACCCAAGCAGCTGCCACAACCTTGAAGACTAAAAAGAGGAAAACATGAGAAAACATTATATACAGGAAATCATTGCACGGCACAAGAGATGTGTATTACAAACCCCGACGTCAAAAGTCACCTGTCATACTCCATGGTGCTTTGGGTGCTAAACAATATGAATGGAAGATGATGATGGGGGTGAAGAGAAAGTGAAGGGGAAGTGGAGGGGCAAGGGTGGAAAAGGAAGATTTGTCTTTTATGGGAGAGCTGCGTCATGTTTATTATTTTAACAAATGTATGATTCAACAAATATGTACTAAGCATATACTCTTTGCAAGAAAGTGAACAGACCAAAGTCCCTACTCTCAGGAACTTATAGGTTCCTAGTGGGGCTTCAGAGTGCAATCAAGTAACCAAAACATATGAAGTGGTTGGTGATGAGTGCTCTGAAGGTGATAAAATAATAATAAAGGGTTAGGAGCAACAGTGACTGCTGATTTATATGGCATCTGAGCATGTGAATCCTAATATTCAGATAATTTTTTGTCTGAACCTAGCCATCCTTTTGACGGGGGGGGGAAGCAAATTATTCATGTCTAACTCTAAGTAAATATGTTCAATTCACCTTAAATTTTCTAAAACAGTCTTCTATTAGAACATATAGGCAAAATGAGCCTTTAAAAAACACCCTTAAACCTGTTCAGTTTCAACTAATACAACATGTCAATATAGATGCTTCTAGAGTCTTTTCTATGCATATACTATATATATATATATATATATATATATATATATAATTTAAAAGGGATCATTACACACTGTGTTATAATAATATTCCATGATAAACTTTCCTTACTGGCAGACATATTTTGGCAATACTTTCTTAAATAACTCTATATTATTCATTGTATCTGTGCATCACAATTTAACTGATCCCCTATGATGGAGCTTTATTTTAAATAATGCCACAATGAATCTCTAAATATTTGCCCACATCCCTAGTTAATTTCACACTCACAGAGTCCTAAGTGTCTTCCTGGAGACTTTGGGACACTCTCAGGCAACAGAGGAGCAGAGAAACGTGATGGTGTTTTTGAGTGGAGGAGGTATCACCTTTTGGGGCCATCTCCCTGCAAAATAGGTAGCCCAATTCCTTAAATTTTGGGGCTGCTTTTGGCTTAAGTCTAGCACCCAAGACTATTTTGCACTAGAAAAGGTCAACTTTTTTTTTTAATTGTCAATTGGCTCATTGTCTTTATTAAATTACTTATATAATACAACTTAAGGGACCCAGAAGTGTGCTGCAAGCCTCTTGGGGCCACCACTTTTAGTGTGTGTGATCTGGAGCAGTTGTCCAAGGTCTCTGAGGCTTGATGTTCTCATTCGTGAACTAGGGATGATAATAATATCCCTGTCTTAAAAAGAGTTATTGCAAGGAGGAAATGAGATGATGTGCATGAATGTGCCTATGCTAAAGCAGGAGGCTGCTTTATTCACAATAGCCGATGTATGCCAGGACCTTTGCTAAACACTTTGCATATTTAATCCTCAAGAGAGCTCGGTGGGGTAGGTATTATCATATCCATTTTATAGATTTAGAAACCAAGCCTAGAGAGGGTAAATAAGCTAAGGAAATTGAACTGATATTTGCCATCAGATCTATCTGAATTCAAAGCCTGTGCCTCAAACACTACTCCATCCTGCCTCCCCAGCTACACTTTAATTGGGTTACCAATGCAATCCAAATGTTCCATTAGCATTTTAGTATCCAAATCCCCATTACCATAAGCCTCCACCAACTCATGTTATAAGTCCCGACCCCTGAGGCATTCTCTTTCCCTGCTATTTCTGGATCTCTTACCAAGGACTGAAATGAATTTACCCAAATTATTGCATGCTGCCATGTCTAGTCAAGTCGGTCCTCTAGAACCACTGTCCACAACAGGCCCATGGTGAGCTGGAATGTCCCACTGCCACTCAATTGTTGTGGCAGATCTGTGGCAGAGTCTCGATGCCAAGGAGCAAGGATCCTGCTCTTGCTACTCCCATGTTGTAGATTACTCCCCAGTTACCCCTACTTGCAAAATGAGTAAGATTACTCTTGGTTTGGGTTATGTTCAGTTGAGGAAGGCAGGGATACTGCAGTAGGTAGAACCATAAAGCAAGGGCTCAATAAGTTTTCTACTTTTTTGAGCTCTTTTTTTTTATTATTATACTTTAAGTTTTAGGGTACATGTGCACAATGTGCAGGTTAGTTACATATGTATACATGTGCCATGCTGGTGTGCTGCACCCATTAACTTGCCATTTAGCATTAGGTGTATCTCCTAATGCTATCCCTCCCCCCTCCCCCCACCCCACAACAGTCCCCAGAGTGTGATGTTTCCCTTCCTGTGTCCATGTGTTCTCATTGTTCGATTCCCATCTGTTGAAGCTCTTTTTACTTTTTTCCTCCTGACTCAACCTTTGCCCCTCCCACTGTACCCTAAGCAGCCACCACATTTGTGCAGGTCATGCTGGAACCATGTTTCTACCACCAGCTGGTAGGTAAAACTCCAATGTAAGCTGAAACTCCGTTTGACCTGGCCAATGACGTTTTCAGGAGATGGCTGGAGATGGTGTGGCTAAGTTAGAATGAGAATCCCGCCGTGGGGGCTCCCAAGCATCCCAGAGGTGAGGGAGACCCTTTCAACAGTACACTTATTATGGATCTTTCTCTTAGGGAACAGACATTCTGCCAAGATGGCTAAGTCAGGATGAGTTCTGATGTCAGCAGTTACCCTGAAAGCATCAGTCCCTCTGATCTTTAAGCTACTTGCTAAATATGACTCCATCATGAAAGATTTAGCCAATCAACAGGTCCATTGAATGCCTACTCTGTGTCAGGTGCTATTCCACTATTCTAGGAACTAAGATACAGTAGCAAAGAACATAGACACAGTTTCTCACTCAAGAAACCTAGAGACACCAGCTTTCCTTATGAAGGATTCTCCCTATGTGCCTCTAATGTCTATTCTGGCAACTTGGCTTCCATTAGAGCCCCTGTAAATCTGTCAGATATATATCTATGTATCTCATAATCCCAGCTGTGGACCAAATTCCAGTTCTTTTTCTCTGAAGGAACATGGCTCTCACTATACTTAAGGCCATGGACTCTGGAGTCATACTGTCTGTGTTCAATCCTGACCGTGCTCCTCACTATTACTGACCTTGGACAAGCTACTTAACCTTCCGTGCCTTGGTTTCCTCATTTGCAAAAGGGGGTAATAATAATAGTTAACACTATCAAGTGTCTACTATATATGCCAGGCACTGTTCCAAGTGCTTTAGATGTATTAACTCAAGATTCTTACAACAACCCTACACAGTAGGTCCTATTAATACTCCATTTTACAGACAGGAAACTGAAAGACAGAAATGTCAAGCAACTGACAACCGTGGAATAAATCTTATAAGATCTTTTAAGGATTTAAACAAAGGACATAGCAAGTGGCTAATGAATTCCTATTGCTATCATTATGAAGGACAATTTTAAGTGAAAAAAGTAGGATACTAAGTACTAGACAGAGGCAAATTTTAACTGTGAAGAGAAGCACATAGAAAAATCTAGAAGGAAATATATTAAAATACTAACAGTGGTTGCCTGATGAATAGTGAGATGAGTACAGGTGACGTTTTTCATACTTCTCAGGACTTTTTTGTTTTGTTTTTTCAAGACAGGGCCTCGCTCTGTCACCCAGGCTGGAGTACAGTGGCACAATCATGGCTCACTGCAACCTTGATGTCCCAGGCTCAAGTAATCCTCCCACCTCAGCCTCCCAAATAGACTACAGGCATGCACCACCATGCCAAGCTAAATTTTGTATTTTTTTGTAGAAACGGGGTTTTGCCATGTTGCTCAGGCTGGTCTTGAACTCTTGGGCTCAAGCAATTAGCCCGCCTCAGCCCCACAAAGTGTTGGGATCACAGGCGTGAGCCACCGCACCTGGCCAAAAATTTTTTTTTAAATAAAAGCTTTCCAAATCTTTTACTATAAGTACATATTTCTTTAATGTTCCTGAAAAATAGTGCCAAAAAACCTTGGAGAAAATAAACTCTAAAGCTGCTCCTCTGGCCTAATTTTTTCAGGGGCCATTCCTATTGCCCCTGGTGACAACTTTGTATTCTCCTATTTGAGGGTTCTAGGCTCTGTGGCATTCCCAAGGCCACCTGATTTGGTGATCCCCATTCAGGGACAGGAGGAGGCCTTCATGAATCCTGCACTTCCCCGGTGAATTGCAGATCCCATTACTCACTTAGCTTCATTATATCTTTAATTATGACCTTTTAGTCTGAATGAAAAAGAAGTATAATTTTGCTTTAAGAGATATGCCAGGCCTACGCTCCCAACATTTCTAGGTTTCATAGAAATTGCAGCGATCATAGAAATTTAACCTGATAATTACTTCAATATTTCAAGGCACACAGTTTCCTACTCTCTTAGAATAATTATGGGTTGTTGTTTTTTTCTCCTGAATTCTTTTATTTCTTCATTATTAAAGGTTATACTAGTTTCCGTTGTATGTGCCTAGAGACATAGGAAAATGCAGGGCATCCTTATCCACTCTGGTTCATAGCACCCTATAGTGAAAATATGTGGTCCTTTTATTTTCCCCTACTATTATTTCTCTTAGACTATAAGCTTTATGTGGGCCAGGAAAACATGTATTTGGCTCACTCTGCTTACAGCGCCTAAAATGGGACTTAGTACACAGCAGGCATGCTGTAAGTATCTGTTAAATGAATGCCCAAACAAATACATTTAGAAACAGATAAACTAATTGCATTTGTGAATTGTAAAGCAACCTTGATGTCATCAAACTCCTGTTGAGAGTCCGCTCGAGAAACAAAGCATGGGTCCACAAAGCTACAGAGAAACGATTGGAGCCAGAGGGGTTTCAGAATTCAGGAAGTCCAAATTTTATAAAGAATATTTAATTTAATTTCCCAGCAGCAATTGGGACAGAACCTCATGATTAAACAAGCAAACTGATATATTTTGCTGTGAAAATGTATGAATATTTACATCAAATGGGACAAATAAAAACTAGAAGTAACCTCAAGTCAGTTCAGAAGGCTTTTTGCTGCTGAATAATTCAGGTCAAATCCAGGTCTACTGTTAAATAAGTTAGAAGAACTTGTGGTTTTCAGAGATTTTTGGAGTTTGGAATTGTAGGTAAGGACCCAGGGACCTTTAGGGGTCAGTAGTTCCAAGTGTGTGCTTTAGAGCTGGCATTGTTCCATCTAGATCCACCACTTCTTGGCTAGATTCTTGGGCAAACTGTTTACATTCTTTGTCTTCTGTTTTCTCATCTACAAGTAAGAATCATAACAGGACCTAACATACAGGGTTGGCAAGAGGATTTAAAAGAATTGACACATAACATCTGACCCATAATAAGTGCTCAATAAATATTAGCTACTGACGTATTACCTTATTTCATGAAGCAAACAGCTTGTGAGACAGGTGTTATATTTTGGTTACCTAAAAGATGAGGAAACAGAGAGCGGGGCAGTTTAAGAACTGGCCCAGTCCAGGTGTCTCATGCCTGTAGTCCCAGCACTTTGGGAGGCTGAGGAGGGAGAACTGCTTGAGCCGAGGAGTTCAAGACCAGCCTGGGCAACATAGAGAGAACCCGTTTCTACTAAAAAAACTAGCCGGGTGGGGTGGCATATGGCTATAGTTCCAGCTATTTGGGAGGTTGAGGTGGGAGAGTCACTTGAGCTTGGAAGATCAAGGTTGCAGTGAACCATGATTGCACCACTGCACTCCAGCCTGGGTGGGAGAGCGAGACCCTGCCTCAAAATAAATTTTTAAACAAAGATAGGGAACAGTGGGTCACGCCTGTAAATCCCAGCACTTTGGGATGCTTAGGCAGGCAGATCACTTGAGGCCAGGAATTTGAGACCACCCTGGGCAACATGGTGAAATCCCATCTCTATGAAAAATGTAAAACTTAGCAGGGCACAGTGGTCCATGCCTGTAATCCCAGCTACTCGGGTGGCTGAGGCACAAGAATCTCTTGAACCCAGGAGGCAGAGATTTCAGTGGGCTGAGATCCCACCACTGCACTCCAGCCTGGGTGACAGAATGAGATTCTGTCTCAAAAAAATAAAAATGAAAGTATAAATAAGAAGAACTGACCCAAAGTTACACAATGGGGCAAGAACAGGGCAAGGATTTGAAACTGCACCTGCAGCATCCTGCCCACTACACAGACCCACCTAAATTTTTATATCCCATTCAATATTCTTTTATCAGTGCTTACTCTGCTTTCCCTCTTCCAGCACAGAAATTTTGAGGAAAGAAATGAAAAGCCCAGGAAAAATGGAAAGTGTTTAGATGCGCATTTTATTAGCAGGTTCACTCTCTCCTCTCTCTCCTTCTTTCTTTCTCTTTTTGTTAAAAAGCAAAAGGCAAAAGAATTTGGCACCATTTCCATCATGTTGATTCTTCTGGGTTTCTCAAATGTTGTGATCCCTGGAAAGCCGGGATTCATGCTTACCTCCACTCTTCATTAAGGCGGCCGTGGCCGTGAGCTGGGGAAGGCAGGCTGCTGGTGCAGTGGGTGGGCGTGCTGAATAACACCCGAACCACAGCTGTGGCTGCCCTTGTCAGAGTGCCAGCCTGCCTAACCCAGTCTGTTCTTGCCTGCTACCTGGCCCTCGCCCATCTGCTGCAGAATTCATAAAGTGCTGAAGATCACAAACATCTGAACCTATTATAGGTAACATACTTCAATTACATTCTGATTGTGGGCTTGGCTTCCCCCAAGCCTGGTTTGTAATGGTGCACAGATCAAATTCTCCCCACAAAAGAAGCACTCATCTCTAGGTAATCTCATCATGTCGGGCGTGCTTAAGAAAGAAGCCATTCTCCTAGATGCTGCTTTGTGTCATTCAGTTACCTGGCAAAGATTCCCCCAGATGTAAATGACAGAGAGAAAGAGAGAGAGAGATGTAAAGGACAGGGAGAGAGAGAGAACTGACTTAAAATCTTTTCCTAGGAACTTACCATGTTTGTGTATGGATCTGTAGTTTGCTTTCTCCACTATGGAGCAAGTGATTTGTTAGTTGAAATGACCTTAGCTCTCCTGAGGCTTATCTGTCTTGGTTGTTGGCTTATATCACGCAAATTATGACCACTCTTCCAAGGACATCAAAGAATAAACTGCCCATATGTCCTCAGACTGTGCTCACATGTCTCTTGCCTTGCCCCTCCCAAGGAGCTCTGGGCAGCACTTACCAGGCATATAGCACCCTGAGCTGGAGCAGCACTCAGGTTGACCCAGTTAGAAGCCTGACAAGGAGGACATCTCAGCCCCTGTTCAAGGCTACTTCCACTTTCGTTTTCTACTGAACTTGCAAACAAGCAGTTAAAAGAAACACACAAATGCCCAGCTGAGCCGTATTAGAGCATGAGGCAAAAGGAAAAATCAGAAATATCAGTACTGATTTTATTTAAAATTTTAGTATTTTATACACACTGAATTTTTGCATTAATTTTGATTTTTCAAACATATTGCATCAGAACCTGATTTATCTTGATTACGGAGTTTTTTTGGTGTTCTCTTAAATTTTGTTCCAAGTCCTAGCCCCAATATGCACCCATTGAGGAGTAAGACGCTGGAGTATTTCTGCATCAACTCCTGCCCTCATTGGTTGGTGGTTGCTCAGGGAGCATTTGTTAACTCCACAGCACTTCTAGCCTGCCCGCTGTGCAGGTTAGACAGGCACCATCAGCATCAGCCACAATGTCCAACTTGGACCAATCATCTTGGACAGAGAGAAGTAGCGTATGATTGGTAGTCCTTTCCAGAAACGATGTGGCTTGAAGGAGCATTTCCCGAAAGAAGGCTTTGTATTCTGAGCAGCCCTGTGTCTCATGAATGCTCTACATAGCCCTTTCTTAGATATCACAAGTCAATGCATTCCTTTTTCTCCCCCTCAAGATAGTTTGAGTTGTGTTCATGTCACTTGAAACCAAAGAGTCCTGACTCTTGCAGGCAGACAGCTGAGAGTAGTGTCGAGCCTCATTAGGGTAGGGCAACATAGGTGTTGGGGGATGTATTAGCCAGCATTCTCTAGAGGGACAGAACTAATAGTATATAATTTATTAGGAGAATTGACTCACATGATTACAAGGTAAAGTCCCACAATAGGCCATCTGCAAGCTGAGGAGCCAGGATGCCAGTTCAGAGTCCCAAAACCTCAAAAGTAGGGAAGTCCGTGGATGAAGGCCCAAGAGCCCCTGGCAAATCACTGGTGTAAGTCCAAGAGTCCAAAAGTGGAAGAACGTGGAGTCTGATATTCAAGGGAAGGAAGCATCCAGCACAGGAGAAAGATGGAGGCCAGAAGACTTAGCCAGTTTAGCCTTTCCACGTTCTCCTGCCTGCTTTTATTCTGGCTGTGCTGGCAGCTGATTAGATGGTACCCACCCAGACTGAGGGTGGATCTGTCTTTCCCAGCCAACTGACTCAAATGTTAATCCCCTTTGGCAACACCCTCACAGACACACCCAGGAACAATACTTTGCATCCTTCATTCCAATCAAGTTGACACTCAATATTAACCATCACAGGGGACCAGAGGAGTATTCCTGCATTTGGGGCATCATGGGGCTTTACTTCTCTAGCATGTCAAGGTAGGCTGGAAGAGAATTTGGAGATTCTGGGTGGCTCACTCTAATTGGGACTAACAATAGCAGCAAACTTTTATGGCACAGTACGGTTCTAAATCATGTTCACTCTCCTATTTCTTTCCCCACCAAGGCTTAGAGGTACAGGCAAGGCAAGTTATACAATCCCAACTTCACGGATGAGGAAACTAAGGCTTCAACAGTGACCCACCTATAGCTAAGTGGTAGCAGAGGATCTTGTCTTTTAAGTCACCAAACTCAAGCGATGAGACAGAACGATAGGGCTCATTTTGAAGCAGATTATCTTCCTGTTATTCTGTTGATGTAAACTTTAGTTCCTTGGTTCTATTCCACGAATTCTGTATGAAGTCACAAGTAATTGTCAGTGCTTGTCAGAAACAGGGACCTTGTCTTTGTCACCTAATCTGCAGCTCCCACACAATTCCCGGCAAGAATAGGTGCTTTGGCAATGTTTGTTGAATTGGATTAATACTGAGGAGGGAGAAGCTCAGAAAATTTCTGGCACTAGGATATGCTGGACATTTAGAGGAAAGATGGAATGCTAAGAATAGGTCCGCCATCCACTTAATGAATGTACTGTGCCAAATGCTGGATGTACACCTCACCTGTATAGCAACTGCATAAAGTAAACATCGTTCACCCTGTTATACAGATAAGAAAAGAGAAGTTCAGAAAGATAAGGATCTTACTCAGTGACAGGACTGGGACTGAAACCCAAGTATGCCTGACTCCCAAATCTGTGTTCCTGAATCATGTGTGCTCTGTCATTTGGAAGCTATACTAAGTCATCTTGCAATTCCATATAACAAGCTTGATAGAATGAATAGCCTGGTCTTACTTAAGGAGTTCCTTTTCCTCTCCTATCCTCTAGGAGGACTCCAGCATTCTTTGTACTTTTGCAAACGACGGGCAGAGAAGCACCAGAGGTTCTGGAGTTAGAGTAGGTTGGAGGCATTTAGGGAGAGTTTGGAGAAGGAAGCCTAAGACAGTATGGAATATGAGGTGACCAGGAGAAGGAAAAGGGGATACAAGAGTGTTACTGGGGGCTTACGAATTAGATTCCTATTAAATCAGTAAATATGCAATTATTTTTTGCTTATTTGGAAGGTGCATATTTGAATGCCAAACTGCTGGGAACTAAAGGATGTGGGTCAATGGAGTGTCATAGGAAGGTGAGTTGAGCTGCCCTGGAGGGATCCAGGTAGAGGCTGGGCAGCACCCCAGTGAACATAGATAGGGGATCCAGGCATTGACTAGAGGACAGTTGGACCACAAAACATTTCCAATTTTGTGTATCTCCAAATCTCCCGCCCTGGCTAAGCATGAAGGCAGCATAGCCACTTTGCTCATTCCTGCCACATGTAGTTCCCCTCCTGCCTTATCAAATGTTTGTCTGTCCCCACCTCCCAAACCATCTTAATTATTTGCAATGATCCGTGATAGACACATAAACAACTCTGCAGCTTAAAATTCCCCCATCAGGCAAATATGAAATTATTCACATTTTTCTTGCAGATTTTTCATGAAGCAAGTTGGTGATGAAATGACTCTCAAATGCCTTCCCCATTTTATGCTGGGGATTCTGCCTTTACCCTTTAATGGGTGTGTGTCTTCATGCCTCAGCTACACTGAGCGTTCTCCTTTCCTGTTTATGTTTATTTTGGAAGCAAAATGTGTTTACAAAATCAGTTAAAAAGTGTTAATGATCAGTTTCCAGAATACTAATGTGAATTCAAATTACTTTCACATGAATCAAGACAAATTAAAAAATGCCATTTGATCATAAACTGTTTTAAATTTGTGTTCTAAGTTGCGCAGCAAATCTGAATATACGCTTTTTAAAAAGTGCAGTTTAAAATAACCATTCTGATGGCATGAAGCAGTTTTGAATAAGAAGTCTCCTTCCAAGAGGAAAGGTCAGCTTTTGGGCATTCTTATGGGAGAAGGTATGGGGTGACATGTGCCCCCCACTTCCCAGAGAAAAATGTTGTTTGTAATTGTCAAAATTAGGACTGAGCTATAAAATGTTCATGATTTTCATCTGTCTTGTTCACTACTATTTTTCCAGTGTCTGAACCAGAGCTTGGCACATTATAGGCACTCTATTTGCAGAATAAATGAATGAATAAAATCAGCTATATAAATTATAAAATTTAAACCAAGATTTTATTTGCTCTGAGTTAGTATAAAAATTTTGAAGTTCATAGCAAGACGGAGTAGAAAAATGAGGGCCATGGCATGGAAAAGTCACCAATTCCAAATCCATGTAATATTCCTCCTTCTTGTGCTCTCCTGGCCCATGTTGGTGACCCAGTAAAGTAGCTTCTGCCAATAGTAGCTTCTGACAGTCCGAGACACAAGGGACTATGTTGGCTTAAATATGGCTTTTGTAGAATCACAACTGCTGTCTACCTGAATTTACCTGAATACCTTTGTCAGTGGTTCCATCTCCTACCTATAATGGAGATGGGGACTTGTGGGGTGACATTGTGCCACTTCCAGGCTTTTAGCAGACAACTTCTCCTGGCTTGGGTGATCTAGAGCAGTGATTTTCCAGCAGTTCCTGGGGGTCTGGTGAGAAGAAGACAGGCCTGGAGTTGAAGGAGAGAAAAAAGGCTGGGCTGGCCTGTTGGAAGGAGACTTCCACCTCTGCAAGCATCCCCATCTTGTTTGGATTGCAAACTCAGTGGCCAGGTAAGATTTTGTTTGATTAACATCTTCAAGTGCTATTTTTTTATTTTATTTTATTTTATATTTTATTTTATTTTATTTTATTATTTTTTGAGACGGAGTTTCACTCTGTCGCCCAGACTGGAGTGCAGTGATGCAATCTCGGCTCACTGCAACCTCCGCCTCCCAGGTTCAAATGATTCTCCTGCCTCAGCCTCCCGAGTAGCTGGGACTACAGGCGCACACTAATTTTTGTATTTTTGGTAGATACGGCATTTCTTCATGTTGGCCAGGCTGGTCTTGATCTCCTGACCTTGTAATCTGCCTGCCTCGGCCTCCCGAAGTGCTGGGATTACAGGCATGAACCACTGCGCCCAGCCTCAAGTGCTATTTTAAAAGATGGTGGTGGTTTGGGGGAGGATTGAAAACATTTATCTACACAGCTAAAGGAGCTGGCAAAGAATAAAGCTATGGTTTTGGATCCGGTTCCCCAAGGGGCAGTTAACTGCCTGCCTCTGGGTTAATGCATGCGGGGGCATATGCAGTGCCTCTGCTAGAAATGATGGAAGCTGAGATTCTCTAGGCTGTTTTGCAAAGACTCTCCATGTCTCTGTTTTGGAATATGTTTGTATCACAGGCTTGGTTCTAGCCGAGAGGCTGTGTAGAAGTGGGTGAATTTGACTTAGATGTTGCCCAATGTTCCAAGGGATCTTTGGCTCTTGGCCCCCAGAACAGAATCAGATAAGCCCACTCATAAGCAACTTTGAGAGAGTCCAAGTCTATGACTTCAAAGGATAAGGAGCTGTTTCAGAGAAAGAAGGAAGCTAGGCCGGGCACAGTGGCTCACACCTGTAATCCCAGCGCTTTGGGAGGCCAAAGCGGGCTGATTAAGACGTCAGGATTTCAAGACCAGCTTGGCCAACGTGGTGAAACTCTGTCTCTACTAAAAATACAAAAAATTAGTCGGGTGTGGTGGCAGGCACCTGTAATCCCAGCTACTTGAGAGGCTGAGGCAGGGGAACTGGTTGAACCTGGGAGGCGGAGGTTGCAGTGAGCTGAGGCTTCTCAAAAAAAAAGGAAGCTAAAGGATTTGCCATTTGGGACAAAATGATGTCTGAGCAGCCTGTCGGGATTAGAAGCACTTCCTAGAAGTCCTGGAACCCAGGACTTGCTCCTCATCCCCACCCCATCACTTAGACACTAGGCAGGAAATACCCAGTTGGGTGCCAAAGTGACCCAATTGTCCCTCCTCAATTGTCCCTCTACAAGCAGAGCAAGATGAGGGGAATGGCTTTGGACTGGGGCTGACTTGGACCACATCCCAACTCTGCTGCCATCTGAGCTCTGTGACCGTGAGGTTCTCCTACCACCCTTCTGAGCTTTTGTTTTCTTCACCTGTAAAAGTGCAGGAAGAATACTTACCTGTCACCAGAATATTCCAGGAATTAGAATTAATGTTTGGAAAGTTGTTGACACCTAGCAGGTACTCAAAAAATGGTGGCTATTACTACTACATTCTACAGTCTCTGCGCTACTTTGAAAGGACTTGCTTCTAGGGGAGCTTATTTCTAATGGGGGGATATTTTGGTTTTGAAGTAAAATCTATACCGTGTTAGATGGGAGGTGTGCTTTAGAGAAAAAATAAAGCAGGGATGGGAGACTGAGATGGCTGGGGAGTCTGAGGAAAGCCCCATTTATAGGTCTAAGAATGAGAGAGAGTTTCTGTCTTAAATTCCCTCTCCCTATTTTATCAAAGAGATTTTACTTCCAAATAAGTGTAAACAGGAAAAGGGAACAGAGCCTGAAAGACACTCAAAACAGACACTAAAAAATGCTGTCCTAGGGAGTCAGCTGGGGTGTCACCACTGACGTGGGACTTAGGGTGTTGAGCTGGAGTCCTGGTTTGTCATTTGAAAAGAGAAATCCTGATCAAGTTGTTGTACTGCCCTTTGACTCTATTTCCTTAACTGTAAATTGGAGGTAAGAATCCCTGTCTCACTTGCACGAGCAGGAGAGGCTTTCTGGTCTGTTGGGATTCTCAGATTCACAGGGATCAGGATGTGGCCATTGAAAGCTGCCATCCCAGGAGGCAAAACTATGGAAGATACAAAGGAAATCCGTACTCACCTCACTCTGCTCCCTCCTCCTTTCCATGTCTGCATGCACACACACACGCACGCACACACCCTGAGGTTGTCAGGGGACTAGAGGTGTCCTTGAAAGTGAAAGTCATTCCAAGGAAAGGAAATGTACTGGTGTTGGGAAGGTTCAGTAGGGCCCCTTCCAACAGGAATGGCTGACTCGCCATGTCCTCTAAAGATGCTGCCTTGATTCCAGGATTTCAGCATTGTCCAAGCTCTGTGGCACCGTGGACTGGTTGTATGTCACTCACAAGCAAATGTTTAGTCCTGTGCTGTATATATTTACTGTACCATATAAATAATAAACACTAATAACTCACTTCATCCCTTACGAGTTCCCCATCCATTTCCTGCCATTTCTGGAACTTTTGTCACGCGCTAGATGGTGTTGCTGATGTTTATTACTGGTTGCTCATATAGGGTGAGAAATCATTGCTGCCTCACAAATAGCTAGCATTGTGTTTTTTTTTTCTCTTTCATTGAAAAGTTATTCTAACTCAACCTAAATTTCCAACAACCAGGAAGTATTTAAATAAGTCATCTTCCATCCATTTGATGAAATTACATAACCACTAAGAATCATGATTTTAAAAGCTATTCAACAATACAGGGAGAAAAATGCTCACATTACAATATTAGGTTAAAAAAGCAATGCAGAAAATCATCTATCCAGCGTGATCTGATTTTGCCCATACATTTATATGTAGATTTATGTGGGCACATTAAAAGATGTGGCAAAAAAATGCTTGAAATGTTATTTCTGCGTGAGATGGTGGTGGGTGATTTTTATTTTCCACATTTTACAAATTTTCCACTGTGGACTTTTGGAAGCTGAAAAAATAGATTATTCCTTTATTTGAAAATTTTACTTTTAAAGGACATTTTCATAAATTTGTTTTTAAATGTTATTTCTTTAAAACATTTCAAGACAATCTAACACATATAACAATAAAAACACCAGCACTAATGTCTGCCTGACAGTGGCCAAGGTGGGTGAGTGTGAGAGAGATGGGTTTGGCAGTCACTGTGAAACCAGCAATGAGGTTAACTCTGGTTTGGGGACTATGTCTTCAGGATCTGTGCTTTGTTTTGTTTTTTCCCCTCTAAGTATGAATGTTCTATCCACAACATTCACAGTCCTACATGTAGACATATGACAGGTGTATTTTCTGTTTTCAGATTTATATCCACCTACGAAATTACCCTGTGAAAGCCCCATCACTCACAGAAACTATTGCTGAGGAGGAGAGGATGATTTTATTTAGCTAATTTTTAACAAATCTCCAATGTTGCCCACATCTCCTGAAGCTGGGAGGAGGGATAATCAAGTCAAGCACCACTGACTAGGAGAATAGTGAACTGTGGAAAATGAGTTCTTAGCACGCCACAGGGCCACAACTCCATTTAAAGAACACGTTCATTATTCAGACACTCGGCCTTCTTCCGGGGCTGTTGGCCTGCCCCCAGGGCTGCCTCCATTCCCAGGGGCCCTGCAGCCTTCTGGGCCAGCCTCATACGCATGTTGGTGCTGGCAGCTGGTGTGGAGCAGCTCCAGGCACCACTGCAGTGGATCCTGGTAGCAGCTCTGAGAAGGACACGAGCACTTAACTGATGTTTTCATTTTACAGATGTGGAAACTGAGGCTCTGATGGACGCTGTTGCTTGCCAGGGTCACGCAGCCAATCAAGGATAGCTGTACCCACATGTTTTCACTCCAAGACCATTGCCATTTCTAATGTGAGAAGCATCTTCCCTCCACAGGTCCAGCTTTAGAAAATGTGATTCTGACCAGCTAGCCTATGTTAAGATGGATATTTAAAAACCAGCTGTAAACAAACAAAGATAAAAACAGCAACAATAAAAAAAGACAGACTTCCAAAATAATTATTAAATAAAAAATATAAAAGATTGCAGTTTTGAGCTATCTAAATGTGAGACGAGCATAAAGGCAGACAGAGCTGAATTCAAACCCTAGCTTAGCCACTGCCTAGCTGTGTGACCTTACACAATATACTTAACTTCTCTGAGCTTCAGATCTCTCATTAATTGTACAGGGATTGTAAAATCTGGCTCATGTGCTTGCTGTAAGGGCTTAGCAAGATAATGGAGGTAAAAACTCTCCTTTCACTCTGCCCATATAGTAGACCCTCAACAACATATAGTTAGTTTCTGTCTCCTCTTCCTCTGCCTCTCCCTCCTCACTTCTCATTTTTCTTCACTGATTCTTCCAGCAGTTCTGAAAAGGGGGGCAGGATGATTCATATGTTCAATAAACATCTAAGTGCCAAGCATTATTCTAGATGCTGGGGAGAGAGGGCACTTTGGAGACTCATAACTCCACATGGTAACCATCAGCAGGAGTGCCAGAGGGGCTGGCACCTTTGGAGGGGTGCATCCACTTTGCTTTTTTAGTTTATCCATCCAGCTCCTGCAGGCATTTGAGTTTATGGCCCTGATCTAAGGTAAAGTTAATCAAGAATTTTCTAAGACTCTGTGGAAGCTGTTAGGTTACTCCCAGCAGGACCTCGTTTCAGGAGGGGCTCTAGTTGCAAAGCTCAAACCTATCAAAGCTGGCATTCATCCTTTGCTGGGATGCCTGGGAAAGACTGCAGCCCAAAAGACTAATAAATGAAGTGGTTGTCATTAACTATGTCTTAATTCATTCATAAGTCACCCACCTCACAGTACTAGATGTAATAGATTCTAGGTACATATAGGGTGCTAGAGATGTATATCAATGAAGAAGACTTTGTCTCTGGTCTCAAGGAGTTGACAAGTTAAGCAGGCATACAAGCTTATAAAGAATCACTACAACAAAGCATGAAATTTGTGAGTCTGGGTATAGGGTACAGATGGGGAACCACGGGAAATGAGGCTGAAGAAACAGACAGTGTTCAGATCACACAAGGTTTTGATGACCCTTCTAAGGAGCAGAGATTTCTTCTGAAGCAAAGAGAAACCAATGAGGAGTTTCAGTAAATGACTTCCCCTCCTCTAAATCCATTTTCTTTCCGTAGTTAATAATTTATTTTTTGAAAGTACTGGAAGGGGACTTAGAAATCATCTAGTCCAGAGGTAACAAACGGGATTCATCTGATGAGCCAACTCTGATCAGAAGGTGGGAGCTGTCTGTGTTAAGAAGGATGCTGCAGCCAAGTCTAGGCTCAGTAAAACCACAATTGATTCATGATCTCTGCCACATACAAAGAAAGGAAAAGGTGGCGGCCACCCTAAGAGTTGAATTATCATCTTTTTAAAGTAAGGACATGTCTTTGCACAAGTCACACAACTAGTTGGTGCCAGAGCCAGGCCTAGAACCCAGGACTCCTGGGTTGCAGCCGAGAACCTATTCTCTGCACCACCTTCACTCAGTCCTCCTTTGTGAGCAGGAGCAGAGCAGGAAACCTGGTTCCCATGACAACCAGCCTCTATGTCTCATAGGGTATCAAGACCATCCAGCCAGAGAGTGCTAGAGTAATAGGGGGAGCGCTTCTGTCATGTAACACTGTGTAACAAACCACCCAAAGTCTAAATGTCTTACAATAGTTTATTATTGTCTCTCATGATTCTGTGAGTTGACTGGACTCAGTGGTCTGGCTTGGGATGTCTCATACAGCTGCAATCAAACGGCAGCTGGTGTTGGAGCTATCTGGAGGCTCCACGGGTGGGACTGTGAAAATGGCTTCTTCCCTCACACCTGGCACCTCCATGCCCCTCTACGCAGTTTCTCTCTTCATCAGGAGCCTCACCCGCCATGGCCTCTGCAGGGGTCTCTCTCCAGTGGAGTAGCTGGACTTCTTACACAGTAGATGGCTTGCGAGAGCATACAAGTGGAATCTGCTATGCCTTCTTAAAGCCTGGAAGCAGCACAGTGTGATTTCTGCCACATCCTGTTGATTATGGGTGAGTCACAGGTACAATCCAGATTGTTTGGAAGGGTGGGAGGGGACTGCACAGGGATTTGAACACCAGGAATGCTTCATGGGGACCGACCCGGGGGACAAACTATCACTGGAGTGAAAGCAACGGAAACCCAGCTGGAGTCTCAGTTGTTCCACCAGTAAGCAGGTGGCCTTGGCGAGGCCTGTCGGGATACCAGTTTCCATCTCTGGACTGTGTCCCAGAGGGGACAAAGCTCCCGCCCTGGCAGTAAGTGCTTCTTCTCCTCTGCCTTTTTCCCTGCTCTGCCCCAAGACTTCTCAGGACAGTTTCTTCCTCAGCACTATTTTCCTTGTGGTGGAGTTGGAAGGATAGAAACTCTAACCAGCAGTCAGAGAGGGATTGGCACTGGACCCGACGTCTCATTATGTTGAACATCATTGTGCCAACCTAAGGGAAACGGTGTGGGGTTGTTTGTTATCGATGGCAAATCTTCCTCCAAGAGTGGCGGGTCCTTCCGTCAACAACACAAAGTGTGCTCGCTCCCGGCCCCCTTTCCAGCCCTGTGACTTATCAGGCCTCTAACCTCTTTTTCCCCCACAATGAGAAATATCCAAGTTGATAACAGCAAAAACTTGATAATGACTAGCGTTGGGAAGAGATTAGACTACTTATAATTCCAAATTGTTCAAAATCAACTCTCCTGACCTGCCAGGATAGTGAGACTTAGAAAAACAAAAGCAAAACCAGAAAACCAAAGCGGCAGAAAGAAACAACTTCAGAACACAAATTTAAGACACGAATTTTGCTCTGTTCCTAGTTTTGTCTCTGAGCAGTGGAGCTATTTCTAACAAAAGAAAATCTCCATGTCCGTCCTATGTTTGGAATATTCACAAGTGTGTAATTCCTAGAAGTGTGCTGAGAATGATTTCGATAAAGAGAAAGGTGCTTGACTTCTGAGATGCTGAGAATGATCTGTTTTTATGGAATGTTTTTCAAACGTGAACAGGCCAATGAGAGAAATGTACTGCCCTCTGTTGGACAGAGATAGCAAAATCAGCCAGGGCTGGAGGAGGAAGCTCTGTGGCAGTGGCTTCAGCCTTCTTGAGAAGGTCTCCTTGGGCTCTTTTAATTGTGATGACACAGACCTCTCATTTAAATGTGGCCCAAGAAACACAGAAGTAAAATTTTAGAGACACCCACATAGATAAGATTTGCATTTCTACAATGTATCCAGCTATGTGTTTTCAGTTTTAACAAAGAGAGAAATGTCAAAAAATATACTAGTAAAGTGCAGGGTTTGGGGAGATATATATGTTAATAAGTATTTGAAGTTGAAGAATTGGGACTGAAACTACTCTATTCATAAGTTTATCAAACACAGATAAGTCAGAAATGGCTTATCTGACCTAAGATGCTGTATCCTACAATGATAATATTACTTCAAAGGAGTTTTAGAGACTCAAACTGTCACTGTCTCTTTGAGGAACACAGTCACTAATTAAGCTTGAATGATGCTCTCCCCCGCAAACATCCATGATTATTATTGTTTTCTGCTGGCCAGGTCACCTATGGAATATAAAGAAAAGCAAATCCAGGCTTTGGCCCTCCCAGGGGAATGATCATGTCAGCAAAGAATTCACAAGGACGTTGACTCCAGGGAAAGGAAGAGGCTATTTTTGTTCATTCACCGGAAGCTAGAGCTGCTCAGAGCAAGAAAGATTCAGCTATGATCTACTTTTGCTTCCTTTCAAAACTAGAGAGCCATTTTCCCAAACACCTGTTACCCTTGCTTTAAAAATATCTTGAGTAGAGTGGAACTAGAGAAAGGAAGGAGTGTGAGGGAAAGGATTACAGAAGAGAACATGTCTTCTGTGTGAATGGTCTTGACATTTCATACAACAATTAAGAAATTAGCAAAAAAAAAGGCACTCATCACTTGGACTCATTAACTCCACTTCTAGGAATCTATTCACAGAAATACTGGTAGAAACACCCCAATGTGGCTACAAGAAGGTCCACTGAAGCATTGCTTGTAATAATAGCAAATTAGAAACGACCAAAATATCCTGAATAGAGAACTGCTGGAATAACGATGTTACACAATGGAACACCATGCAGCCGTTTAGAACAAGGAGGTTCTCTGGGGGCTCACGTGGAAAGTGCACCACAACAGGTTAAGTTATTAAGTGACTAACACATGTTGCATAACAGAAGTGCTGTTTTCCATTTCTGTAAATAAAATTGTATTATTAATTGTAGTTTGTTGCTTAAAAAGAAACCTGGAAGAATATACACCAGTCCATTAACAGTGGAAATCTCTAGGAGTTGGGATTATGAAAAGTGGCTACTTCTTAAATGTAATCAGTCCATATTGTTTGGCATCTTTACTACTAGCATATATTACTTTTGTTATCAGAAAATAGAGCTTACATTTATTTCATTGGATAGATATGATTTTCTCTCAGCAGAAGTACTACAGGAAGCTACCCATTCATAGGTAGTAAGCACTTCACATTATCACTTTAATGATAGAGTTAAATTGCTCAAGCAAATCACAAAAAGAAAAATCAGATGAAATATATAATGTAAATGCCCAGTGCCTGGCATATAACAGGTATTCAATAAATATTTGCTCAATGAGAGAATAAATAAATGAATGAATGAGGAACTGTTTTCCTATGTGCTTTGTTTTATTTGCCACCTGTTTAAAAAATTGTCTGTAAGTAAATACATTCCCTTTGAATAATATCTCCAACAGATTTCCCTGATTACAGAATTCATTTTTTTCTCTCATACATCACCAGAAATCAAAATGCTAGGGTGGGGAGTGTGGGAAGTGGTGAGGGAGACATAAAAATCAAGGTTTTAACATGAGGGAAAAGGGATTTTCACAAACCACCAAAGTGCTACTTCTCTTGGAAGAAGTGCACCCTGGATTTTTTCCAGCTGAATTCTGCAACAAAACCCAAGGAAAATGAACATTAATCTTTTATGAGCTAAGCCCCCAAACGAACAGGCTTTGAGCTCAACCCTAATTAGGTTGCATCTCAATACAGAGAACCCTTAACGAATAAGGACACATAACAACACAGGCAAGCTCTCTGCTGGGACTGCCTCAGAAATGCAGGGGCCGCCCAGGCCACTCTCAACTGCTCCTGTGCATCAGGGGCTCCAGCTTTACCTGGGAAATACACATTCATCTAGGAGAGAAAGCAAATGGAGTTTTCTTTAACTGAAACTCTTGGCCATTTTGCTACCTCCATGGCCATCTGGGGGGTCTGTGGCTAAATGAGAAGAGAAAGAGACAAGAAGCAGTGCTCTTAGAGTGAGTTTCAGCAAGTCAAGGTTTCTTCTGCTTTGTGCCCCGTGGAGGCTGTGCTCAGAAACAAGAAAATCCGCATATGCATTATATGCATGATGTGGGAGGGTGTGCAGTGCTGTGGTGCCTGAGAGACCTGGGTTTGAATGCCAGCTTAGCCACTTTCTACTCCTGTGACCGGGGACAAGTTGCCTACCCTTTCTGAGCCACAATTTCCTCATCTATAAAATGCAGATAAAGGTGCACTTGGTTGGGAGGAGTGAATGAAATGAACTAAGTAGCTCTCAGATTGTTCATTGCTGACCAAGACCTTATTTCTCCAACCACAGCTTCCCCAGCCCCATTCTATCACACAACTTCCACCTCTCTCATTCAATCCCAACAAAACCTTGTAAGATAAGTGTGATAACCCCCGTTTTACAATTAAGGAACTCAGAGATCAGAGGTCATTTGTCCGAGGAGACAGAGCAAGGGAGCAGCAAAGCTGGGATTTCACCTCGAAACCGTCCAACCCAAATCTCATGCTAACCACAGGATTGTGGGTCAACAGAGCTGATTTCAAAGACAGGGAGGACTGCTAGTGTTCGACGTCTCATAGTCATGGAATTCTGGATTCCAGGACCCATAAACAGGTTCCAGAGTCACCAGAGGTCCTGTGTAGAGAGGACTCAGGATGGACTCTGATGGTGCCA
Organism: Pongo pygmaeus; assembly: GCF_028885625.2. Taxonomy (NCBI): domain Eukaryota; kingdom Metazoa; phylum Chordata; class Mammalia; order Primates; family Hominidae; genus Pongo; species Pongo pygmaeus. The sequence continues at coordinate 35,339,436 of NC_072382.2, read as the reverse complement.
TTTTGGTGAAGGGTGTGTGGGGGGCTCCCTGCCCAAGGCAGCTGGGCTACCGTATCCAGCCTTAGGAAAGGCACCCGTGTGAGCCTTCGGTGTACCTGGAGGACTGCTCCAGACAAGCCTCTGGGTAACTCATGGCCCCGATATAAACCCATATTGTCTCATCTTGTCTGCATTGTTTCTGTCTTCATTCAGAACATTTCCTCATTTTCTTTCCCACGGTCACACATTGGGATGGTCCTTGACCTCCATGAAACAATTGCGCTGACATCCTCCCCATCTTCCTCATGAGCAGCCTCTCGCCCCACCCCTACCCTTAGACCACTGGAGTGGACACTGCCATCTCCTAGATTCTCTGATACCATTTGTCTGTCTTATACTAAATCTCTTTTCCCCTGCTTGCGTCCCACACTAGCCCAGCATCTCCTTGCTGCCCAAGAATGCTTTATCCTATTACTGTAATTAACTGGTACCACACTAGAAATCTGAGCCAGAATCAGAACTTTCAGGTGAAGAAGATTTGCCAAGGGCTACAGTGCATGAGAATTGGAGTGGATAGAACTTGGCACTTGAAACCTCTTTCCTCCATACAGAATCTTATTCTAGAAATTCATTAACTCTGAGCTGTGCAGCCACATTTCCAGAAGAAGCTGGGGTCCAGGAATGCCTTTGGATTCTGCAATCCTGCTGTTTTCAATTGCCAGTCCCCGAGTGTTTCCTCCTCCTCTTCTCATTGTCAGAATGTGCTTCATTATAGAATTCTATGATTATTTGTTGTAGTAAATTGCAATGATATTTATATTACTCAACATTTACTGTGCATCTACTATGTGCCCACTCCTGTGCCGAATATCTTACACATGTCTCATCTGACCCTCACAAACAACTCTGAGAGGGTTCATTAGTTTGTTCTCATGCTGCTAATAAAGACATAACTGAGACTGGGTAATTTATAAAGGAAAGAAGTTTAACTGACTCACAGTTCCACGTTGCTGGGGAAGCCTCACAATCATGGCTGGAGGTAAAGGAGGAGCAAAGTCATGTCTTACATGGCGACAGGCAAAGAGTGTGTGTGCAGGGGAACTCCCCTTTATCAACGATCAGATCTCATGAGACTCATTCACTATCATGAGAACAGCATGGGAAAGATCCACTCTCATGATTTAATTACCTCCCACCAGGTCCCTCCCATGACATGTGGGAATTATGGGAGCTACAATTCAAGATGAGATTTGGGTGGGGAGACAGCCAAACCATATCATAGGGGCAGTATAGTTATTCCTGTCTTATGGATGTGGACAGCAAGCTCAAAGCATTAGGCGTCCTGGGTGTTTCTAACACAAATTAATGTTTGAAAACCTCTGGCTTAAGCACTGCGGGAACCTAGAAGGAGAGAGGTGATGTCCAGCCTGGAGAATCAAAGTTAGAAGTGAGAACTGAACTGGGTCTTGGAGGATGGGCTGGAGGAAGACAGGAAGAAATAAGGAAGAAAAGCTTTCTAGGTAGAGGGAACAGCACGAGAGATGACACAGAGATGGAAAAAGATACAGAACTGTGAAGACTACAGTGCCTGATATAGAGGGAGCCTTTAAAACCTTGTGGAACTGAGTTCCACTGAACTGCTAGCTTGGCTGTAGCAAATGGATCTCACATGATCACGTGCAATCTAGAAGCAGGTGCTTGCAGAGGAAGGGAGGGGCAAGATGCCCTGCTGTCTGGGCTTGCTGGCCACTCATTGAAGTCTCTAAACCAACTGGTGAAGTAGCTTTCATGGGTCCTGTTTTACAGACAATAAAACAGAGTCTCAGCGAGACAACTTGCTTAATTGGGTCAAAAGCCTAGAAAACGGTAGAATCTGTATTCAGACCCAGCTCTGTCTGGCTCCACAGGGCCCTAGTTCACCCTCCAGGCCATGCTGATGAAGGAAGATCTGCCCCCCATTTGCAGGCTCCAAGAACTTCTTTCTGGACCAAAAATGAGTCAGACACAGACTAGCCTTGATGGGTCACACCCATCTCCTTTAAGAAGCTACTGCTTTTCACTTTCTTGGCATTTTCCGTATGAGATGCAGCCATGCCCAGCTTCTGGGTGCCCCTCGAGAGGAAGAAGGCTACAAAATGCCTTTGGGCAGGCGAGGAAGCACCCAGGTATGGGAGGCAGCTGCAATCAGCTGAGAAGGCTGTGTTGCTTCGAGCAAAGCCCCAGATGGGGCCTCCAATGAGATCAACCCCATCCTCCCTGGCTGCCAATTCAACATCTGCGCCTGACATATTGGCCTGCAAATATTTCAGGTCCACACCCGCAAATCCAGATGTGTTTGTGTCATGAACTCTCTATATTCTGCTAGAAATTACTGAAGTCTGAAAAAAGAAATTAAGCATTTGCTCAGGCACACATGAACCAGTGACCTGAAATTCTCTGTGTATGTCCAGGTTTTGGGTGCTCACACTTAGGGACTATCAATACCAGTTTCCACTCATCTCCTGGCCCTATTTAACTTCATAGGAGGCCATATGTAAAGCGGCTGATGTTTCCTTTCAATTTTGTGCCTCTTGGAAGGTTTATGAAAGTGAGTTGCCTTTGCACGGTGGCCAGGCATTGTTTTGTTTTTACATATTAGTAGTTAGGTTGAAACTTTGATCTGGTTTTCAAGCACTGCATTTCCAACAATAGAGTAAACCAAGGAGCATTGCAGAGCAGCCCTGGCTTCACATAAGGGTCACCTGGGGGGCTTCACAGACACCAGTTATTCAGCCCCCATAAGAATATCTGGATATAGAAACCCGGCACCAGTGTTTATTTTTTCAAAATTCCCCAGTCATTTCTAATCCATAGTTAGTGTCGAGAACCTCTACTATGGAATCTACCCTTCTAGACTGTTATAAAGCAATCAAAAACAAAAACAAAAGCAAGGTGGGAGTGGGGAGGGAGCAGGTGTAGAGGTTAAGACAGGAATGGTGCATATCAAAATAGTAACGCTGGTGAGGTGGGCATCGGCTTTACCTCGAAAAGTTCCAAATCAACTCTCAACTCTCACGGACTGATGAGCAACTCTGGACAAGGCATTCAATCTTACAGAACCTGTTTCCTCGTCTGTCAAGGGGGTAATGATACTTGACTGGGCCGGAAGAAAGCTGAAATAAGAATATGTTAGTAAAGTGCCTTGCAAAGTGCCTGGCACAGACAGGGCATTCAGTAAATGGTACCTATTATGGTTAGGTTTCAACACACACACACACACACACACACACACACACACACGAGAGACAGAGACAGAGAGAGAGAAAGAGAGAGGGAGACAGACAGAAGACTGGAATGATGTATATCAAAATATTAACACTGGTGAGGGGGATTGCAGATGCATTTTTTTCTTTCTTCATTTACTATGGGTTTGACAATGACCTTTTTCCTTCTAACAAAAGTAATATAAATTATTCTTTATGGAAGTTATAATGATAAACTTTGAAGGACAAAATCAGAGTACAAAACAGTATTTGTAATATAAATGTAATTTTTAACAGAAAAAAAGATCAGCAAAGTACCTGGAAGGAAGTCTTACACAATGTTGAGGCCAGGTTCTGCACACAGCCCTTCCTGCCCTTCCTTCCTTTCTTCCTTTTGTGTTCTCCAATTCATTCTGTAATGAGAAGCTACTCGTGTTGGGTTCTGCCTCCCCCGACCCTCTGAAGATTTATCCAGGCTGGCGCTGCGTCCGTGAGGCTTGTGATACAAAATCTTGTCCTGATGCAAAGCCTTCCACGGTTTGCCAAGCCTGGACTAGGGCATCCTTCACAGACCAGGCCAGAGCATCTGGAAGCAGGCACAGGCCATGCAGCCACTGTATGCTGTGTCGGCATCTCCAGCAGGGTCCCCAGGCAGTATCTCACTCTGTGGTTCCCCCCAAGGCCCTTATAGTAGCTTCAGAGGCAACACTTTCCTCCCTGTTAGTGTGGGTGATGACAGCAGCCCTCAGACACGAAGATGCACAACCAGTAGGCCAGGGATCCTTTAGCAGCAGTGGGAAGGCTGCCACCACCATGGTGGGCCTGTCCTCAGCCCAGTGGCTTCCCAAGTACACACAGATGCATGGACTCCCTGAGTGGCTGTGGGTGGGGTCTTCAGTGATGCAGATTTTAAAACAGTGGAGAAGCTTTGAGGTGCTAGAAATTCCTTCTTCAATACTCATGACTCCATTCTCTTCATCACCAAACATTTTTGTATATGCCAGGCACTTCTATAGAAGAAACTATGTGCCACAGCTTCTGGCATGTGCCAAGCACCACATAGCCAATGGGAAGGCAGATAAATCAGACACAGTGCTCCTAAGGCGCTCACGGAAGGAGGAATATGCCAACCTGCAATGACAATACAGAGGGAGAAGCACCTTGTTGGGGAAGCTGGGTGCTGAGCACAAGAGGGGCACATAGTGGGCCTGGGCTGGGGGAGACGGTCAGGGAAGACCCTGATGCCTGAGCCAGTTCTTGTAGGATAAGCAGAAATTACTAGAAGAAGGTGGGGAGAACATTTCAGCAGAGGGAATCCCAAGGGTGGCTGCTCAGAGTCACAAGGCATCTTCTGGAAACTGCAAGGAGGACAGCAGGGTGGAAGGGAAGAGCAGAGAAAGGGTGGGATGGGCAGGGTTGGGAATATTCCCAGAACTTTCCCCTAGAATTTCCCAGATCTTGGATATTTCTGTACTTCCTTGGTGGCTTTTACCACATCTGTGTTCCACCTGTATTATTATTTTAAAGATATTTTTAAATGAGTCATTTTTCAGTTAAATACACCCTCGAAGGAAATTTGGCATTGTTACCATAAATAGAAAATCAATAACCTTTGCTTGTTATAAATGGAAGCTAATTATAAAGACAAATAGAGTTCCAAACTACTACATTCAACACACACACACACACACACACACACACACACACACACACACACACACACGAGAGACAGAGACAGAGATAAACAGCTTTGAAAACAGGGCGGGCTGAGTCTGAATCCTGCATTCTTTGTTCAAAAGGGCAGTTAGCAAGTGTTAGAGGATGATAAAGAAAAATGGAAATTTTCTTTGGGATAATCAGAAGGCTTAAAGGAGAATTATGAAGGGAATATGTTTCTCACCATATGTTTCAATGTTCCTTAAGGCCCAGGCACTGGGTGCCACCTAGAACATTCTCTCCTGCCACTAGACAGGTGAGTCCCATGTTCTGGATAACAGTCCCAAAGAAGGGGCGTCCATGGGAGGATGGTCACATTTCCGAAGATAGGAAAGCCAGAGAAGGAGCAAAGAGAAGCCCAAATCCGTCCCCAAAAAACACATCCTGAACTTCCCATGCACTGTAAGCAATGTCTTCAGGCACTAGCCTGTGAAAGCTGTGAGTGGAAGAACCTAGAAGCTATCTCCGCCTCTTCCATGGAGCCATAAAAGGGGCTGGAATCCCCTGAGCTCTCTATAAACAGTTCTGCTGGCAGGGCTCACCATTCCCTAATTGACTGTGCTGAAAATTATTCCTGATGCCCCCAAAGTGAGCTTTTATCTTATCACAGCTTGGTAAATATTATGATACATTGTGGTTTTTATTACCACAGAAGTATACATGTTAACTTTTCCATTTATGAGAGGGGTGGCCAGAAAAATCTCAGTGGCAAGAGCTTGAAAGCAATTACAACCTTGCTATTTGGAGATTTGGCCAGATGTCAAGGGAGTTTATAGCCAAACCACTACTTTGGTGGTGTTTTGTCCCCCAAAGTAATCCAAAAATTAATGTACCAGAAAGAAATAATACGTTTGTATAGTACATTGTGAGAGCTGAGGCTTGCTCTTAAAGGGAATACCATGGAAATGCTTTTACCAATAATGAGATAAATGCATTTTGGGCATGTTTTTGACTTGGGTTAATACGTCTTTCTTAGGCCCGTGAACTTCTAAAATTGTAGAAAGCTTAGAAAAAAACGAAAAAATATTATATTATGTGTGTTTGTGTGTGTGTACGTGTATGTATAGATAGATATCCATACCCCAAATTAATTAACTGGCTGGCATCAACAACAATAAGCTGCTCCAATAAAACTCAATTTGAGAAAATGAAGTAAGAATTTACCTCCCCCAATTCCCGTACAACAGCAGCCTTGTGTTATGTAGCTGTGTGAAACCTCTGGAAGACAGGAAAACCTTTGGCCTCATAAGTCCACTTTGATGCCACTGCTGGACTAATCCCAATGTAGAAAATTTCTGGAAACAACCCATGTGACAATCACCTCCAGAACCCATGGGAACCTGCAGGAACTTCAGTACATTGGACAGGATCTTCTTTACACCCAAAGATGGCTTCTTGAACAACAAGACCCAAAAGCTGGTAAGATTTTAGCTAAACTCAAGTAGCTTGGTTTGCTTTTCTCACGTAGGTAACTTGTGAGAAAATTTGGCAACTTGTCCACAACCTGTCAGACACATTTGCTGTATTGTGATCAAGGACCTCTTTGCATTTTTAAGTTTGATAACTTAGTTAAAACAAGAACAGTGAATAAGCACACAAAGTTGTGTGCACGAGATGTTTGTTCCTTTGTTTTTAATTAATAATGAAAGATTGGAAACAACCAAAATCTAAGAGATTGATTAAATATTCTATTGTTGTTAAGAAGATAGGTCTTTAGGCATTAAAATGGAAAGGTATTCACCAAGTGGAAAGGAAGTACTTCACAGAATAGTCTGTCTCTCTCTCTTCCTCCCTTCTAACCATATATATAATATATTCTTCTGACCTAATATATATAATATATATTCTTCTAACCTTGTATATATAAAATATATATTCTTCTAACCTAATATATATGTATTCTAACCTTATATATATAATTCAAATAAAATAATATATATAAAATAACCTAACCAAATATATATATAATATTTTCCATTAACATTAAAATATATATAGCTTTGTATATTCACATATGCTTAAAAGTTCTGGAAGAGTGATATGATATGAGCCATTCTTAGGGGAATTTGGATCATGGAGGGATTTAAACTTTCTTCGTATTGCTTGATTTTTTATTTTTTACAAAGTGCTATGCATTTTCAACATTTTAGTGGAATTCTTTTTAAAAGAACAAAATGATGGGTGCTCATTGAGGGGTTAAAAAAAAAAGAGAGAACATATTGAAAAGAAAATCTTAATGTGCTGTCTTCCATTCCACCAACTGAGGAACCATTAAGGAGATGGAAAGAAATGAAAGCAAGATCATATCAGACCAAAGACTCTTCTGCTCTAGACTTAGCTATCATTTTCAGATCAAATGCTGCTTTGCTTAACACAAAACCTTGGTCCTTGATTACTCAGCCAACTCATGAATCTACAGAGAAACTCAGACTCAGAAATGCTTCCTAATGTGTAGTCAATACCAATGGCATCAGGGAGACCACCAACTCAGTCTCTGGCTTGATGGAGTCTGCCAACAGTTAATTGATCCAGCAAGCCCAGGTTCACCTAGAATCTCACTTCTTAGAGCATCTAGTAGCCTCTGAAATACGCTGGACATTTCATTTTCATAACATCTGTCATTTATTAAGCACCAACTATGTCCCAAAGACTGTGCTAAGTTATATGTGTTACCTTTCATCTTCACAAAACGTTTGTAGATGGACATTATCATTTCCATTTTACGGATGAAGAACCTGAGGCCCAGGATGCTTAAGTAACTTGGCTAAAGTTATAAGCTCACAAGTGACAAAGTCTGTACCTCGATCTCTGCCTGTCTGCCTTTATTTTTTAATTTTCAGGCTATTCGATGCAGGGCTTCAAGTCCTATCTTCCTCCTAATGACCGTGGAAAGCTAATGTCTCTCTGAAAATCTTCAATGTAACCAAAGACTTACTTATTCACCTGCAGTATCAGTAAATTTCCCCCCTTGGTTTGTACAAATTACTGTAGCAATCAAGATGCATGCATCCCATTGTTCTTTGACATTTAGATATTATAAGCCTTGGATAGTTTTTTAACTAAAGCAGCAAAATCTTTTCACAAATGAGTTCACTTCAGGGAGAAAAATCTGTTGGCAAGGGAGAAACTATAACTTGTCAAAGGCATGCATACTTTTTTTTTTTTTTGCTAAATTCATGTTTTTCCTTGTCAACCAATGGATGAGCATAAAGACTTTTGTAATATTCGTTTTTTTGTGATTCACTAGCGATATCATTAATATAATATTCTCTTGGCAATAAGGAATAATTTACAGATCCTGGGGATGAGGCTTTTAATGATGGTGCTTATAGGATGTTGACTCATGCACATCTTTTTCTGAGTTAAATTCTTACATCTTTTTAATAAACTAAAATCAAAGTACCATGCAGTAAGTGCTCTGGTGCTCTCTTGAACGTCCACTGCTCCCTTCCCCACTGTGTTGCAGTCTAGTGCTTCAGGAGTTGACTGTAGCTCCAGGGATGGACTTTGAGCAGTCCAAGCCAACCACCAGGAGAAGCCTTTCCCTCCTGGTTTAGAAATTGGGAACTCAGGTATAACCCAATCAGAACATGGCATTCCCCTGGCCACCTGAATTGGTTCTGGAATAAACATGTGATCTCATTTGAGCCAATAAGATATTTAAGGAAGTCCATGGGGGCTCCTTGGAAAAGTTTCCTTTCTCCTAAGGGATACCCATAGAAAAAGCCAGTCTCTCAGCCTCTAGACATTGTCTGGCCCAGAATGCCAGGCTTGCAATAACTGTAGCCAGTTCAATAACACCCAGAGAATGACACTAGGATGCAGAAGAGGACTGAGACGAGAGAATATCAGAAAAGAGGAGCTGAAACTGCTAGGCTAAACCAACCTGGAGCCAGCTCTGCCTTTGGGTGTTGTTACACATGCCAACACAGTTTCTTATTATGTCAGCCATTTTGCATTTCTGTCACTGTAGCCGAAGCATCCTAACCAATACTGACCACAATGATTTCCTCAACATAATTCCCACTTTACCATGATACTGTCAAAAATGCTTCAATAAGTACCTCCTCTTCGGAAATGAGACCATCAGCAACCATTCAATTTCATGAACCAGGAAACTAAGACCCAAATCAAAAAAGGCAGATGACTTAAGCTTACCCAGAAATATGACCTTATTTGGGTTTCAGCTTTCTTGCTTTCTCCATGAGGATGTCTAAGTCACAGTCACCAAATATGTCCAAAGAGGGTTTCTAAAGCATTGGCAGCCCATGCAGAAGAGTATAGGCATTGATTTCTGTTCAACCTAAATTGAGGCCAAAATCATGCAACTGCCTACCCTGGGCCTATTGATGGAGATGAATTCTAGTCCTGAAACCTTATTTCAGGTGGCAAGCATAAGGCACTTTTGTTCTTGCAGATCTTGATAGAGCAATCTATATTAAAGGCATCTTCTTTTCTTTTATTTAGTAATTTATATGTACTCAGGCCAAATCCATGTCCCAGGTCTTCTACAGCTCAATGTAGCCATGGACTAAATTTTTACCAATGGGATGTGAGAAGAAGTGATATGTGTAATTTTCAAATCATGTCTTTAAAAGGAAGCACTAGAATCTTAATAGTTATTCAGTCTGGATGGTACACATATGGAGATTAATTTTTTTCTACTTTGTATATGTTTGGAATTTTTCAAAACTATTTTTAAAGAAAGTTGATTATTTTCTATTTCTTTCCCCTTTCTGCTGGCTGGAGTGGGGACGTGGTGCTGAGATAGCTTTGACCTTATGGCCTAGGGAGGGACTATAGAAGATGGTGAAACAATCAGAAAGAAGAAACCTGATTCTTGGAACACGTTGAAGGCAAAGCTACCTCCCTGGAGCATTGATTGGCCTGAAATTCTGCAGCAGAGACACAAAACTTTCTATTGTTTAAAGACATGGTTATTTAAGTCTCTATTAAAGTTAAAAGATGAATATCAGAACTAATCATCGAATTTCTCCATGCCTCCCAAGTCTAGGAGTACCAAAATAATTTCATTGTGAATAATGCCTAAATGACGTTTGCCTCCACTTGCTACTGTAGGACTGTGGCCAACAATATCTTCAAGATTTCCCTGAAGCATCACATGTGTGTACAAACAAGACGGGTCAGCTCACCTGTCAGTGACCACATGCTATCTCTCTATCTGCTATTTGTTCCTGACCCTCCTGCTCCCAACTCCTTCCACTGGGTACTGCTCCCTCCCCATAGGCATTCTAGCTCAGTTGAGGCACAGACCAGAGTTACAGAGTTCTGTTCAAGATAGGAGAGAAAGCTCCTATCCCTCTTTTGTGTTAAATCCTACTAGGGGTCCACACAGCAGGGCTGCTTGAGCCTAATGCATGCCAGAATGCTTCTCTGGCATGCATTACGGCTCAAGAGTTACTTCTAGCCCTGCTCTTCTCCTGGGTTCTAAGGCATGTATTGGATGGGGCACAGAAGACAAAACCAGTTAAGAGATACCTCCATGCTTTATTTTGCATCTTTTTTTCTGATAACCAAGGCTTTGCCTCTGGGTCCAACTTGTCTATTTCATTCCTTCTTCCCTGTGATGCATTCTCTCCCAGGAAGTCACTCATTTCTTTTGCAAAGAAGTCTTTGGGAGAGTCAAGCCTACCAGTTGGCCAGGAATCCCCAAAAATGAGTTACAAAAGCAATGAGAAACACTAAAAATAGAGTATTTTCATAGTGAAGGAAGAATGAGCAGACATCAAGGAGGGTTTGTGTGTTTGCAAAGGATGTTCCCTTGAATATCAGTCCCAGGTAATATTCAAGAAAAAAGGGGCCAGATATGGTAGCTCACACCTGTAATCCCAGTACTGTGGGAGGCCAAGGTGGGAAGATTGCTTGAGCACAGGAATTTGAGACCAGCCTGGGCAACATAGTGAGACCCTGTGTCTACAAAATAAAAAATAAAAGAATTAGCTGGGCAGGATAACATGTGCCTGTAGTCTCAGCTAGTAGGGAGGCTCAGGTGGGAGGATTGATTGAGCCTGGGAGGTTGAGGCTGCAGTGAGCTGTGATTGTGTCACTGCACTGCATCCTGGGTGACAGAGTGAGACGCTGTCTCAAAAACAAACAAACAAACAAAACAAACAAAAACAAAAAAGAAAAAATGTTCTATGGCCAAATTAGTTTGGAAAACACAATTAACTATAGTTTTTACCTCTCATACCCCCTAGCCCTTCACAGTGCAAATTAACCCAATACAATCTTGGAGAAGCCCTGCAATAGCCTGTTTATTTTTTGTTTGAGCCATGATTTCTTAGGCACATTTGAGCACAGAGTCTCCTCTTAGGCCCTTGCAGTACCTATTAACATTTTGAGAAGCACCCTTGGGAAAATGGCAGTTGTGAATTGGAGCCCTCGCCTTTTCAACTCTCTGCATTGTGATTTTGGGGATGAGAAAAGAGTGTGTGTGTGCATGTGTTAAGCTGTCATTTGAGGTGTCAGTGGTTGGCTTCAGTAGCCGCATTAATGTGGCAGCTCTGAGTGGCATATTCCTCCAAGCAGAGGAGGACGGGAACAGGTCCCCAGGGCTGGGAAACACACTGAAATATTTTCCCCACCGCATGCCAGGGTTTCAATACCAAGAAAGTTGCCAGGGTAAGCTTTGGCACAAACAGCCCATCAGACAGAATTGCTCCTTTTTGGAACTGAGGAATTCACACCCACACTGAGGCTGGCGTGGGCACATGCCTCTCCCAGCTGGTCCCTTTGGAGGAATCACAGCTTCCAGAATGTTTGAGCTGCTTGAGAGATACAAGAATCTCAGAGATGCAGCGAAGCTGTTCTTGAAACAACACAAATCCATGTCAAAGGCATTTTAAGAGAGAAAGTGAAGCACCTGAACCTCCAAGCTCTCATTGGAGAGGCTGTGGAAACCAGAAACTGCAGAAGGATCCCACAGGAAGAATTTCCCCAATCTACATGCCTGTATTTGGCCGCTAAATGTGAACACTCTGCTAAACAATAGAGGCACGGGGTTTTCTGGTCAGAAAGAATGATGCAAAGAGCAAGGCAAAGGCTGGCAAAAGCAAATGCTTTCTCCCCTGGGCGTCATAGATCTCCCGAGACATGTGATTCTAAAGAAAGCTTAATTAAATTTAATGGACAAACCTCTCTCGGTGCTAGGAAGCATTTTAATGTGGTATTTCGGTTCTGGGTGGACAAAAATCAGTCTTCCTTGCCTCACTGCTCTCTCCTTTAAATGAAACAAACTTCCTGATTAGTCTCATAACTCTCATGACTGCCCCGTGTCCTCCTGTCTGATGATCCTCTCTACAGGACACCTGATGGGGGGCTTCTCACTGAATCTGCAGGACACTGGCCTACATAAGTCAGAAGAGAGCATCCCACGGGAAGGAGAGTGGCATCTTGACCACCAAGGTACCTCCAGTATCCAGCACAGCATCTGGTGCAAAGAAATTTTTTCCTTTCTTTTCTCTCTTTTTTTTTTTTTCTGAGACAGAGTCTCACTTTGTCGCCCAGGCTGGAGTGCACTGGTGCAATCTCCACTCACTGCAACCTCCGCCTCCTGGGTTCAAGCAATTCTCGTGCCTCAGCCTCCCAAGTAGCTGGGATTACAGGCACGCACCACCATGCCCAGCTAAATTTTTTGTATTTTAATAGAGACAGGGTTTCACCATGTTGCCCAGGCTGGTCTCAAACCCCTGAGCTCAGGCAATCCACCCACGTTGGCCTCCCAAAGTGCTGGGATTACAGGCGTGAGCCACCACTCCCAGCTGCAAAGTATATTTGATGAATAAATGAAACAAGAAATAAATAAAGAAGGAGAGGGAAGGAAGTGGGGAAAGAAAGGAGGAAAGAAAATACATTAGAGCTGTAGTGATAGGAAGTGTCTCAGGCATAGCCTCGTGAGACAGCAGGAAGGTGAGGCTGTGTTTATTTAGCAGACAGCACTAACAGAATGGCAATACTCCTATTTTGATCAAGTAATACTTTTTCCCATCCCCTATTACCCTCCTCTCCACCTCCTCTGCCATCCCTGTGATTCAGAGAAACTGACTCCACTCCCAGGTGGGTCTGATTGGCTGAGGCTAACTCCACCCTCTTGCCAGTGATTGGTTCAGGAATGGTTGTATGATCCAATTGGGTCAATAGAATGCAAAGATGATTTGCTAGGGGTTTCCAGGAGTGATCTTGCTTTGAGAGATCCCCCAGAAGTGAATCTTCCTTCTTTTGAGGCCCAGAAAGATTGCTACCATGCTGCTACCAGACTGAGTGTGAGGCCGACACATGGAGGAGAGTGGATTCAAGAGAATCACAGGAGGTAGATGCCACTGGATGAAATCCTCCCCAAAGCCCATCTGACTCCTTGACTTCTAGTTATGGTTCAAGGTTTCTGGGTTGGTATTTACAAAAAAGAGATTCTTAAAAAGAAAGATCTTCAAAGAGCTACACCTAGCTCTGTTTCTGACTGTGTGACCTTGAGAAAGACACTTAGCCTCTCAGAACCACAATCTGCTCACAGCTAAAATGAAGGTTAAAAAAGATTTCTATCTCAAACATTTCTCACAGAATTTTTGGGAAGATAAAATGTAAAGTAACTGCAAGGAGTTGCAAATCTCAATAAAGATATTATTATCTTTATTTGATCTGATTTTCATTTTTTTCTATCTCCCTAGTCTGCCCACTGGACAATGCTAATATTTGATAACTTCAGTCTACATTTAACTTAATCATATAGTACTGACTCCAATTCAACCTGTATAGCTATTATTTCCACCTGCCCACTTCCAAAATAGATTTGGGGTAGCTTATAATAAAAGCCCCTGGCCAGGCGCGGTGGCTCACGCCTGTAATCCCAGCACTTTGGGAGGCCTAGGCGGGCGGATCACGAGGTCAGGAGATCGAGACCATCCTGGCTAACATGGTGAAACCCCGTCTCTATTAAAAATACAAAAAATTAGCCAGGTGTAGTGGCGGGCGCCTATAGTCCCATCTACTCGGGAGGCTGAGACAGGAGAATGGTGTGAACCCAGCAGGTGGAGCTTGCAGTGAGCAGAGATTGTGCCACTGCACTCAAGCCTGGCCAACAGAGCGAGACTCTGTCTCAAAAAGAAAACAAAAAACAGTAGAACAATAAAAAAGAATTCAAGGACAAAAATCAAATAAGAAAGGTAGGGAATCATTGTCCCAGAAAATCCAAATGAAGAGCTTCTCTAACTGAGCTCAAAAACTTACTTCTGAGCTTCCTGTCAACCAAAGCGAAAAGGGAACTTATTTTAAAAGCTAATATCGTGCTAAGCATTGTGCCAGGCTCTGTGAAAGTTACAAAAATCAATAAGACATGGCTCCTGCTCTCAAAGAGTTTGAAAAATAATGAGGAAAAAATCCACCAGTGAAAATAGTAATACAGGCATATTAGGTACACTACAAGTGTTGTTAATTACCACCTAGAGAAAATCCATGGGGGTAATGAGGGGAGAGAGATTAATTCTAGCTTTGGAAAGATTTGATGGAAGAAATAGTATTTGAAGTGGGCCTTAGGTGGGGTGGGAATCTAATTGGGATTGTGGAGGGGCATTCTGGCATGAGCAAGCAAAACAGTATATTTAAGAAAGGATGAGTAATGTAGTTGATCTGACATGGTCTAGGGTGTGGCATGTGTATGTGTGTGTTTGTGTGCATATACATGTTCTTTTGTGCACATTAGGGCGAACAGGAGATAAGATTGGTGAAAGGGTTTGAGGTGAGTTATGACAACCCCTGAATGTCATGCTCATGAATTTGAACTTTATTTTGTAGGAAATGGGAAGTCACTGAGAGCGTTTCAGTAGGAAAGTGACATGATCATAGTTGTTCACCAAATAATATATTTTTGGTGGTATTTCCCCCCCAGAGATCAAAATTGAAAGTGTGGTTCTGCTGTGAACTAATATATTTCCATCAGAAACTTATCCTTCTCCTGTGCCATTCTGTGTTCACTTGACAATTTTTCATTACATTGATTCTAAGTCAGTTATTCCCAGAGAAAAGACAGAAATTCATCATCTTTCCGTTTATGATTTCCTCCTCTGTCATCAAACACATCAGCAGGCATGAGTTTTATCATAATTCAATTCCCGCCTTCCACCCACTTTAATTACATGCATTTCCACTTGATAATAATTCACTGGAGTATTCAAGTAGATCAGGACGTTAAACTTCTCTTGGCTTGGCAATTCTTTTGGGAGAGTTCTTTAGCAATACACAGGACAGGAAACTCATGAACAAGAGATAGGTTCTGTGGCCTCGAAGCCTCAGAATTTCTCCACTTGGCGGAACCATAGAATTCTGCATTGGAGGAGGCTTTAAGAATCAGTGCTTGCGATGTAGTAATGGGAAGAAACACTGATGATGGTTTTTTGCCCTCAACCAGCATCAAGAAATTTGCTTTCCCCTGCCCAAGATAACAACCTTGATATCAGTCATTGCCAGTAAAGAACAAGTGAGTCGAAATTTGTTGGTCACTCAGGATCAGAATCCAGTGACCTGGTAAAACTCAAGCTTGCTCACTTTTCCCATGAATACTTAAACCACCACTGCTTAAGGGAATGCACTATGTGAACAGCCAGCTGATCTAGAGTTAGAGAAATGTCTCTAAAAGGCCTTCCCTGATTCCTCCCAGCTGAGTTAGATCCCCACCCCACCTCCTTTGTGCTCTCATATGATGTTTTGTGCATCTTTCTATTGTTATGTGACCCACACACTGTTATCTAACATTTGGGTACTTGTACACAATACATTTGCATATATTATTTCATCATCTCCCTAATGACCCTATGAGATAGATATTATTATTTTCATCCCTGTTTTAATGATGAAGAAAAAGAAGCAAGGCATGGTTAAGTGACTTTTCCAAAGTCATACAGCCAATAAGTGCTGGAGGTAGAGTTTGATATCACATGGTCTGAAGCCAAGCCTTGCTCTGAAGTTCTTTGCTACAATGTTATCATTATTTGTTTCGGTGTCTATGACTCTCTACTTTCTCCTGACTCTGCTCCCAGTGTGGAGGCAGGAGAGGAGATTCCCTCCTGCGCATTGGTTTTTACCCCTTCTCAGATCCCCATTACCCAGCATAGCACATAGCAAAAGGCAGGCGCTCAACCATTGAAAGGAAGTTACATGGATGAAAACGTGAGAAAGTCAAATGGTAACTCTTCCTCCCAGGACTCACTGGTTTGCATTGATTCTATATTTTAATTCTGGTTGAAGACCTGTCACATCTTCAGAGAGGAAGCAGAGGAGTCCTTAGGCTGCATCTCTCCTAACTGGGAAATTCCCCCACGACATCTTCCCTATTGGTCAGGTGATCCAGATGTGACACATCTTCAAGACTATAATGCAAAGAAAATTTAAAAAGAAACAATTTTCAAAAATACTTTTCACTAAGCTTTCCCCCCAATACATGTTATCCCCAGCCAGATTTGACACATACAGTTTTATTTGTTAAATAAAAAGGACACATTTCTGAAGCCACGTGTCCAAGTCTTTGCACCAGTGAGGATGCCTCCTTGTCTCCAGCCACACTGTCCCACGCTGCCCTCCCCATGGTCCAGCAGGGGCCCAGTCCTGGGATCTGGCTTTTGGCAGGACCCTCACTCCCATGGGTGAATCCAAAAAAATTCTGGCCAGCGTTTCCTTCCTGTTTTCCCTGGAGGTTCTTTCCAAGTGATGCCCTAAACTGGGGACCAGGGACTGGACATAATCCTGATGCATGTATCAGGCTGAGGCTCCAAGGAGACATCTGACCTCAGAGGGCAGATGGCTTCTTCCATGTGAGATACGGGAAATACCACAGCTAAAGAATGACCCGTTTTCCAAAGAAGTCCATGGTGAATGACACTGAGCATCTCAGAAGTTTGGTCAAAACCAAGAGAGCTGGGGAGTGTCTCAACCCCCACCGCGTGTCCCCAAGATGCCAGGGGCTTTCCTGGCAGAGGGCAGTGGCCTTCAGTGTACTGCTTCACTGTTTCTGTGTGATGGCAGAAAACCCAACATGGTAGTTTCAATGATGACAGCAGAATTCCTCTCAGGAAGAGGGAGGCACAGCAGGAGTGCATGGAAAGGAGGACAAAGAGAGGACCGAGTGTTCAATCCAGCAACAAACAGGAAGCTGGGGGCTGGGAGGAGATCAAATAAAGAAAAGGAAGTTGTCATCAACACAGCAATGGAAGCGGGCTCTCCTCTAAGAACTTTCCAGTAGTGAGAACACATGAAGTGCTTTATTTTTCTTTTCTTTTTTTTTTTTCTTTGTTTTTTTTTGGAGACAGGTCTCACAATCACAGCTCACTACAACCTTGACCTCATGGGCTCAATGGATCCTCCCACCTGACCCTCCCTAGTAGCTCAAACCACAGGCGCATGCCACCATACCCAGTTAATTTTTATATTTTTTGTAGAGATGGGTTTTTGCCATGTTGCCCACACTGGTCTCCAACTCTTGGGCTCAGCCTCCAAACTCCTGGGATTACAGGAGTGAGCCACCATGCTGGGCCAAGAAATGCTTTTAAGAATAATGTCTAATGTTTCCTTTTAAGTTTTTTTGCTGAGCTGTGAGGTCATTGTCTCAAACTTTCGGGAAGCACTTGCTGCCTCCAGAGCCTTTGGTCATGAGGATTCTGGGGAAGAAAGACATTGGGGTTGTGCCCAGTGGAGTGGCCCAGCACAGAAAGGGGGTGGTAGACACAGAAGGCAAAGTGCAGAAAAGCTGTAGGATTCAGCAAAAACTGGCATTCAGATTGGAGATGTCTGTGGGAAACCTGAGTCACTCCAAGAATCACTGGGAGATATTGAGAAGAACACTGTGTTTCCCTCCATACGCTGGTGAGGGCTCTCAATGAAAAAATCTCAAAGGCCAGTCCCAGCGGGCTGGGTGACTTGGGAATATCTGTGTAGCTACATTTGAATTAAACATGCATGACATAATCCTTAAAAATGCTATGGTCATATTTTTTTCCCTTTTAAATATAATCTTGGTAATTTTTCTGAGAATACAATAATTTTAAGTCTCTTTTAGAATTCCAAAATGCCCAAGGGAGGGTGGACAAGATGTGCATTTGTATCTTTTTTTTTTTCCTATAAGAAAATTCAGTATTTTTTTTTTTTAAGGAGAAATTCTTGACTTAGGAGCATCTTGGTTTGCTTCTGATTGTCTGGAACAGGGAGTCACTATTAGTTATGACACACTGAGTGATTTACAGGTCAGCTTAAATCAAATCTGATTCATTTCATGTCTTTACTTGTGTGTGTGGTAGGTGGAACAAAGGGTATAAAACACAGAGCTGAGAAACAGAACAGTCAAAGTTCCTGCCCGGGAGAAATGCTGGCATCACATAAGGGGGTCTTCTCATGCTTAGCCCCCTCTGCCACATGGGCTATGCTTAGCTTGGGATGCTTGTCTCAATGCTTGAATACCTTCCTCGGCAGCCAACGCTCTCTATGTGTTTGGGTGGAGAGATGCATTAACGGAGAGAGGCAGGAAAATAAGGGGTTTGGAGAAGAAATGAAACACCTGAAAACAAGTCAACTTTTAGGGTTCAGATGCTCATGAAACTTTAAGAGTGAAGTGAAAAATGACATGATTTGCAGGGACTGGATTTTCTCTTCCCTCTAGGACTCCACACACACACACACACACATACACACACACACACACACACACGCAGGACCATCCACTAGCCGGGTCTTACTTGGCTATTTGAAGTCATTTGGTGACTGCTAGAATTCTGGACTAGCTGAGGCTGAGGCAGATACAAGACACAATAAGCATTTCAAAAAACATCTCACAATGTGATCATCAATGTGTAATATGAGCCGGGGGTTAGTTAAATAAAATGTGAAAGCCGTATTAATGACTCTTCTGGCTGTCCAACATAGCATTTCATTTTCCTCTCCAAGGAGGGTAAGAGTAGGGCCGGCGAATAAATTATAGATGAAACCCCCATCATATGTTTATAAATACACTAACATTAGCATTTTACTTCCTCATAAATCTGCAGCAAGTACTCAGGCACAAGATAGAAAGCCCTGTAAAACAATGATATATCCTCTGCTTGCAGACATTGACTAGTGGCCCATTCACTCCCGGTGCTGTTCTTCAACCATGCTCCCTCCGCTCATGCCCCCTCATTTAAAATCCATTTTAATTTAAAGATGCACAAGGCAGTGCTCGTGGTACATTTACTCATCCTAGTTATACATCATGGAGCAAGGAAAAGAAAATTGTTTCATCTAGAGATACAGTTCAATGTGGTCACCACTGAACAGTGGAGTAATTACCATATCAGGCCCACTCAAAATGCACTCAGGGTGTTCTGTGACCTATCATTTGCTAATCTGCATAGTGAAGTATAGCTTCATAACTATAAATTGCTGACTTAATTAAAACCAGGACCTTTCTGTCATTTAATTACAGGGAGAAAGGTTATTGCTTAAACGCAATTTTCCAAATGTGATTTCTTAACAGTTATTAACTGCTTCACCATCATTTATTGTTTCAGATTTTTCAATTTGAAAATACTCCCCGTGACAGAAGTAATGACTTCATGAAAAACTCAATCTAGAGGGAGGCCAGCCAGCCCATTTTTTTCTCATAAGTGGAGCTGACAGGAAACTGGAAAATGTCACCAAAGGATCCTGGGATGGCTCTCACTTTCGGGGAGCAATTAAAACCCAGAAGGTTGTATCAAAGATGGGGAGAGGTTGTTTAAAGACATTTTAAAGGTAGTCTGTCTTTCCTATCCTAGCTGGCAGGTGTGTTTGCCTTGTAAAATATGAGGGTGGCAGTGGTGGCCAGCGGTGGGTCAGTCAGCTCCTAGGCTCTTAGGCGCCCATTTGAATGTGTAGGTCCTCTTCCGAATATTTCTGCATCTAGAATTTCTTCTCCCACAGAAGGTAGAACCGCTACAAGTTTGGACATGGTAGATAGCCACACAGTGAAGAGAATGGTCCACCTTTTCTTCCATCCTCTGTCTTGCTTTAATCCTTGGATAGTTGCGTCTTCTCTTTTTCTCCATGTTTCAGTAGGTTGCCCAGAGGTTATGCAGGTAAATTAGAGTGACCAGTGAAGTGGGCCAATCTACATAGCCAAGAAAATTTAACATCCACCAAAGCACTTCTTTAATAACAGGGGATTTAGTTACTGTCTTAATTCCCATGTGCACAAAATGGAGACTTGTGCAACTAGTCAACTTAATGTTTCAATTCATGTTATAGCTCTATCTGCAGCAGAGAAGCCAGGAATTTCACTGTGATGGACAATCTAGTCTTTTCCTAGACCCTGACAGCACTGTGCTAGAAAATTTACAAAAATGGACAAATGTGATTCCTGTCTACAGGGACCTAAATGTCGGTTCCAGGCAGGACCTGCCTTGCTTACTGGTTAAGGAGAACATTCTTAGGCTCTACTTTCACTTTAGGATAGGGTTAAAGTTAAAATTGCTCAGATGAAGAAGTGAAAATCCACCCAATTTCTCTCTATGTTAGCCATTTCTCTTGGCTTTATTCATTGTGGCAGATACACAAAAATGACTAATGGGAATTTCATAAAATCTTAGTCAGATTGTTAATAATCCTTTCTGCTCTCCATCAGCAGCGTGCTTCAACGTTTTCAAAGCATCTTCACACACTTTAACCAATTTCAGTTCAATTAAGCAAATATTTCAGTAACACAAAGATTAGAAAGGCACTGCTGCTTGCTCACATTCAATCAGGGGAAGTCATCTGGACCTTCGTCCAATTCTATAAGGTAGCAAGGAAGATGTTTTCAGGAAGGCTGCACTGTAGCCTCCCTCCACCTTTTTTTTTTTTTTTCCAAGAAACAGAGACACACTCAAACTTGATCAAATTAAGTCAAAGTGAAGCTCAGCTCAGTATAAACGTTTAGAGACCTCAGGAAAACCAGGAAGGCTGAGATCCAGTGCTACTTTGTCTCAATAGACCACATGGTCCGCCTTATCTCTACTTCTGGCTTTCTGCTCTTACTTTTCTCTTTCTTGATCATTTCCCCGTCTTTCTCATTTCACACAAGGCAGCAATCCTCACTTCTCAGTTTGACCATGCACCACTGTGATACTGTGAAATGTCTGTTTCACAGTAGATAGTGTCAGAATTGAATGGAGTCAGAGAACATCCTCCTGGCCTGCTGGAAAATGTGCTGCAGAATTGATTGCTGGTGGAGAGAAATCCCCACCCACTTGTTGGTGACCAGAGGTGACATGCTCTATGTTGAGTGGTTTTGGCTGTGTGAGAGCAGGAAAAAGACCTTGGGTTTTTCCTATATATCTCTTAGAATCACCAATGGCCAACATCCTTGTCTCAGTTCAAATTCCTGGAAGAGGTAATCTGGTTGTCTGAGTGCTTCACTCTTTAGAAACTAACAAATCATGGGTTACTGGCTAGCTGGGCCTTTAGTCAGGGCAAGCAACAATTGACACATTTAAGATGGCAGATCAAAAATTATGATCTTTGTTTGAGAGGTAAGTAAACTAAATCTTGCCAGGTTAAGCAACCTGCAAACGTTCGCATGAAGTTTATGCAGCTGAGTCACATCTACATTCTCTCCCTGTCAGTTCCTCTCCTGGGAGCTAGAAATATTGAAGTCGTTTAAGTAGGAGATGATTATTGGACATATATGTACGACTATAGATTTTTATATTTATGTTTTATTTTAGCCATTAACACTTTCCTTCCTAATAATTGACAAGAGTACAAATCTTCTAATTAAAGGAGAAATTGCATTGGCTTAAAATAAGAGAATAAATTATTTCTTTTTGGTAGTTAATACAACTAAAGCTCTCATTTGTACCCTATCAGCTAATCTATTGACTATTAATATCACTTAATCAGAAAGATGGTGGAGGAGAGTAACAATGACTAATACACCGTCAAGATTTTAATTTGGAAACAGAACACTACATCTTTTTACATGCTAAATGCACAATAGTGACAATTAATTTCATTCTTGCTGTGAGTGCTTTATGTGGTAGCCTCCTATTGGGTCTAAAAATCTGGCTCTATCATGAATGGGATCCACGGGATAGGATGGTGCCATAGATGACTTGCTTTGCTTCTGGGAAGAGGAAATGATTTACATTCCCTTCACACTATCACAACCACCACCACCAGAAATGAGGTGGTTTTGTAGAAACATTACCATATACTTTGTAAAATGATAGGTTGCTATAAAACATTGTCCAGGGTGGAATGTGCAATTTGCAAAGAGGCCAGGGGAAGACCATTTCTGGATGTGTATGCAGTTGACTTTTGTGTTAGTGGACACCCCAGTTTGGTCCACCACATTGAGGCCTGATAGCAATGGCCACAAACACAGCAAGCCACAAACCAACCCTTGCTCAATCCTGCAATTTGAAGAGATTACTCATTCAAATTCACTGTAGTTAGACAACTACACTGATTCTAGACCAATTCCTTTCCCCTCAACATGTCAGTGTGGTTTTTTGTTTGTTTGTAACAGCTTTTATTACTCACATATCATAAAATTCACTCATTTAAAGTGTACAATTCAATGGCTTTTAGTATATTCAGATTTATACAACCATCGCCACAATCAATTTTAGAACATTTTCATGAACCACGAAAAGCCCCTGTACCCCTTAGCAGCCACTTCCCAGCTCTCCTAATCCTAGGTAATCACTCATCTACTTTCTTTCTCTAATTATTTGCCTATTCTGGACGTTTCATACAAATGGAGTCATAATATGTGGACTTTGACACTGGTTTCTTTCACATAGCATAATATTTCCAAGATTCATCTGATTCATGTTGTAGCATGAATCAGAACTTCATTTTTTTAAATGACTGAATAATATTCCACCATACAGACATGCAGTTTTATATATCCATTCACCACTTGATGGACATTTGGGTAGTTTCTACTTTTTTGGCTATCCTAAATAATGCTGCTGTGAACATTCATGTACAAGATTTTGTATGACCATATGTTTTCAATTCCCAGGAGTGGAATTGCTGGGTCATGTGGTATCTTGGTCAGCTTGGGTTGCTATCACAAAATACCACAAACTGGGTGGCTTATCAACATCAGAAATTTATTTCTCACAATTCTGGAGGCTGGAAGTCAGAAATCACACTGATGTGGTCAGGTAATGGTGAGGGTTCTTTTTCAGGTTGCAAACGGCCCTCTTCTTATTGTATCCTCATATGGTAGAGAGCAGACAGAGAGGGAGAGAAAGCAAGCTCTCTTTCCTTTTTTCTAAGGGCACTAATCCCATTCATGAGGGCTCCATTCTCATGACCTAATTACTTCTCCAAGGCCCCACCTCCTAATGCCATCACATCAGGGTTTAGAATCTCATCAGATGAACTTTGGAGAGCAGACACAAACATTTAGTTCACAGCATATGGTAACTCTTATATTATTCTTTTGAGGGACTTCCAGACTATTTTCCAAAGTGGTTGCACCATTTGATATCCCACCAGCAATGCAGTATCTTTTAATAAGTGGATTTTAGAAGTTCCAGCAGCAGCTCTGTTTATCCCCTGGCCTTCTTACACTCTGGGAAGCTCATAAAATAAGCCTTTATGTGTGCTGAGTAAGACAGGTACCCAGAATCCCTCCACCTACCAAGAGCTTTCAGAAGGAACCTTAAAGAGGGCTCAGTCCAATGTTTTTCAAAGTGTATTCCCAGGAACACTGATTTGATGGAATGTTACTAACAAAAGAACATCTCTTCTTTTTTTAAAAAAAGGTGGTTCTTTTCTCAGATGTATTTGGGAATCACTGGGTTAAACCAACTTAAACAGACTCTTTTCTTCAGGATTTCTCAGAGCTATTAATATGCCAATGTATACAATAAATTTCCAAAAGGCAAATTGAGAGTTTCTAAGCAATATTTATTTGACCGTAGGATGAAAGTTTTCCCCCATCTGGGAGCAACTTCCAGAAATTATAATCCTCAGAAGACACTGAAATGTTGATCTAGTCCAATCCCTTCCTGCGGCACGTGCCCTCTCTCAGGAGTTCCTAATGATCATAATCTTCTTTGCTACCATTTACCGAGGGTCTGTTATGTTAGGTGCTTCACATACGTTAATTTGAATGATCTTTTCCAAAATTACCTCAAAAAGGTTAAGAAAAAATCCTTTCAAAAAAAATGGGAATGATGTTAGTCCCCTCTCACAGAAGACTAAACTGAGGCTCAGAGAAGTTGAGCAACTTTCCTCCAAGGTAGCACAACTAAATGGTAACAGCACCTGGACTTCAATCCAGGTCTGGCTCTCTTCAAAGCCTCATTTTGACCACTACGCTGCATCCTGGGGACGGCACTTCATATTTTTCTACTGGATTTGATACCAATTTAAAATAAGGAATAGGAGGGGCAAGCCAGAGGCCAAACTAGAAATTTAAATATAAAGGTCAGTAAATAATTGAACTATTCTCAAGAGATAGCCTAGGTATTGGCAAGACTATTATCTCCTTAGACTCATACACAGCTTCTTACACACACACACACACTCTCTCTCTCTCTCACTCACTTGGACTAATTACTTCTCTTTTCCAAATGGCTGTTTAATCCATTAGTGTAGTTTTTTTTTTTTTCAACCAAAGCAAAAACTAAGTACTGGGATATTTGGAGACAGTAGAGACTAGAAAATGCAACCAGCTCCAATTCAACTGCAAAATTACTTCCTCACAGAGCAAAATGGCTGGCTCTGACACCCAAGTTGTTCAGTGGGACATAATGGGCAGAGTGAAAGAGGCATCAACGGCTGTGGCCTCTGAGGATAGTCACGAATTCCTCCGGATTATAGTTGCCTCATATGTGTAACCCTTAAAAATCCAAGTCACCATGTGGCCCAGTATCTGCAAAGAAACACAAATTCAACGTTTAAAAAAGTAAAACCAATGTAAATATTGTCTGCAGTATCTTAAGAGTGAAGGTGAGAAGGTACATTAAAAACACATAATAAGGCTGGACGTAGTGGCTCATGCCTATAATCCCAGCACTTTGAGAGGCAGAGGCAGGAGGATCTCTTGAAGCCAGGAGTTTAAGGTTGTAGTGAGCTATGATTGTGCCACTGCACTCCAACCTGGGAGACAGAGCGAGACCCTGTCTCAAAAAATAAAATAAAATAAAATATAAACAAAAACAGAACAAAACGTCTGGAAATGATTTTTTCCATAACTCCTCCTCTTTCTTTCTACCTCTCACATGTACAGGAGGGCCCTCAAAGGTCTTTCCTTCCCTCACTCTAAGGACCCCAAAAGACTCTGTCTAGAACTCACAGCTTAAAGAGGCTCTTTCTTCTTCTTCATCCTTCTCCTTTCCTTGTCTATCCTGTAGTTCCCTATCTTTCCCAATTTAAATCTTGCTTCCTTGCTGGCCTCTCTGTTCTCCCCTACTCACCTTCACCTCCACTGACATAGTGAAAGCTGAGGCATGTAGGTCATCAGGAGTGTACAGGTGTGTCTGTGTCTGTGTGGCGTGGGGGTGGGTGTGGGTAGGAGGTAGACAGTGAGAAGATGACAGATAATATAATCAGGTTGCTTCTGGTCACTGCTAACATTGTGATGTGTCTGAACAGAAATCCAACTGTAAACAAATATCTTGAAAAAGTAATATACACTTAAGGCTCCCATAGGACTACCAAAGAGAACTACATAGCATGACCTCTAGCCAGTGTCGTAGTGAGTCTCTCAGCAGAGCCAACTCAGCCTGACAGCTGCTCCCATTTCTGGCCTTTTGGCCTCCTTACAAATCTGTGAGTTTTTTTTGTTTTGTTTTATTTTGTTTTGTTTTGTTTTTTTGAGACAGGGTCTCACTCTTATCACCTAGGCTGGAGTGCAATGGCACAATCATGGCTCACTGTAGCCTTGACTTCCCAAGCTCAGGTGATTCTCCCACCTCAGCCTCCCAAGTAGTTGGGACTACAGGTGCAAGCCACCAAGCTCGGCTAATTTTTGTATTTTTTTGTAGAGACAGAGTTTCTCCATATTGCCCAGGTTGACCTCAAACTCCTGCAATCCTCCTGCCTCGGCCCTCCAAAGTGCTGGGGTTACCGGTGTGAGCCACTGCGCCAAGCCTGTGAATTATTGTATATGAAGGTCTTGAATTTTGTCATATGTGTAAAATAATGACATTGGACTGAACTGTCTCTTCCATCTGAGAAGCCAATGATTCCATGAGATCTGCGTTCTCAAAGTGTAAGTTATTTACAAGGGGAAATCCATACCCTGAAAGAGCTGAACTATGGAAACCTTGCCTTTTCTGTCTCACCAGCCCTAAATCTTA
This sequence comes from Pongo pygmaeus, assembly GCF_028885625.2. NCBI lineage: Eukaryota > Metazoa > Chordata > Mammalia > Primates > Hominidae > Pongo > Pongo pygmaeus. The sequence continues at coordinate 35,313,185 of NC_072382.2, read as the reverse complement.
CGCTTTAGGCAGTGTTACTTGTAGGGTGAAGAGGTACCACTCAGATTTGTGAGCTCTGCTTTTAGACTTCACCTAATTCTTCCCTTTGGGAAGAAGATAATATCATTTTTATCTGCCCAACATTTCCCCGTCTCACCTCTTCTAGAAACAGATCTTGCTCCTTTTGTGCCAGTCACAACCCCCAACGGTCTGGTCACAATGGCTGACCAAAGAAGGTGGCGAAATGACCCAAGGCCCATCAGGGTGTATCCTTAGGGATTTTTCTAAATATAAGCTGAGGAGAAAGAGGTCTTTTGCATCTTTGGTATGAAGCTGTAAGTATGTAAGCCTGTCTCTTGGAGGATCTGGTCTAGGGAAATGAAGACAACAGGCAGGGAGATGCAGAAAGGAAATAGGAGAGCACCCACCTAGTGACGGAGCTCCTGGATCCCAACTTCTCCAAGCTCAGCTCCACTCTACACTTTCTGCAGTTTGAGTCTGTGAACTAATGAGGCCCCCTTTTTTGCTTAAGCCAATTTCATTTGAGTTTGGTCCATTTACATCCAAAGAGCCTTGCTACTCAGTGTTGGGATGAGGAGTTGGCAGTTAGCATCTGCAAAGGGCTTGGAGATTCCAGGGGCATGCTATGCCCTCTTCTATTTGTTTGCAAAGTGTAACAGGACTCTAACTCTTCATTCTTGTGTCCTGGCCTTTTCTGGATGCTTAAATAAAATATCAAATAATCTTGCTATCTTCCGTCTCTTCTCTGTCCAGTTTGTGGAAAGCAACCTCTGCCTGCTTGTACTGGGAGCAGCTCTTCTAGATGTCATTCACTGGCACTCCTCAATCAGAGAGACCTTTGTCTACAGGTTAGAGGACATTTGTGACTGCCACAAAATGCAAATTCAGACTGCTTCCCTTCACTTTCTGGCACTATTAATATTTGCATTTCTTAGATTTCCATATTAGCCACAAAATGGTCTACCGGTTTAAAGAAGGTAGAAACTGCAAAATGACTTTTTAAGACCAGGTGATCCGACAGTTCAAAGGCATTCTTCTGCATGCTTGCAGTCCTTGAAACATATCCATATAGTATTAATATTGTTTTTAATTATTTGTGCCCAAGGAGGTTTTTTTTTGTTTGTTTTTTTGTTTGTTTGTTTTTAATTTAAACAAGAAGGTGTTAAATCCTCTGCTATCTGGGGAGAACTGCAGTGCCCGAACACCCACCCTTCTCTTTCTCTTGGACTTCAGTGTTATTAGATGAGGTTTGGGAAAGTTTTATTAGCACTTTTTATCATGACCCTGGGACAGGAGAGAAAACGAATTCAAGCTCTACCAGGGTTCCAATGTTAAACTTAGAAGGTGCTCATGGCCACGCTCAGCCTTACTGTAGGATATTACTTGGGTGAGTGTACACCCTCCCCACAAACTGAAGTTCTACTACATGCCTTCACTCATCTCCTACCACTCTTATTGGGTTGCATTTCAGCCTCACTGGCCTGCTTTCCTTCCTTGAACTTGCTAAACCCATTTCTGACTTAGGATCTTCCCACCATTTCCTTTGCCCAGAATGTTCTTTCTCCCCTGGCTCCTTCATGATACTGAGGTCTTCAGCATAAGCAACATATCCTCAAAGAAACCTTCCCGTATCACCCTGTTCCAGGCCTTTATTGTTGCCACACCAGAACAGTGGCTTAAAACATTAATAATTATTTATTTGGCTCTGGAGTCTGAAAGAGTGGGATCTCAGCTTAGGAGTTCTCACTCCGGGTCTTTCATGTGGTTGCTGTCCAATGGGCATCTTGAAGTTTTTTGCGTCATATATCTGGGCTGGGAAGATTCAAACATCTAGGTGCTGGCACTGCTAGCTGCTCAGGTCTCTCTCTCTCTCTCTCATTCCTCTGAGTTGTCTGTCCACATGGTGACCTCATGATAGCTGGACTTCTTACATTCAGCTGAAGGCACCTAGAGTGAATGTTCCAAGAAAAATCAGCAGAAGCTGCATGGCCTTTTCAAACTGAGAGCCACTTCCTTTGTGTCCTATTCTTCCAGGTAGGTACAGAGGCCCCTCAGGTGCAAGGGGAAGGGACATAGACTCTACCTACTAATGGAAGAGTATCAAAGTACCTGAAGACTTGCTTTAAGACCACCACACACTACATACTTTATAAAACAGCCTCCCCAGCACCATCTCACTTCACTTTGTTATAATTCTTTGCATAGCCCATAGTGCTATATGTCATATTTTCTTATTTGTTTATTTTCTCTCTAACCCCCAAAAGAATATAAATTGTGAAAATAGGGGCCTTATGTGTCTTATTCACCACTGTATCCTGATGTTCAGAGGAGCAGTGCCTGGTACTTAGTAGACAATAACTATCTATCAAATATTAATAAATGAATGAAGGATAAATGGCAAGGGCTATTCTGAAGGGGCATCTCACCGAGATTGCTATTGTGGGCTCCATTTTGGATGACGATGGACCCTCCTCACCTTCCTTTTTCTACTTCCTTCTTTTTACCTCCCTTCCCTCTCTCCCACAAAATAATTTCTAATCACCAATGTCAGTATTTCAAACCTGGAGTCCTTAGTATAACTGTGATCCATTGGATTCAGCTTTTACCACCTTGTTTTTGAGAACAAACATACCGAAGCATGCCAATTTCATCATTTGGATATGTCAAGGATACTTACACAAGCCTGCACCTTGCTTATTTTACAAATCACAGATTGGCTTGAATATGTCTTTTGTTTCTTAGGATTTTTTGGTTTGTTTTGCTTTGTTTTTTTGCTTTCCTTCCAGCCAGATGAGCTGAGATCTGGTCTGTTTCCACTGAGGAGTAGTCATCAGTCTACCCTTCTCAACATTTCTGTTCCTGAGACTTAGCTACAGACTTCACAAGCTGTAACATTCTAACTACGAGTCATTGCCACCATTGTCTCTTGTCACAATCCTAATTCTATGTTCTGATAATAAAACTTCATTAGTGTCTGCACCTCCTTTCCCGTACCTTTGAAACACTGTCTTCTGCTGAAACGATTAGCAGCACGCTGCATCAGATCACTTGGCTGTCTGACAGCCATTGTGAGTGAGCTAAATTGTGAGAAAATGAAAACTTCTGACAATTTCCATTATCGTCAAATGGAGATATTTACCTGTACAAATATTAAAGGTTATTTAAAGATGTAAACGGACTTCATTTCATTAGTGGTATGCATCAGGTAATAATTTAAAACAACTACCCAGCCCCATTCGAATAAATTACCAACTCATTTTCTGAAAGAAAAATGTCATTTCTCCAGGCTGTGTTTCTAACTGCTTGCAATGGTAGAAGATGAAAACAAAAAAAAAACCTATGAATATTTCAGTACAGAAAATGTTCAAGTTCTCATGTTGTTTAACATAAACCAGACAAAGGGCTATTGTTCTGAGAACCTGACTGAGAGTTGCCCAACCAGAGGAGACAGTGAAAGATAATGACAGCAAAATGGGCCTTAAAAAAAGGAATAGTAGCAATGGTGATTAAATCTTCCTGAATTTCAGTTCTAGAAATTCACTAGAAAAAAATCAGGATGTGTGGAAATACTTATCTACAAGGATGTTCATCCCAGTGTTATTTATAATGGCAAAAAAAAAGAAGGTAGGAAACGAAAAAAATATATGTATACAAGGCTAAGGGATTGCAGGTGTTTGAGACCAGCCTAGCCAACATGGTGAAACCCCTTCTCTATTAAAAAAAAAAAAAAAGAAAGAAAAAAGTTAGCCAGGCGTGGTGGTGGGTGCTTATAGTCCCAGTTACCTGAGAGGCTGAGGCATGAGAATTGCTTGAAGCTGGGAGGTGGAGGTTGCAGTGAGCCAAGATGGCGCCACTGCACTCCAGCCTGGGTGACAGAGTGAAACTCCATCTCAAAAAAAAAAAAAAGACTAAGGGATTGGACAATATATTAGAATACAGCCATATGATGGTCTGGAGTAAAGATGATTAATAATGTACTGTAGAAGAATTCATTATAAATAATATGTAATAAATAGGGCATGGTGGCTCATGCCTGTAATCTGAGCACTTTGGGAGGCCAAGGCAGAAGGGTTGCTGGAAGCCAGGAGTTCAAGACCAGCCTAGGCAACATAGTGAGACAGTCTCTATAAAGAATTTTTAAAAAGTTAGCTGGGCGTGGTGGTGCACACCTGTAGTCCCAGTTACCCAGGAGGCTGAGGCAGAAGGATTTTTTGAGTAGAAGAATTCTAAGATGCTGTGAGCTGTGACGGTGCCACTGTACTCCAGCCTGGATGACAGAGTGAGACTCTGACACAAGAAACAAAACAAAACAAACAACAACAAAATAATACATATACTATGATATCATTTATAAAAAGATAAACATCTATATTTGCATTGACATGGACGCAGGGAGGGGAATATTACACACGGAGGCCTGTGGGGATGTGGGGGCTAGAGGAGGGATAGCATTAGGAGAAATACCTAATGTAGATGATGGGTTGATGGGTGCAGCAAAACACCATGGCACATGTATACCTATGTAACAAATCTGCACGTTCTGCACATGTATCCCAGAACTTAAAGTAAAATAATAATAATAATAATAATAATAAAATCTTAGTGTAATGTTGGACAACAAAAAAAGGAAGAAAAGGACTAAGAAGAAATAGATCAAAATGATTACTTGGTAGTGGGATCACTGGAAAGTTTTTAATTTTCAATTTTTTAATTTTCATGGGTACATAGTAGATGTATATATTTCTGGGGTACACAAGATGCTTTAATACAGCCATACAATGTGAAATAATCTCATCATGGAGAATGGGGCATCCATGCCCTCAAGCATTTATCCTGTGTGTGTTACAAACAATCCAATTATACTCTTAGTTATATTGCTGATTTTTATTCTTCTGGTTTTATAATGAGAAATATACCAATAATCCAATAACCATTTGCAACTCGATGTTAGGGCAAGTTATCCTTGCTTAGCTGGGTCAGCTCCTCTTTCCTTCTAGTGCAATGGAGAATACTCCTGGGAGACTCGGTGCATTAATGCTCGTACTGTGGGTATTGGCAAAAGAGACATGGAGCGAGTTGGTCTAATGTTATACAGGAAAATGTTTATGCTTTCAGGATTTGGCACCTTGAGGTCAGTCCTTTCCATTATGATCTTCAATATTACACCAGTAAAATATTCTCTAATTTGCAAATTAAAGTATTTCTTACAAAACCCTCAGGGATGAATTAGTAAGTGCATCACAACCCTCCTCTACCTCCTTAAGCTTCACCCTCTTCCAGAAAATAATGTCTTATAAAAGATGATAGTTTTCTCTCTTTTAGGAAGTCAGGGCTGGTAAGGCATTCCAATGGTTAGGGATTTCAGCAATTTCTATCTTGTTGCTTTGCTCAGCACATTGATTCCTCTTCATAGTCCAAGCTCCAGCCATCATAGAACATTCCAGCCAGCAGGAAAGCAGAGAGGAAATTGGGGCATGCCCCAAGGTCATGGGGCAACACTTCCATTACACCCATTGTCCAGAAGCTGGTCACATAGCCACTGCAAGGGAGCATTCTGGAAGGCTGGGAAATGTAGTCCTTACTCTATATGGCTCAGATAAAAGTTGGCATCCAATTTTTAAGGAAAAAAGAGAAAATGCCCTGGAGAGCATGCAGCAGCCTCTGCCACAATCATACATGTGGGCATCACGGGGAGACATGAGTCAGAGAAGACAAACCAAGTGTAACAATTTTCATCTCTTTTGCATCCATTCAACCTAGAAAGCATTTCCTGGTGCTCACATTTATTTGAAAACACTCTACATACTACAGAATTCTGAGATGTGGCCTCTGGGGAAGAAATAAAACAGCTGCAGCAAATAAAGCAGATGGGAATTAAGAATGCTGGAGGAGCTCCAAAATACAATCCCATTGTCCACTAAGTGCCCACCCTACAAAGAATGTGTGCTCCAAAATAGAAACTTTATGAAACTTTGAAGCATTTGATTAATGTAAGCCTTCATGAATAATGCAAGGCTGTGTGCCAGGGTTTCATGTGAAGCTGAGAGAGGAGAAAGATTAGCATGCGCATCTTGGCTTTAAAAAAAATTAAGAGAAATTCACAAAAGGAACTCAAGCATTTGGGGGCAAGAGGTGTTACCACTAAAATGGCTTCTGCAGACATGCTCCTTGTGGTGGTGGGGGGGGGGGGGTGCTTAGCAAACACTGGCTGCCTCACCAGGGAGATTCCCTGCCACAGGGTAGGTATGGATCACCCTTCTAAGGGCCCCCCAGGTCCAGTCCCGTATGCAGCTGGGTAGGACAGTCAGGGCCAATCATGCATGTGGCTGCAGGCAGGCCCTGAAGATTCCTCTTTCCCCTGAAAATATCTTTCCCACCTACAGGTTTCTGGAACTAGATCTTCCTCCCTCAGATATTCTTTATGTTAATGAATCGTCTTCTGTCGAAATGCAAAGATCTTTTGGAAGGGCTGTACACAGATATGGCTTCAAAATACAACCCTTTCTATTCTGCTCCTAAAATGTGTTTTACACATTTTATTAGGAAATATTTAAGACTCACAAAAGGTATAAAGAATTTTTCATGGTCATAAGTTAAAAGTGAAAAAGAATATGTATAGTTTAGGAACTACCTGAGTACACATTACCCAGCTTAATATATAAAATATTATCAATGGATTCGAAGCCCCTTTGACTTCCCCAGTCACATTTCCTTTCCTGCCCCTAGAAGTAGCTGCCATCTTGAATATAATGTGCATGATTCCCAAGCATGGGATGTTGCAGGAATTTATGATCTGGCCACTCACCCCCATACATCCTGCCCTTCTACTGGTTCAGGCCATTATCATTTTTCACCGAAGCCATTCATTCAGCACACATCGAACACTACTCTGGGCCAGGCACAATGACCACTGTCTCCTACCTAGTATCCTTGCCTCCAGTGTTTCTCTCCATCCAATTTACCTCCCACATTGCAGTCACAATATTATATCTCTGCCCAAGAACTTCATATGGCTCCCTACTGCCTATATGCTAAAGTCCAAGCTCTTTAACACGGCATCCAATTCTATGTGAACACATTACTAGGGCCACTCCCAGAGCCTTGGAAGGGTTAGGGTAAGGATTAAGGTGGGGTTAGGGTTACCACTAATTTCACAGTAAATGGGCTTCTGTACACGTTTGCATGGCTGCAATAATACATTCCTGTGGTGTGTCTTCTCATTTTAGTGGAAGAAATTGAACAGACTTGTTCAAAACACAGCTCTACTTTTTGCCAGACCTTGTGCAAATTGCTTTGTGCATTAGTCTGTTCTCACACTGCTGTAAAGATATTATCTGAGGCCGGGTCATTTATCAAGGAAAGATGTTTAATTCACTCACAGTTCCACATGGCTGGGGAGGCCTCAGGAAACTTACAATCACGGTGGGAGGTGAAGGGGAAGCAGGCACTTGTAAGACAGCAGGAGAGAGAGAGCATGAGGTGGGGAACGCCGAACACTTTTAAACCATCAGATCTCATGAGAACTCACTCTCTATCACAAGAACAGCATAGGGGAAACTGCCCGCATGATCCAATCACCTCCCACCAGGTCCCTCTCATGGCATGTGGAGATTACAATTCGAGATGAGATTTGGGTGGGGACACAGAGCTAAATCATATATCAATATCACTTTGCCTCTTTGAGTTTTCATTTCCTAATGGAGATAAGAACATCTATGAAAGAGACTGTTAACTAATCACCAAAATCCCTTTTGTCCTTCTTCTATAGGTCTAAGATTGTAGCTAAGATATTGCTACCCAGGTAAGGACCATATTTCTCAACTTCTTGCCAAGCCTGGGATTTGATTCTACCTTACTGAAAGCTAATATGTTAGCTTCTGACTGTTTCACTGGTGCTAATGGGAGACACAAGACCCTTAGGTCAGAGACAAAGGAGTTTAGTACTCATGACACATCAAGGAGCAGGAACATCAGCATATTTGCACTGGTTCTTCTTGCCCTGGGTCTCATGGGGGATAATATGATGGCCCCAGATGGATGTTATGCATGCAGTGTGTTTGTGTTGCAACTGAGGAGCACCAAGCTTGGGGAATCCATCACTTTTATAGTAAGCAATAAGCAAGCCTATTCATTGTCCCTGGTGGTGTGTGTGTCATAGGGAAGGATGAGTAGATGTAATTTCATTTCCTAAGGTAACTGTCTGTATAAACAACCCTAAGAAATGGCCCGAATAAAAGAGAGTGAGGTCCTTGAAGTTCTGGTACATTCAGAAAGACATGTAGGAATACAAGAGGTCCAAGGAGGACTCTCTCCCAACAGCTCTTTTGAAACTAGATATGGCCATGTCACTTAGACTTCTGCATTAGAATATGAGGGGCAAGATATGTGTCCCTTGTGGGATGACACCTTAAAACCAGGCTATGCCTCATTTAATTCCTCTTTCCCCTTTGTGTTTGCTGGTTAATGGCAATGACAAGAGAGATTTTGGAAGATAAGTGTTGAAAAAGCTGCCATCAGCCTGAGTCCGGGATGACTGTGCACAGAAGAGTTGCCCATCAACTTAGAACATTCACTTCAAATTGTCACATGCGCGAGACATACACTTTTTATTCTGCAATCTGTCTGGAAACGTCGTTTGTTACAGTGACTCAGTCTACCCTTCACTAATAAAACATCTCATGCAGAAGGGTTGCAAGGATTAAATGAAATTCCAATGGTTAAAGTTTGTGCAGAGCTAACTCTGGGCCAGGGTCTTGCTAAAAGCTTGAGTGTGTTATTTCATTAAATAATTACAATAATCTTTCAAGGTAGGTGTCATTATCTCCATTTCATAATTGGAGATCAAAGACATTAAAAAAAATTCTTAAGCTTCAAGGATGAAAAAGTAGCAGAACTGGGACCAAATTCAGGGCTGACTAATGCCAAGTTCATGATTGTCTTCAGTGTGCCACATGTTTTCCAGGGTTTCAATTTTAGGTTCCAGGTTCTCTCTCTCTCTCTCTCTCTCTCTCTCTCTCTTCTCACTCCTCTCTTTAGCCATCCCATCTACCGTTGATTCCTCCTCTCTTCTTTTTCTCTCTCCTTCCTCCATTTCTTCATATTGAATTATATTTTCATACCAGATATCATACTGGAATGCAAAAAATAACTCCAGTCAGGAGCTCTGATTTTTGGTTTCAGCTTCTGCAAATCCTAGCTGTGAGTACTTGGTCAATCATTTAATTGCTCTGAGCCCGAGTTTTCAGGTCAGAGTAAAATAGACCAGTAATAGTTGTCTTACCTATCTTACATGATAACCAGAAGGTTCAATTAAAATACACTGCATCTAAAGTCTTTACAAATTGAAAAACATTCTAGAAATGGCAGGTGTTACTCTTTACCCCCATCCCATATGCCAGTAGTTCGCAAAGTATAGTCCCTGGACAGCAGCATCAGCGTCACTGGGAGCTTGTTAGAAATGCAAATTGTTAGGCCCCACCCAGACCTGCTGAATTATGAAATCTGGGGGTGGGATCCAGGAAACTGTGTTTGTTAAGTTCTCCAGGTGATTCTGATGCACACTGAAGTTTGAGAACCACTGTCACACATGCTTGGACATGCGTTCACAGGCACACACACTCATATTCAGGTAAAATCAAGTTAAAATAAATATTAAATTAAAAAGAAGCCATATAAGAGCCGCCTGTGGATGGCGTTTGGGAGAAGGAGGTAGTGAGCAGTGCTAAGAAGAGGCTTGGGAGGAAGGAGTGAGATGATGGCAGGGATAAGTGTCAGGCCTCTTAGTTCAGTGGAATTTCTCTCCTCTTCCCCCAGAGCTGGTGCTGTGAGCCCCACTATAGCAATTGGAGGAGGAGCAAGAAATGGGGGTCTTAAGGAAATAACTCAAAATTTATTAGGATTCTTTCCGTTGTAAATAAGAGAAACCCATCACAAACAGTTTTGGTCAAAAATGAACACTTATTGGCTTACAAAATTTAAAAGTCCAGAGGTAGAATGGCTTCATGTATAAGATTCTGGGTCTCAAACGTTGTCATTGGAATCTATTTCTCTCATTGTGTTGGCTCTAATTTTTCCTGTTATTTTCATCACTCTTGGGGTCTTCTCTTGCAGTGGTAAAAACAGCCAAAAGCCTTCTAAGGCCCATATTTGATCTGTTTAGCCACTCCCATATAAGAAGGAGCGCCTCTTTCCCCATGGTTCCAACAGAAATCCTAGGCTGACCCTCTTTGATCCTGCTTGGGGCACTGGACCAATTAACATGACTCTGATTGGCCAGACCTAGGTCATCCCCAATCCTGGAATCTGGCAAGACCACATGAATTATCTGATGGAGCAAAGATACCTTGAACTGCTCACTTTAGGACTGCCTAGTGAGAGATACATAAAATTTCTCTTTTATTTAAGCCAGTGTGTTTTTGGGTTTCTTTGTTCTAGCAGCTTAGCCTGTTTGCTAACATACCCTGTACCAAGGAAGCAGTGTGGGAAAATTGACTGATTATTTAGAGATCTGGGATCTCCTTGGTTCTACAGTTTGCTGTGATGTGACCAGTTTGTTCTTGTGTAACATAAGCCATGTGGATTGAATCTGGGATGCAGGAAAATGGAACTCATCTTGAGCAGAATGGGGAAAATAATCGTATTTACAGTCACTCCTCTGTATCTGTGGGTTCTGCATCTGTGGATGCAACCAATCACAGATCGAAAATATTCGTGAGAAAAACAATAAAAAATAACAATACTACTATAAAAATGGTAAGAACCAATATGGTATTACATCTATTTACATAGCATTTATGTTGCATTAGGTATTATAAGTCATGAGACTTACACAGAGATGATTTAAATTATACAGGAAGATGCATATAGGTGATATGCAAATACTACGTCACTTTCTATAAGGGACTTGAGCATCTGTGGATTTGGGTATCTGTAGGGGTCCTGGAGCCAATCTCCCATGGATACAGAGAGAAGATTGTACTTCATAGGGTTGTGAGAATTAGAGGAGCTAAGGCCTAGGGCCTGAGACACAATAGATGCCCTATAAGTACGAACTATAATCATTATTATTAAGGTCTGCCCTGACTGACTGCAGGAGGCTGCCCAGAGGGCTGAGTTGACAAGCCTATGAATCCCCACCAGGACCACATCAGAGCTCACTGGTAATGAGCACCATTGTCACCCAGCAGTGTTCTCCATGGACACAGGACAGGGAGTTCCTTGTAATGGAGGAGGCCCCTTCCCTTCCAACTTTAGAGAATGGTATATATTTATACTAAGCCAGCATAGATGTGTCCTCTTTTCCCCTTTTCCCTACACCACGCACACCACCAGGGGCTTCAGGTAAAACACAAACATAAGAGTCCCCGACAGCCTTTCACTCCCTGGCAGGCCTTTTCTCCACCCACTTTCTCATTTTCTGAGCCTAACCCTTGAATCCGGAGACTCCAGACTTATGAGAGATGCCTAGACTTCTCCAGCTTCTCTTTTTAAATCGTTTTTACTTCCCTCTCGTTCTGACTCAAATCTCATCTCAGGGACAAGAAACTGCTGTGTTAAATGATATTGTCAGCCTGGTCTTTGAAGGATGCGTTTCGAGGACCGTGGCCTCCCCACAGGTCCAATCCCATTTGGGGTGATTCCGCCTCTGCTGGTTCCACTACCCTAAAAAGTTCTGGGTCCAAAGAGAAGCCTCCATGGGGGTTCTGGTCGGCTGGGAACCCAATCACTAACACAATTTAGAAAATAACCCAAGTCAGAGAATCCAAATCTGAAATCCCATCCCCAATCCCTAATTGTATGCAGGGAAATGTCTTATTTTGACCATTTTCAAAAGTCACAGAAAGTAGGGAAATGATGTATGAGTGAGGGCTCAATTGAAGAAAATAAAATCCAACTAGTTTAAACAGGGGATCGTTTGCAGAGGCTAAATCCACTCCAACAGCCCTATTCTTAAATCTTTAGATTCCTTCTATATTGGAGTTGGCAAACTATGGCCTGCTTTTGTAAATAACGCTGCCACCTGTTTGTGTAAGCAAAGCTTGATTGGAACACAGCCACGCCCATTCATGTACGTATTGTCTGTGGCTGCTCTAGCACTTCTGACAGTGGAGTTTAGTTACAGCAGAGACCTCATGGCTCACAAAGCCCAAAACTTTTACTGCCTGTCTTTTTTTCAGAAAAAGTTTGCCAATTCCTGTTCTATATTATATCAACTTCACTGAGCACAGGCCACCATCAGCCAACGAAGCTAACAACTGCTCCCATCCGCCCATGTGTGTACTTACTCTAGTAGCTCTGGAAGTGGCACCCATAGCAACGACTTCAGTCTGAACTGTAGTTATGTTCCTCCCTCCATGGTCTAGCATCCTCCACATCCTTTCCCACACCCATGGATAGGAGAGAAAGATGATTTTTTTTAGGGCAGCCGTAGACTCATCTTGGTTCTCAGACAGAGCCAGGAATATACAGCTCTGAGCCTGTCATTTTCTTTCTGTGAACGCTCTTATTCTGTTAGTTGAAGTCAGTCCATCCCATTGTGCCGCTGGCAGTAGGGAGTCCTTTTCTACCATGAGGAGAATGTATGAGAAGTGGAGACAGTGCAACCGGAGAGCCTGTACTGATGGAATATGGGCACCGCTACTCAGCTCCAGCTAATGATTGTTATTGGGGAATGCAAACCTGTGTTGTCAAATCTTCTGATTTGTCAAGAGAGGCTGGAAATATTGTTTTGTTTTGTTTTAACAGGCAGTCATTGCACATTGAGGTTTAAGGTTACTGGCTGGTGATCTTGGGCAAGTTTGTGTGCTTTTTTTAAGCTTGGTGTCCTAAGCTGTCCAGTGAAAGAAAGGAAGGAAGGAAGGGAGGGAGGGAGAAGGAGCAAGGAAGGAAGGGAGGGAGGGAGGGAGAAAGGAAGGAAGGAAGGAAAGAAGGAAGGAGGGAAGGAAGGGAAGCACAAGGAAGGGAAGGACTATATTTTGTAAGGGTTTTGGGATACTTATGTGTGATAATTCATATCAAGTTCTTAGAATGGAGTCCGGCTTGTACAGAGTACATGATCAGCAATTGCTAGCCTCCTGTTTTTCACTAGGCACTGGAGGAGGCACTAGATTGGGATTCCATCTTTCTTGTCTGTCTCTATTTGGAGTGTAGAATGTTCTATTTTCATGGCAGGACAGCAAAGCCCACCTGGAAGAGAGCTCCAGGGTCCACGTGAAAGTCTCTGGAGCTCCTTCTATGACGGGGTGAGGCAGACAGACCCAAGGAACTGCCCCAAACAACATCTATGGCAGACTTTTGTTAGAGGAGATAAATAAATAAGTAAAGAGAAAAAGAAAGTAAAGCAGGAAGGAAAGAAAGGAAGGAGAAAGAAAGAAAGAAGAGGAGGAAAAAGGAGGGGAGAAACTAGACTCAGTAAAAATCAAAGCATAGAAACATTGTAATAAATGTATAGGAATAGACTGTAGATGTATGGTGTAGGAATATTGAAAAAGTACTAAGCAAGACTCATGTTGCAGATTATAATTAATAATAGGTAAAGGTATTTAAGATTTATTGTTAAGTTTAAAAAGCAAACTATAAAATAATGTATATTGAATGATATCAATAACATATATGAATTTACATATATCTAACTAGAAAAAAGACTGGAAGGAAAGCAAACAAAATATAAAAAATGGTTATCTCTGGGTGACAGAATTATGGATGACTTTTGTTTTGTTTTACTTCTGTGAACTTCCTAAATTGTCTTCAATGAACCTGTGTAACTTGTGTAATAGGACAAAATGGGAATTATGAAAAATAATCATTTTGATTGTGAAGCCACTGGTTGGATTGCTGAACCCTGAGTTTCTAATTCTTTTTCAATCTTCCAGCAGGTGGCGCAATGGCAATGTCCGCCTCATTGGGAGAATTTCACTCCACAATTAACAGAATCTCAGATCTCAGCCCACGCCAACCATGGAGCAGAGGGCTTATTCTCTGGCGGGGAGGGGGAACTTGAAAGAAAACACCCAAACCCAGAAGCTGCCCACACTCAGGTTGCTGGCCCTATGGCTAAATTCTTCCCACAGTAGGAGAAACAAGGTTTTAGGGTAAATGCAATGATATAGGCAGAAGAAATATGTTTTCTCTTCCTCCCTTACCCTCCCTATCCCCCGTAATTTGGCCCTATGCAAAGTTTAAATTCGTCTTTTTGGTGGGCATTTCTAGATTGCACTGGATTTGCAGCTCATTCAAGCCCTAATGATAAGTGAGAGTTTGGGCTTAAAGGTGAAGGAAAAAAGCAGATAATTATCTTATCCACAATGCTATATGGTTAGAGGATCTTTAATGTAGAGCACACCTTGTGCATGAAGATGGTGGACATGCTGGCCAGCCATTGGCTGTTGGGGAGTGCTGAAGGCAAAAGGAGCCTGTAGCCGGGTTAACCAGTCTACCAGGAGTGAATGAGACAGAATCTCTCCAGGCTTGGCACCCCAGGAGGCTGGGCTATTCAAAGCCAGGATAAAGCCTTAGCTTGATCTGGAAACGGAGAAACCCTCAAAGAAGTCAGCCGCACTCCATCATTTTCAATTTTGTTTTAAATCTTAAATTTGCCCACTTCCAAGAAAACCACTCCAAAGGGAATCCAGCAGGGGAAAAGCCACCAGAGTCCACCAAAACGGTCCACATTCCCCCCAGATCCACAGGCACACATACCATCTGGAAACAAGGAATGCTCTGGGCCTTCACTGCTATTTCTCAAAGCTCTTCAGTAAGCCTCCAGTGCCCTTCTCCATAATGACATGGAAGGGGAAAAAAGAAGGAAAACGAGGGAAGAAAGAAAGGAGGGGAGGGAGGAAATGGACTATCGCAGCTCATCTTGGCAGAAAGAAGCTAGCAGACTCCTCTGTCCTTGCCCAGAAGTTTTCACTTACTGATTCATCCCCATTGTGATCTAGATGCCATCACAGAGGACCTGCTTGCATGGGGCACTCACCTAGGTTTTGAGAAAAGTCAGTCAAAGCCCTTGACATACAGGAGCTTTCTATTTCAGACAATCCAGATGATCAGAAGGAACCACATAAAATGACAGGGAACAGGGATCTGGCAGTAACTACATGTGCCTCTCCCTTCATCCTACAGATGTTCATTCTAACTCTCTCTCTCTCTCAGACACACACACACACACACATAGACATATGTGTGCGTGCACACACACACACATTCCCTGGGGTGCTACAGTAGTAGGGAATGCATACTATGGTTTAAATTTGTCCCCAAGGTTTATGTGTTGGAAACTTAATCCCCAGTGCAACTGCAGTGTAGGGGGGTGGGGACCTTTAAGAGGTGATTAGGTCATGAGGATGCTGTTCTCCTACTAGACTGATGTCACTTTCATAGGAGTAGATTTGTTATCAAGAGAGTGGTTTGTTATAAAAGCGAGTTTGTCTGTCTCTTGTGCTTTCTCTCCCTCTTCCTCTCTCACCCTCTTGCCCTTCACCATGGGATGATGCAGCAAGAAAGTCCTTCTCAGATGCTAGCACCTTGATATTCCCACTCCCAGAACCATGAGAAATATATTTCTTATCTTTATAAATTATCCGGTTTGTGGTATTCTGTTATAGCAACATAAAATAGACTAAGACATCACACAATAACAACAGCAACAAAATAATGAACACATATAAGACTATATACTAACCAGTTTAGCTTAAAGGTTAAGCACTTTGGAGTCCCTCGGCCTGGGTTTAAAGCCAGCCCTGCTGCCTTCTAGTGGAACATCTCGAACAAACTACCCAAACTCTTTGAATCTTAGTCTGTACGTCTGTTAAAATGATAATGATAATAATGGCTACAAGTCACACTATTACAGATAGGATTCAATGAGATCTTGCATATAGAGCCCTTGGTGCAGTACCTGGCTGTGACCAGCACTCAGTACATATTGACTATTGCTGTTTTCTGGAAGCATATTGATAAAGGGGCAGTTTGGGATTGCCAGGCTGGAGTTTGTTGATGGAAAGGAAATTTTATCAAGGGCAGTGATGTCCAGTGACAAGACTGTTTGGCACTGAAATAATTTTACAAGGAGCTTCAGTATGCTTTAAAATAAAACCCAACACATTCTTGCCACAGGTGTCCAAAGTGGCTATCTGTAAAAAGCAGTGTGATTAATTAGCTGAAAGGGTCAGGTGATCTTCAGACTAATGAACCAATGTGGCCCAAGAACAAATCAATCAGGAAGAACCCTGGCTCTAGAGCCAAAGCAGCCTCCTGGACATCCCTGGGGTGCCAAGTCCCTTTTCTTGGATTCCGGGGAGTCCAGGGGACCCAGAGAAGAGGATGGGCAGCAGTGACACAGATGGGCATTTGGCAGTGACTACTGATCAGCTGATACAGATATATTTCAGTATTTTAATAACCTGCATGGACATGCTGGTGCATCCTGGCTAAACATGAACTCTAGGTCAAGATATGAGTTTCATCCAGGAGCAGTGGCTCATGCCTGTAATCTCAGCACTTTGGGAGGCCAAGGTGGGCGGATCACTTGAGGTCAGGAGTTCGAGACCAGCCTGGCCAACATGGTAAAACACTGTCTCTACTAAAAATACAAAAATTAGCTGGTTGTGGTGGCATGCGCCTGTAGTCCCAGCTACTCGGGAGGCTGAGGCAGAAGAATCACTTGAACTTGGGAGGCCAAGGTTGCAGACAGCCGAGATCACATCACCACACTCCAGACTGGGCAACAGGTAAGACTTCATCTCAAAAAAAAAAAAAAAAAAAGATATGCATTTCAATCCCACCCCGACCTGAGCATTTCTTAGTCCATTAGCCAGGGATGACACAGCAAGAAAGAGATCCATGGAGAAGGTTTGAATTGATTCAGTAGAAAGAAATCTCTCCCTAATTCTGGAAGAACAACTCAATGTCAAAATGGTACATGGTTGCTTCCTATTCTTGTGTATCTGGTGGGGGCTTAAGTATTCAGAGCCCCACCTTCTAGCTACTGAGAGTCCAGGAGAGAGCTATTTCCAGTGACGATGAAAGGATCGCCCACTAACACACAGAGATCTGCTGAGGTGGGCTTGGTTCACAGGGGTGAGGAAGATGACAGGAAGGAACTCCTGACCTCAAGTGATCTGCCCTCCTCAGCCTCCCAAAGTGCTAGGATTACAGGCAAGAGCCACCATGCCTGGTTGAAACTCGTATCTTGACCTAGAGCTGATGTTTTCCAGGGTGCACCAGCATGTGCATACAGATTATTAAAATACTAAAATATATCTGCAGGTGCTCGTGGGCATGGAGAGAGGAGACTTGGAAGCCAGTATCCATGGTTTCGTGTATGGGCTTTCAACAGAGAGAGGCTACCAAGAGAAGCTGGAAGAACGGTTTGCCCATACATTCTTCAGGAGACCCTGGGAGAGTAAGGCAGTTGTCCTTCAGAACTGATGAGAATGGGAGAGGGTGATGGGAGAGATCACTCCACCACTGCCAGGTGGCCTCAGTATAGCTGAAACAGTATGGCCTCAAAGCCAGCAGCAGAATGGAGCCCCAGCGGCTGAAAGCAGCAACAGACTTGGGAGTCATTCACTGGGCTTTGGAGGCTGCACAGGGGCTGAGAGTCCTTGTTTGGTGGCATTTCCAAGACTTTCCCCAGGGTTTTTCCCAAAAGGGTTGCAGGGCTTTGAGGAGGGAACCACAAGACCTGCCACAGTAGGGAGGAAGGCTAGAGGAACATCTGTCACTCAATGGCAACAACCCCCATATCTGGAGAGCATCCTGCAATTTATAAAGCATGGTCTCATTCCTAACTCTTCCCAGCAGAGATAATTATCCCTGTTGTGTAGATGAGAAAACTAAGACCCAGAGAGGTAAAGGGACTTACCCAAGGTTAATCATGGCAGAGCCTATTCACACTGGGTCATCACTCCATGTTTTCTGACTGTCAATTCAGTACTCAGTCAGAGGGGGAAACAGGGGCAGACGAGGTGCCTGGGGTGCAAAACGTAAAGAGGCCAGGTCCTTAAGAGTGGGGTGGCTAGGACACAAAATTTAAAGACACACACAATCTCAGGTCATGAGGTGCCACACCCGCATCCAGGCCTTGCTTTAATTACCACTCCTGTTCCACTCCAGGGTTGAGGGCTTCACTAGAGAAGCCTATTGCTGGCATTGCACCCTGGCTATCTCTGACATCCATTTGCCTGTTGAGCAAGCCTGTGGCTTCACCACATCCTTCCTCAGAAGCTGCCTGGAATCTCCATCTGTTCTTGTAGTTAGGAGAAGGGGAGTGAAGTAGAGTGTTGCCACCAGATATGCCGGGCACCACAAACAAACAACAAAAAGGATTCATGTGTTCAATGGAGCTGAATTTTAATTGATACTTTCTCAAACAGTGGTTCTGAACCAACATCCCTCAGCCCCCGAAGATGATGAAGGGGGTGCGGTTTAACGCCACAATTAGCAGACAACCCCACAACAAATACAGTAAACATTAATCATATTAAATATTGAACGCAGACTTTGGTACGCTTGAAGAGCAATGGGTTTTTAAAATTTTATTTTACAGAAGACAAAGCAATGATTGTGGAGGAATTATTCCGATGTCAGTGCTGAAGGGAAATAATGTAACATTCTGGAATTTATATAAAAATTACAGCTTTGTTGTGTTTCACACTATATATAGTAATTTAATCATTTGCAGCTGATTAATTTCAGTGAAGGAAAATGTAGCATTATGCATCCCTAATGGAGTTCCAAGGTTTGAATTCTAATCGTGAGTTGGGCACAGTTTAAGTCTAAATTAGCAATTAGCTTGGGCAAGGGACATTTAGGTTGAATGGAAGTCATCTGTTGACATGTCCTGAGTCAACAACAGAGTAGCAACGAAGATCATCAGAAAAATGCCTGCCACAGAACACTCTTCACTGGCTTATTAATTATTGTGCTGAACATTAGCAGAGTGCCATTCCACTTTAGAAAACCTTTTCGTGTACATTTATCTCATTTGCTTTGGTCTTCATCTAAGTCTGTGAAGTGGGTGTTTGTGCTCCATTTTATAGCAAGGAAACTGAGGCTCGGAGAACTTAAGGCCACATGGAGGAAGAGCACCTTGTGGCAGGATTTGGACCCAAGAGTTCAGGCTTCAAAATCAGTATCTTTTCTACATCAAGATATTTTCTGGGGACAAATTTGATCCATCTTGAGGTCCTCCAGAGGTTAATCCTCAAATACAACCAGAAGCAGGTACAGTTCATATCCCTTTTTACAAATAAGGCTCATGTGGGTCAAGTTACTGGTCCAAGCATGCAGCTGAAATTGAAAACCTCGTTCTTCATCATAATACTTAGTACCTCTCAAAGATGGTTCTTAAACACCAGGCTGAGCCTTCTCGATCTTGTGGTCCACTTGGGATTTGGTGTGTTTGGGTGTGATGGCATATTTTGGGCCAGGAACTAAGGAGAACTGAGGCACATTTTGGATATTCTCAGATCCCACTCCCCCACTTCTCCACCCTGCTCTGCTCCAGGAAGGAGGAACTGGGTGGATCTGTCAAGTCTGGTCAGTGGGAACAACAGCAGGAGAGAGCAGGTAGAGAAGCCAGCAGTCTCAGTGTTTACTCTTCTGGTTTTCTCACTGCAGGGTTGCCATGAGCTTGCTGTGTCCCTTACCCAAAAGTCATGGTCCCTCTCACTGCCTCTTCTGATCCAGGGTGGTCATGGTGCTCACTATTACCAATCCTGGGGTACTACACACTCTTTTATTGTCTTTTCCCTACAGCCTGCCCTCCCTTTTGTAACTCATTCCTCTATCCAGGAACCCTGCCTGATTGATGGACAAAAATACAGTACAAACCACACCCTTCACATCAAAACTAGAGATCTGGAGTGAAACTTACTGAATCAGCTAGAGTCCTGGCCGGAAGCAGAAGTTTTCAGATAGGTTAAAAAAGAGATTTTTTTTTTAAATGAAATGACTATTTATAAAGGTGTGGACAAGGTTAAGTAAACAAAGAAATATCAAGGCACCCAGAGACTGGAAGAGCAGGAAGCTATTACTATTCCTAAGGCTGAAAGGGCTGAAGCTGGAAGTCAGGAGGAGCCCCTGACTACTCTCTCTTCCTGCCCTTGGAAGTCTTGCCTGTAGCAGGCTCTCATGGGTGACACCCAACCAGAAACCTGACTGCAGGGGAATGTGGATGGTGCAGGGTTCAGGATCACCCTCTCAGGGTACAAAATAGGACAGATAAGGTAGAAAGTGGAATACGATAGGAAAACAGGGAATAGCCTATATGTTTATCTTGTATCTTTGCAGAGGCTGGAGGTTAGGAAACATTAATACTTAAGAGTGTCTTAGTTTTACAGGAGAATTTCTTAAGTATTTCATTTCCAACAAAACAATGGATTCAAGCAAGGATCAACAATAGATGCTAAAATGATTGAGTAAAAAGTTGGTTGGATAAAGGATATTTACATGACCTCAAAGTATCCTCCCAAAGATTACTTGTTAATTACAAACAAGTGATGAGATCTGTCAGATGCTGGCTTAACCAAGAAATCAAGCTTAGCATCTTCAATAATGGGACAAACTGATGCTATGTGCCCCATAATGGGATGCAGTGGGAAGCAGACAACTTCACCTTTGTTGGATTCTTGCCAAAATGCTTACGCTGAATCTAACCAAGAGAAATATCAGACAAATCCAGATCCCAGAGCATTCTATAAGACAACTTGCCTGGATGCTTCAAAAAAGTCAGTGCCTTGAATAGCAATAGCCACAAAGACAGAGCTAAGCAGAAAAGAGAACTGCACAGAAAAACTTCGATGAACCTGGCCAACATAATGCTGAGCAAAAGAAGCCAGACTCTAAAAAGAGCATATAAAATGTGATTTCATTTACATCAGTTAAAAAACACACAAAACCAATTTATCCATTAGAAGCCAGACTAATGGATATCCCTGTGAGGTGATGTCAGAAAGGGCACCCAAGAGGGAATTCCAGGGGTGCTAATGACGTTCTGCTTCTTGATCTGAGTGCTGGTTACAAGTGCATACTCAATTTGTGAAACCTCATTATAACTAATACACAGTGTGTGCGTGTGTGTGTGTGTGTGTGGTGTGTCTGTGTGTTAGAGAAGGAGAGAGAGTATTGGTGTGGTAAAAGATTAACAGTTGATGAAACTAGCTAGGTGTTGGGTATATAAGCATTCATTATAATTATATTATTCTTTTAACTCTTCTCTAGGTTTGAAGTTTTCAAAAATAAAAAATATAAAAATGGTTTGAATCATTTTTGTAAGTGTTGAATTAATAGAATTGGCCAGCACACTATGTACTAGCAGTGGCCTCTCCAGCGATTTTCCCTCATTTATACACTTATTTAAATATATGCAAACTATTCACACTTAACCAACATAAAACAAACAACTCAAAACCATTTTGCATTCATCATAATCCCTAAACACAAGCCAAATACCTCATCTGGTGCTCAAACACAGGCATAGCAATCTGTTCCCATGTTGAGAGAAAATCATCTGTGTTAGACACACTAAGCTATAGCTTGGGATCCACAAAGCCATATCTATGGGACTTTGAATTCTCAAGGGTTATTTTAATGTTAGGCAATTTTTACTATGTTCACTGTTGTTATTTATTTTTGTTTAACTTTTGTTTTAAGTTCAGGGGTGCATGTGCAGGTTTGTTATGTAGATAAACTTGGGTCACAGGGGTTTGTTGTACAGATTATTTCATCACCCAGGTATTCAGCCAAGTATCCATTAGTTATATTTCCCAGTCCTCTCCCTCCTCCCACCCTCCACCCTCCGATAGGCCCCAGTGTGTATTGTTCCCCTCTGTGTCCATGCATTCTCATCCTTTAGCTCCCACTTATAAGTGAGAACATGCAGTAATTGGTTTTCTGTCCTTGTGTTCATTTGCTAAGAATAATGGCTTTTGGCCAGGCACGGTGGTTCACGCCTGTAATCCCAGTACTTTGGGAGGCCAAGGCGGGCAGATCATGAGGTCAGGAGTTTGAGACCAGCCTGAACAACATGGTGAAACCCTGTCTCTACTAAAAATACAAAAATTAGCTGGGCGTGGTGGTGCGTGCCTGTAATCCCAGGTACTCAGGAGGCTGAGGCAGGAGAATCGCTTGAACCCAGGAGGCAAAGGTTGCAGTGAGCCGAGATGGCACCATTGCACTCCAGCCTGAGCAACACAGCAAGACTCCATCTCAAAAAAAAAAAAAAAAAAAAGAAAGAAAGAATAATGGCCTTTGGTTCCATCCATGTTTCCGCAAAGGACATGATCTCATTACTTTTTATGGCTTCAGAGTATTGCATGGTATATACGTACATTTTCTTTATCCAGTTTATTATTGATGGGCATTTAGGTTGATTCCATGTCTTTGCTATTGTGAATAGTGCTGCAATGAACATGTGCATGCATGTGTGTTTGTAAACAGAACAATTTATATTCCTTGAGACTTTAGAATCCAACCTGCTTAACCTGTGACACCACTGGCAATGTTGACCAATATTGGAACCTCATTTTGCCTTCAAATCACACACCCTTGTTGGGGTAGAAGGAAGAAGAAAATTCAGCTCCCTATTCTCTGGTGTTTTCAGCTCCAGGCATGGATTTTACAAATCCCAAAAGAGGGTAATGATAACAACAAAAACAAACAAACAAACCAGGAAAGACAGAGAAGCTCTATTTGTTTTTGTCTACTCCCATTCTAAAATGGCACCCTGGCCAGGCCAGCTACAGAAAACCTGACGTAAACATCAGATACAATGACAAGCAATAGTCTTCACTCTCAAAGACCATAACTGCAAAATTCTTATGCTTCTCCCCACCCTCACCCACCCCTTTAACTGCCAAGGATTCAGGGAGGGCACAAGCACTGTGACCTCTTGGCATCCTTGGTCTGAGAAAGATGCAGATTCTTTCCCCCAGCTCTTCAACTTTTCACGCCAACTGAACAGACACCTTTGGTTCAGCTCGCCTACCAACCATCGACTCTCTAGCACAGTACCGGAACATAGTAGATGCTTGATAAATATTTGTTGAACGAGTGAGCTATGGAGAGAAGAGCTGTGGAAGAAGCAGAAGTGGTTTTCATGGAGCATTCTATGCAACTTGGAGGGCTTTTCCCCCCACCTATGCTGAGAACTCAGCTCTGGAATCCTCAAGGGGACCATCTCGGGATCAGTACAGTCCACGTGTGGCATGGACATTAGTATTCTTATCTTAAGTGGCTTTGCAGACAATTGACATCTGCAATAAGCCAGGGTAAGAGAAAAATACCGTGGCTGTGTAGCAATTGCAGAGGACAGGCTGATTTCCAAGTTTATGTGTGATATCCCTTTGGGACTCCTTGACATGACTAACTCAGCATGTATAAGGTGCTGAGAACCTGAGGGAGCATGAGAGAGAGTTGATAAAATTTCTGGTATTATTACAATGAGTTCAATTTTGTGCTTAAAAATCTGTATTGAGAGCAAATTTTGTGCTAGATGCTATGCTAAGTAAATATATTATTTTATTTAATTCTCACAACAACCCAATTAGATAATCTTGCTTTACAAATGAGGTGACTAAGGCTTGAAGAGGTAACTTGCCTACGTGTGATGGTTAATTTTATGTGTCAATTTGACTGCTGTACTGGGTGCCCTAATATTTGGGTAAACATTTTTCTAGGTATTTTGATGAGAGGGTTTCCGGATGAGATTAACATTTGAATCAGTAGACAAAGTAGAGGAGATGGTCTTTCCCAGTGTGAATGAACCTCATCCTATCCCTTGAAGGCCTAAACAGAACAAAAAGGTGGAGTGAGAGAAAATTTGCTCTCTCTGTCTTTAAGCTGGAATATTGATGGAGCCTCTCCAGCCTCTGGACTCAGACTGTTACTATACCATCTGCTTTCCTGAGTCCCCAGTTTGGTGACTGCAGATCTCAGGATTTCTCAGCCTCTATAACCTTGTGAGCCAATTCTTTATGAAAGATAGACAGATAATAAATAGATGACAGATGATAAATAGATAGATTAGCTAAATAATAGATGGATGGAGGGATGGATGAATGGGTGGATGTATAGATGATATACAGATAGATAAATGGATGGATGGATGGTGGATGGATGGATAGATGGATAAATAGATGGATAGATAGATGGATAGAGATATATATCCTATTTGTTCTGTTTCTCTAAGAACCTAGACTAATACACTAAACTCATGCAATTATATAATAGATACTACTGGCTGCTTGCCTACCAACAATTATGAGACATCGCACTCCCTGCTGCTGGTAGGACTCATCCTCCACTCTGTAGACTTAAAATGTAAAATACTTCCCTTCCCAGCTTTCACTGCATTCAGGGCACAGGTGTGCACCCTAAACCTTGACGTGTGGATTTAAGGAGAGTTTGCTGGGGGCTATTGGGAAAGAGTTTCTTCCCTAAAAAAAAAAAAAAATGCTGGGCGCAGTGGCTCACGCCTGTAATCCCAGCACTTTGGTAGGCCGAGATGGGAGGATCATGAGGTCAGGAGATCGAGACCCTCTTGGCCAACATGGTGAAACCCTGTCTCTACTAAAATACAAAAAATTAGCCAGGCGTGGTGGCGCGTGCCTATAATCCCAGCTACTTGGGAGGCTGAGGCAGGGGAATTACTTGAACCCAGGAGGCGGAGGTTGCAGTGAGCTGAGATGGTGCTGCTGCACTCCAGCCTGATGACAGAGCAAGGCTCCATCTCAAAAAAAAAAACAAAAACAAAAACAAAAGCCACACAGGAGGAAATCCCTCCCTCTAACTTTGTGGAAGATTATGTCTGCTTTGTGTGGGAATCAGAAACTGCGGCAACATCTTGCAACTAAGAGAGAGAGATTTCCTTCATGCTTCGGAAAGCAGTGGCAGAAAGAAAGAAAACATTTACATTCAAATAATATTGTAGAGCTGCTGAATTAACCAATTCTGAAACCACTCTGCCTCCAGACTTCTTATGTGAGATAACAGATAACCTTATTGTTTAAGTCCCTTCTATATAGAAATTTGTTTTCTGTGCCCAAAAGCA
Organism: Pongo pygmaeus; assembly: GCF_028885625.2. NCBI lineage: Eukaryota > Metazoa > Chordata > Mammalia > Primates > Hominidae > Pongo > Pongo pygmaeus. The sequence continues at coordinate 35,288,131 of NC_072382.2, read as the reverse complement.
TCCTAATTGATCAGTTGATTTAATTTTCACTGTAAGAGCTCCTATCAATAGAAGTCTATTTATCTAGTCAAAGGTATACTTATTATATAAGTTCACTTAATACTCCTTATTATTCACAAATAGTCGAATGAAATGCTAAATATTTCTATTTACCTATGCCCATATCCATTCCTTCATCCTTCCATTCCTCCATCTGTCTGTCTATCTACCTATCTATCAGTTGATTGATTGACTGACTGGTCGATTGTTCTGTGGCCAAAAAAGTTCAGGAATTTGCTTCCTCCTAATACATAACCCCTTTTGGAGAGCCTCTGAGAAGCTTCTACAGTAAAAGAAACAAACAAACAAAATCCAAAACAAAACATGAAAACTTGAACTCAGCATTTTCCTGATATTTTATTTGTTTAATCCCTTTTCTGGGCACACATTTTAACAGCAACTCATTTTTGGAAATGTGCATATGACTGGGTAACTATCTCCTAAGATTCCCACACACACATTTTAAGAGAGCAATTGTTCCCTCTGAAGGCAACACTTGTTATTCTGAAGCACTGAAACGAAGCCGCTAGTACACAGAAGCCACTTGGATGTTGCTTAGCAGATGTTTACAGATAGCTTGATGTTAACTTCTACACAAAAGATATATTTCTGGCCTTGCCTTATTGTTTATGATTCACGACTAAATTCTAGGAACCTTGAGTCTGCCTGAGCTAACCATCAACCTGCCTGAGCTAACCATATTTGACACAAACAGTTTCCATTCATGGTGGCCACATGCCCTGTCTACACCATCCATGCCCCAAGAGGTAATTCGGTGCTTGTGTTTTAACATAAACTTCAAGTCATATGCATACCAACACTACTTCATGAGCAAGAAATTACCACGTCTGGTTCATTGACATTTACTTCTGGGAAGAATTTCAATCAGATTAATTCGTTTATCTAAATAATCTTCCACTCACTTCACAGCATCAAAACTCACCAATACATTTTCTGTTGATGCTTCCAACTTTCCTTTTTGTGCAGTGAAAAGCAAGATTAATTTTTACCTGGAGTTCACAGACTGGGCACTTATTAGAGTATGAGGGAATCCAAACAGTAACAACCTCTATCCCAACAGAACTCAAGAAAAGGAAAAAAAAGTAGGGCAGATGGAGATGCAAATGTCAATCTACTACTAATAGGGCTGCTGCAGAAAGTTGCTTAGATGTGCAGCAGCAACCGTAGGCCTTGTGTTAGGCAGGAGAGGTAGCTTATGTAGCAGTAACAAACAACCCAGGAGTCTTGTTGGCTAAAAATAAAAATTCAGTTCTCTATCACATTACGGATCCACTGTGGCCCAGCTGAGGATCTGTTCCATGGCACCTTAACTCTGAGTCACAGCAATTGGAACAGACTCTAACTGGAACATTGTCAATTATCATGGAGGAGAGGGAAACGTAAGTATGGTGAGCCCCACATTGACTCTCAGAGCTTCCACTTAGAAGTGACCCATCACTTCTGCTCAGTTGTCATTGGCCACGTGTAAGCTCTCCTACCACAGGTCCCCAACATTGAACCCCAGAGCTAATCAGATGTGTTCCCCTAGAACAGGCATCACTAGAAAAGTTACAGGCTTCCTCCCGAGCATGAGGGCAAAGGCTTTACTCCCATGTTTACCCTGTAGCCAAGAGCAGAGCCAAGCACATGCTCTCTACAGACAGGCAGACCCCAAAAGGAATGGAAGAAGGAACTAAATTTCCCCACTCAGGTGAGAGGGCAGAGAGTCACCAGGCAAAAGCAATCAAGCCACAGTAAGATTTTTGCAAAACAGGTTACTCCACTTATTCATTATCTTCTTTTTTAAATTCTCCATTTCACCATTTCACTCTTGGCATCTTTATTCTTCAACAAGTTCTACGCCTTCATCATTTACTTCTCCTTTATCCTATCCTTCTTCATTCTCCTTGTCCAAAAAACCTGAACCCAACTCCACTGCTGGATGCCTGACCACGTGCGCCAGCAGTCCCATATCTGAGCTCCAAACAGTAAATCTTTACATTTAGACCAGTCTGAGAAGGGTTCTTCTGTGATTGCCACCATAGGCTTCCAGTGGGAAACACTGAGGTCAGGGGTGAACGAAGAGAAAATGTGCAGCGCCCGGGATCAGCAGGTGATCATTCAATGGGAGTTTCTCCCCATCAGCACTTTTGCTGATTCTGATCCCCTCTGATGGCATGCCCTTTTCCCTTTCCTTATCCAAATCCCAACTATTCTTCAAATGTCAAGCTCAGGTCCCACCTCCTATGGAGCACATTCACACCTCTGCAGCCAACCCATAGCCATACCCTGCCTACATCCCTGTGCTAACACTTGGAGCTCACACTGTTGTCTGACTTCATGTGTGATGATTTGACTCTACAAGTCACCTTGGAGGATGGGGACAATGCTTTATTTGCTTTCTGCCTCCCTGGCAGCACCCAGGCCAGCATTAGGCACAGAGCAGCCTCTTGACTGTTTCTGATGCATGGGCTGTGCAAGGTGGTTGGTGAGGTCTGCTCCCATCACAGTGAATGGGGAAGTGACTGAGAATCTGCCTCTGTCGCATAAACATTCGATCATGCTGATAACTCGGGAAACTGTTTCTGTGCAGGTCCTGTATTGTGGTACTGCTGAGACCCTGAGTTCTAGAAAATATGTCACAGATGCTAGGGGGTATTTCTCAGCTAAAATCTGTGAGAAAGTAAACACAGTTGTATTATAATTATTGTACTACTCAGTTCTTCCAGGCTTCTGGGTTTCTTGTTTATTTGTATTAACTGCATGCCTTTAACCAGGTAAAGAGATGGATTTTTGCCCTGTTTATTACCTAGTAGTTGTACTCAATTCTGGCTTGACGTCAATGACCTTTAGTGACATCCTGATGATAAACTATCTCTCTTGCCTAAGTTACTGGATGTGCCGATAGTAATAGTAATAGTAATAGCTAAACTCGTAATGAGCCAGTTACTGTTCCACGCACTTTGCTATGAATCTCAATGTCCTAGAGTCACGGAGAGGTTGGGTTACTTGGCAAAGTTTACAGAGCCTGGAGGTGAATCAGAGTTTGAACCCCTGTACTCTGCCTCCAGAGGCCAGACCTTAAACCTCTACCAGGGATGTCCAATCTTTTGACTTCCCTGGGCCACATTGGAAGAATAATTGTCTTGGGCCACACATAAAATACACTAACACTAGTGATAGCTGATGAGCTAAAAAAATCACACACAAAAAAATCTCATAGTGTTTTAAGAAATTTTATGAATTTGTGTTGGGCCTCATTCAAAGTTGGGCCTCATTCAAAGTTGGGCCACAAGCTTTCTCCACATTAAAGAGCAGGTGAAGCAAGAATGGGAGAATTCGGATCTTCTAAAACCAATCACACAGGGCATGACTTTTGCAGCCACACAGACCTGGGTTCAGATTCTTGCTTTACTGTCTTATTTTAGACAAGTCATTTAACCTTTCTATGCCTTAGTTCTTTCATCTATAAATGGGGTTAAGGAAGATTAATACTATATAATGTGTCTGGCACATAGTAGATTCTTAATAAATGTTAAGCGTGGATTTGTTCACCTGTTCCCTGGTCTTTTAAGGTCGGAATCATTAGATCATTGAAATTGCACACCATCTGCTCACTCTTTTCACTCAGTTCCGTGACTAGCAAACACAGGACAAAGCAGGAAAAGTGGCAGATAGAGGAGAGTTTTTAGGCTGGCCAAGCAGTGAATAGACAATCAGGCACCTCTGTTCAACCTCTGTACTCATCAGACCTCGGGTCCCCCTAGGAGACACCAGATTCCACTGGTTTCAGCTTGGAGGACAGGCTTATGGCTGAGAAGAAACCTAGTTTCTTGGGCATTTATTGTTGCCCCCTCCTTAACTGCCTTCCTTCCCTTTCCCCTCTCTAGCCCTTAAGCAGATATTTCAAATTTATTAATAGGTCTCAAGTCCAATGACTGAGCTACAAACAGCAGAACAAACCTGTGTTTCTTCACAAGTCCATTAAAAAAAAAATGACAGAGACCTGGCCTAGCTGCACAGAGGGGTGAGCTGGTTAATTTAGCTTTCACTTCCAAAAATATTCAAGGCAATTTAACAGCTTCATGCAAATAGCTGTGTCTGGATGTCAAATCATCCCTTCCTTGATATGAATCATGGTTTGGTCTGTTATCCCTTTAGCAGGATAGCTGGGTGGTCAAGTGTGGACTGGAGGGAGTCTGCCTGGGTTTGAACCCCACACTTGCTGCATGACCTTGGGCAGGTAACTTACCCTCTGTAGTAGGCTAAATAATGGCCAAAGGTATCAGGTCCTAATCCCTGGAAGTGGTGAATGTTCCTTTATACAGTTAGGTTTTTGCAGACATTGTTAAATTAAGGATTTTAGACAAAGGGGTTATCTTGACTTATCTGGATGGGCCCTGAACGCCATCACATGTCCCTAAAAAAAGGGGAGGCAGGGTATCGGGCTCACTGCATCAGAAGGTGCAGTGATGACGGAAGCAGAGAGAGATCTGAGGATGCCACACTGTTAGCTTTGGAGATGGAGGAAGGCGCCACAGGCCAAAGTATGTAGCTCCAGAAGCTGGAAGAAGCACAGATTTCCCCCTAAACACTGGAGGGTACAGCTGCACCAACATCTCGATTTCAGTCCAGTGAAGCTCATGTTGGACTTCTGGCCTCCAGAACTGTGAGAGAACAAACTTGAATCGTTTTAAGCTACCAAGTGGTATGGGAATTTGTTACAGTATCCCTAAGAAACTAGTACACCCTCTCTGGGTCATGCTTTCCATGACTCCAGATCAGATGGGGGCAGGGAGTTGATAGGGGTGGCCAGTGACTGAGGTGGTGAAAAGTGAGATGGGGAGATGCTGACCACGAACACCACAGCTGAGCAATTTCCTAGGGACACAGGGCAGACGTGCATAGATGCACTCCTTGACTGAAAGAGCCTGGGGTAACACTACACAAATCCCAACTATAGTTGTGACTTTGCAGTCAAAATCTCACTTTGCTACTGGGTGACCTGAAGCAGATTATTTAACCCTTCAAAGGATCAGTTGCCTCAGCTGCTAAATGTGTTAAATAAGGCAACAGGCACATAGCAAGCACAAGGCTGGTTTCCTTATGGTCCCCTCAAGGAGCAAAGAAGCAGGAGGGGCTTCTCTTATCTTGCTCTCCACTCCCTTCCATTTGAACACTGATGAGATCAGAAAGTTACGCAAAGTTGACTCCCATAGCTTCACTGCACACTACCACCGGGGCCCCTATTGTCAACTTGCAGATCAGGATGGGTCCTTGATGGAGTTCCCGTCAGCCATTCAACATCCATTAAGCGCATATTTATTGAGTACCTACTAAGTGCCAGGCACTGGTCAAAGAACACCCCCCGTGAAATTTTTTAAAGCAGAACAATGTAGTGCAGGGCTGCTGCCAGCTCTGAAAGTGTTTTGCACAGATTAGAGAAGGTTGCCCTTGCAAACACAGCCCTGTTGGCACACAGCTTAACAAGCAGGGAGACCTTTTGTGTAACAAAAAGCAAACCTCTTCATCTGAGTGGACACAGCCCATGCAGGGGGCATGTCTTGGCAAGCAGAGTGAGAACTGGATTTGGGCCCTGTGTGCCCCTCATCCAGGTGTGCCAGTTGTGTGCGAGTTTCCAAACAGACAGCATCCCTGAAGTCATGCATTTTTCTTAAAGATAAATGGGTTTTGTTTAAGGGCTTCTCTTTTATTCTGTAATTTCAGACTGTGAAAGTGTCTTTTCTTTCACAAAATGAGGGTGAGAGTAGATGGTAGTTGTTTGTTTTATCTCTTTTGTTAAATGTCCTCACTTAGCAAAATAAAAAGTTGACAACTTTCTTCCAGTTCTTTATTTTGGACATTTTACTGGTCCATAAAATTCAAAATTTGGGGAATGAATTACTGACTGATGGGAGGTATGGCATGGTAAGAAGTCCTCTGTTCAAGCAAAGGAAAAGTCACCCAAACAACATAGACCTAGGCAGGTACCATCAGTGTCCCTGAGCTGCAGTGATTCACATGACGTGATCTTGCAGAACCTGCTGGGTTGCTATGGTTATCTCACCATACCTATCCATTACCTTTGTGACACATGAGGTTCATATCACATAGATATTCAGAAAGATTTTTTAATGTGTCTCAGAAATGAACACGCTAGCAATAAATATCATTGCTTGAATGCAGCTGCATACACACGTGAAAATATTTATGCACACAGGAGAATCACTACTTCTTGCATGCATTGGTGATTAGATGTACCTCATCTGAAGTTCACACAGCTGTGGAATGGGCAGACCTTGGCTCTAGAGACAAATCTAGATTTTCTCTCTTAGGCAGGATCCCGTCAGTTGCCAGAAAAAGAGAACTGGTCTTGGTTAAAAAATAAAAATAAAAAAAAAAAGAAAGAAAAGAAAAATAAAAAAAAAGATGAGGATGGGATGGGGAAAATGCATTGCCTCATATAATTGAGAAATGAGGTGTTTATTTCAGGTGCAGCTTGATCCAAGGGTTCAGGGACAGACAGTATCAGGACCGGGGTTGCTCCCATCCCCATGCACTCTGCCTTCCCTTGTACTTACTGACCACAGGCTCTTCCCTGGTGAAAGCCCCAACATGTGTTCAGTTGGCTGCCAAAGTTCAAACCTTGGATGGAGAGATTAACCTTCCCAACAGCTCAAAAAGTTCTGTGCCTGTGTCTCATTGGCCCGAATTAGATCATATACCCATCATGTGAGGGGGACGGTTAGTTCTTTGGAATAAAGTCATGGTGCACGGCCAGGGTCAGGGGATGCTGTCAGTCACACTGAATTTCACTTCAAAAAGGAGTGGGTCTAAGAAATTAGTCCCCAAATAGACATCTCCACGCAGCTGTGCCTCCTTTTGCATTCACCCCACCTCCTCCCTGATCTGTTCTCCACCTGCTCTGTGCTCTGAGATGCTGAGCCCTGAGGACTGCAACACCAAGACCCTTGCTGGCTGGCCCCTCACTGGGTCAGACAACGGGAGGCACCAGCAGGATATCTGAAGAAGGGAGGAGGAAGAGGTTGGGGTATTTCTTCCCTGCATCCTCTTTGCCCTAGTGCCTCTCCAGAACCCACTCCCTCTGGGTGCTTGTCACACCATGTCTATCAGCCTTTGAGGGAGTAATAGGCTCCTTCTGCTTCTAGTCTCTAGACATCTCAGCATCCCGTGTTTGTTCCTTTGACCCTGACCAGGTATCTGTACGTTGTCCCTTAAGTCTTTTAATTTAAACTAGGAGTTAGCAAACTTTAGCCCACAAGCCAAATACCACCCTCCCAGTCTCCTTTTGCAAAGAAAGTTTTGCTGGAACAGAGCCACACACTGTTTAGGTATGTCTAAACATACCTGCGACTGAAATCATATGTGACCTGCAAAGCCAAAAATATTTACTGTCTGGCCCTTTATGGAAAAAATTTGCCAACCCCTGGGTAAACCACCTGATGGATTTGGTTTCCTGCTGGGACCCTGTCTATTACATCTCCTTATAAAATGTAAGGCGAGAACACAGCTTTTGCTGTAGGATTTGTATGTGAAGGTTGGGACGATACTAAAATGATCAGCCTAGCCATCCTGATGGCTCAAGGGAAAACCACACAGGGGAAAGACAAGTTTTTCTTTTTAAAAAATACAGTGAGAGCTGCTCTCTCCTATCCTTGGAGTTAAGGGGTCTCAGGGCAGAGAATGCACCCCACTGCCCCTGTTCCTTGTCCATGCTCGTATAGACAGCACACCTGAGTGCTCCGACTTCATCAGGGCATGCCAATGAACAGGAAAATCAATACGTAAAGAAACAAACCAAAATGCTGGATGAAAAAGATCAACATTGCTAGGTTTAGGAAGTAAAAATGTTCTAAACAGATAAACAGTAAGAAAAGTGCTTTGATTTGTACTGTTTTCCAGTCCATAAAACCCTAATATCCGCCGACGTTTCATTAAAAGCCTCCATGCTACTCGGCATGCCTGCTGTGGCTTGAATAGATGGCTGCAAAAATGTTATCCGAGCTGCAGACCAAATCTTTTGCAATGTTTTACATGGGTGCTAAATGGGGGAGAAGTCTGATCAATCACAAACAGAACGCCAGTTTAGGGGAGAAGTAAATGTTGACGTTAAATGAACAATATCTATCATTCTGCAATGTGGTTCTTCCAGTCAATCAAAAAAAAAAAAAAAAAAAAAGAAAGAAAAAAAAGGTAGGCAAAGAGCATTTATTGGAGTGAAGAAAAAAAAAGAGTAATGAACACATGCAACCAGATCCTTCAGCTTTCAGAAACAGAGAGGGCTTGTGTTTTGAATAATACATAGTGAAATAAATGTTCAAATTATGTTGGAAAATGGTTCATTTGGACTCCTAGCCCCTTCCAGTCTGTAACCTGAATAATACTCCAGTTTATGAAATCCCTTCCTAATATATCAAAGACTCTTCACCTATTGTTGCATTCATTCCCTCAGTGGCCTCTACTGGAAGCTTGCTGAATGACCAGTCAGACCGGAATGCACTGTGCGAGACTCTTTTCTTTAATGACCTCCATTCCTGTGTCTGCAAAGAGGAGGAAAAAGCCCTGGTCGGGAAATCAGCACCCTGAAGTGGATTCTGAGCTTTGAAGCTGAGAGGCCTTGAACAAATGATTAAATCACTCTCTGAATCTCAGTTTCTTTATCTGTAAATTGGGACCAACACCTCTCGCCTGCCCTCACCCCAGATTCTGGTAAAGCCACTCATTCGCATTTGATGAATATTTACTAAGTACATTTTATGTGTCAGGAGGGTGCTGAGTGAGAAGGAAGAGGTAGTCCCTGCCTTCTGGAAGCTCACATGTAGAGGAGAATGGTCAGTGAAAATATGATGTCATAAGCCCCATGAGAGCGTCAGAGACAGTTCCTGAAGGCACTGGGAGGGACCTGTGGACCAGGAAGAATTGTGGGAGGAAGGGGTCTCTAAATGGATTCTGAAGAATAAGTCAGTGGGGAGGAGTACAAAGGAGGATATTATCACCACAGGGAAGAGGACAGAGAATGTGACCCTTCAGAGGAGGTACTGAAAGCGTTTTTGCACGGCTGAGTCACAAGATTCAAGGTCGGGCGAGATTCAGGGCAAGAGCCCTGAAAACAAAGGAGAGCTAAGTACCCAGATATCAAGGGCCTCCAGGTTCTGTTAAAGAGTTTGGACTTCTCCCTGAGGACAGTGGGGAGCCCACTGAAGGATACCTGTTGGGGATGATGGCCTGCCTCCATATATTTTAGGCCACCCCCACCAGCCCACCCCAATAACTTCCAGGTGGAGGAGTTACAGAGGGCAGACTGGAGGCTTGGGATCCAGTGAGAGATGTCAGTGGCTCGAAGGAGAGAAGAGGCAGAGATAAGAAGTGGCATTACAGGAGGACTCCATCCATTAGGGAGAAAACGGAGAGGAAGGTATCACCAAGGAAACTAGGTTCTGCCTTAGATGAAAGGGCAGATGCTGATTCCATTCACTGAGAGGGCACATGCCTGAAGGTGATGCCTGATGCAAGGCAAAGTACACAGTAGGTGCTTAGTAAGTGTTTGTTGACTCAAAGCAGAATCTTTATTCTCCTAGCTTCATTCTCCTCCTACCCCTGTTAACATCGCCCCCCTCCAACCCCGCCTCGGCTCCACCCCCACCTCATCCTGCACATCACTGCCTGGTAAATCTTCTTAAAACACCAATTTGTCTGTCAGATTTAAATGGTTCATTTAAATGGCTCAGGATTTCCCCAGACACCACTCAAAGCCCCTCTGCTCAGCACCCCCCACACCCAGCCAGCCTTGCTTCTGCTCTGCTTCAGTCAGGCCTTCGGGACATCGGCCACGTGACCTGCTCCCCTCAGGGCCTCTGCTGGGGCAGTGCTCCCCTCCAGGAGCACCCGCCTTCCTTTCATTCTGCCACCGCAAATTTGAATCAGAGAATCACAGCAGAGACCGGGGAAAAAAGAAAAAAAAGTCAATTCCCTCTGGATTCCTGTTGCTTCTGCTAATTCAAGGCAGGCTTAATTCTTTGACATCCAGGCAACTCATCGGGTCTGTGGCTGAGGAAGCTGTAAGAGAGGAGAAATAGGAGGTAAATTTATCTAGATTAGAGCTAAATTGGCAAACAAACTATGTCTTAATATATGCTTCTAGCGTATCCCAGACTCTCGGAGTCCTTTTGATTTTGAAACATGTTTTTAAAGCATGAGTGGATTATGATTGTCAGAAAAAAAGCAGTTTCTTCCAGGCCTTAAGCTATAAAAACTGCTATTCCTGTTCTCTCTGCAAATGAGCCCACTTTAGTATGCCCTGCTGGGAAATGAAGGCAATTGCTTTATTCCTGGGAATTACCAAAGATTTACTTGAAAGTGCTACCTCACACGCAGTGGGTAATAAGTATAAATGAAAAGAAAACAATTAGCCCAAATGTGCCAACCTCAACAATGTTGATTGGCTGGTTGATTTTGAAAGCTCAATTTTATTTCTAGAATCAAAAATTGCAAAAACAAACAACAAACTACAAAACCCCCAGTGGTTAAAGTCCTTGAATGAGAAGTCCCTAGGAAGAACACAGATGGGGTTCCTTTCAGGGCCACCTACCTTTGTGCTTGAACCCACCTAGGACCCAGGGAAAGGTGCTCATTTGGACAAATTGGGCCCCCAAATTGCAATCCATCAGGCCAAGAAAACTACAGAGCCACCAAAAATAACAAATAGATCCATGTTCTCTTTTCTGTCCTGCATACTTCCCTTTGGAAATGACAGGACTCCAGCCCCAAGCCAGCTTCACCATCCATCCAACCACCAGGGCAGCGTTTCTCAAGGTATGGTCTAAGAACCACGTGCACCTGCATTAGTATCAACTGGACTCCTTATTAAACACACAGATGCGTGACACCCATTCCACACTTTCCAAGTCCAAATCTCTGGAGGTAGTTTTTTTTTTTTTTTTTTTTTTTTGAGATGGAGTTTTGCTCTTGTTGCCCAGGCTGGAGTGCAATGGCACGATCTCGGCTCATCGCAACCTCTGCCTCCTGGGTTCAAGCAATTCTCCTGCCTCAGCCTCCCAAGTAGCTGGGATTACAGGCATGCACCACCACACCCAGCTAATTTTGTATTTTTAGTAGAGACGGGGTTTCTCCATGTTGGTCAGGCTGGTCTCAAGCTCCCAACCTCAGGTTATCCGCCCACCTCGGCCCCCCAAAGTGCTAGGATTACAGGCGTGAGCCAACATGCCCCGCCCAGCTGGAGGTAGTTCTATTCTTCAACATCATCAGGGTAGCCACACTAACAACACCTCTTTTTCCTCTTAGTCCATGGGCATTTTCCTTCAATTGTTCTCAACATATCCAGTTTAAGGTCCTTGGTCCATTGTTTCAATAACAAATCTTGCTAATATTGTAAACTTCCTTGCAATTCTACTGTGTTCCTCCAGTAAACACACTCCCCATCCCGCTCAGTAACTTTGTCAAATCTCTTCAAACTCCAATTTCCTAACTGCCGATCCCCCAGCCTTCTTGCATTTGACCTCACTTCTAATTCTCTGAGATTTAGAGATGTCTCTAAGATGTCTCTCCTCTTTCAGACACCAACACATGTACCCCTGTCTCCATGGGTCCCTTCCTTCACCTTGACTCAAGATCCCACCCCAACTCCTTCTCGGAACCTTACGCTATCAACATGCCTCCTGTCTTCCGGGTGTTCAGTCACCTCCTTTCAATTAATCCTTCCCCTTGGCTCTTTTTGGCTTTGTAGAGTATCATTAGTGACAATTAGTGTGAGTATTCTCTCCAATATCCCAGGAGGAGAATCATTACAATAATGAAGACATACTATATACCTGGCTACCACAAGTGAATGTTAACCTGATTGTTAACTTTAAATCCTTTTAATAATAATAATAATAATGTGTTTCAATATAGTTTTAAAAACTTTTTCTTATAAAAAATTTTAAACTTTTTCTTATAAATTATAAAAATTTTCAAATACATTAAAAAGTAGAGAAACTAGTATAATGAACTCCTACTTACCCATCAGCCAGCCTCAACAATTGTCACCATTTTATCAACGTATATATTTTATTTATTTTATTTTATTTTGGAGACAGAGTTTTTGCTCTGTTGCACAGGCGGGAGTGCAGTGGCACAATCTCGGCTCACTGCAACCTCTGCCTCCCAGGCTCTAAGATTCTCCTGCCTCAGCCTCCCAAGAAGCTGGGATTACAGGCATGCACCACCATGCCCAGCTAATTTTTGTATTTCTAGTAGAGACGGGATTTCCGACATTGGCCAGGCCGGTCTTGAACTCCTGACCTCAGGTGATGCACCCGCCTCCATCTCCCAAAGTGCTGGGATTACAGGCATAAGCCACTGCACCTGGCCATATTTTAAAGAAAATTCCATATATTGGGCCATCACATTATACATCTCTAATTGATAAGGGCCAATTTTATAAAACATAACCTCCAGGCTGTTATCACAGCTAAACAACTGTGATTCCTTAATATCACCTAATTCTCAGCCCGTATTTTATTTTCCCAATTGTCTCCAGGATGTCTTTTTATAGTTGGGTTGTTCAAATCAAGATCCAGACAAGGTTCTTATATTGTATCTCATTGTTTTGTCTCTTAAGTTGTTTTTGTCCTCTAACAGTCTCCCTGCTTTTATATTTTTTAAATGCCATTGATTTCTTGGGCCATTTGTTACATAGAGTGTCCCACACTCTTGACTTGGCTGATCACAGCCTTAAAGTGCTGATAACTTGTGTCTCTATCCCCCATATTCCCCCATATTTCTGTCTTTTTTTTTTTAATCAAGAGTACTTCATAGGCAGTACTTTTAAACATACTTACATGATGGAGACCACTTTCAGAAAAGCTGTCCCTCATCCTCACATCCTTTTCCAGCTACCAACTTTCCTCCTCCCCGTCCATAGCTGAACGAGTCTCCAGAAAGCCGCTATGTTTGCTTTCTTAATTTCTTCAGCTTTCACCCTCTCTTCAACCCAGTCGGATCTGGCTTCTGCTCCTGTCACACCCAGAAACAGTAATGACCTCCATTCCTTCAAATCAAACAGATATTTCTTTGATCAATTCCCATCTTATTCCAGTTATAGAATTCAATAGCTTAAGGCAGGAATTTATTTGTATCTCTCATAGTTCCATGGATTGACTGGAATCAGCTGAGCAGTTCTCACTTGGGGCCTCTTAAGTTGCTGGCGTCATCTGAAGGCTTCACATCCTAGGTGGCTTCTTGTTCACATGGCTGCTATCCAGGTTGGATCTCAGAAACAACTGGGGACTGGGATCTCTCCCTCTCTCTCCTTGCCCTTCCGTAGGGTACCTTCACGTGGTAGTTTGGGCTTCCTCACAGCATGGGGGTTTATGGGTAAACAGACCTCTTACTTGGGGGCTGGCGTCGCACTGAGAAAGTATTTCAAGAGACTGAGGTGGATGTTGCAAGGATTTCTGTGACCTTGATAGTCGCGTAGTGTCCCCTCTGCTTCAGTCTAGTGATTGAACGGGCCCCGCCCCCATTCATTCAGTGTTGGGGGCACTACACGAAGGTATGAATTTCAGGAAGCATAGTTCCCTGGGGCCATCTTTGGAGACTATCACATTTCTCCTTTGACTCTTCAACAATTATCAGCACCTCAGTGAATTATCTGATTTTTGAAATAATCTGACCCCTTGCTCCCATTACAAGCCACTTTTCTGTTCCCTTTCTACCTCTCTGACAAAAACCTCTCAGTGGTCTTTGCAGGCCTCATCTTCCTCTTCCCAGTCCTCCAGGCCTGGTCCTAGGTTTCTTCTCTTTCAAGCCTCTTCTCTCCCAAAGCCCTTTCACATGGAGGTCCATGATTTCAATTAATTCCTAAAATGGGCATGACTAAAGTATTATTCACTCCAACTCAAACCTGTCCTCTGAGCATCATATCCCACCTTCTAGAAACCTCTTCTTGAATATTCCAAAGGTATATTAACATGTCTAACTAAACTCAGAATCGACCCCTGCCCCAAAATGAGCCCCTTCCAGATTTCTTCATTTCACCTAATGGCACCCTCACTGCCTCCAGTTACACAGAAACTTAAGGGTCATCTCTCTCTCTCTCTCTCTCTCTCTCTCTGAGTCTATTCATTCTATCACCAAAATATTACTTCTAAAATGTTTCTGCCCACTCTTCCCCACCTCCACTGCTGTCATCCTCTATCCAAGCCACCCTCTGGGGCTATCCCTAGAAGAAGATGGGACCCATAGCAACTCAAGCCAGTGCAGAGTTTATCCAAAGTACTGACCCTTAAAAGGGAGCCACTCTGTACTGGCACTGGCATCTTTTATTGGCTCCGGGAGATACTGTTAAAAACAGAAACTCAAAATTGAATTTTAATGATGATTCATTAAAAAGATATTCATTTTGCAGCCTCTCACCTCAAGTGTGGGGCCCAAGGCAGATACTCCATATTCTCTTCCTGAAGGAAAGGTCTGCTAACAGGTCTCCCTTCATCCACTCTTGCCCCCTAGAACCTGCTCTCCATACAGCAGCATGAGTGAAAATGTGAATTATGTCCTCTGCTTAAAACTCTCTCATGACTTTTCATTGGTTTTGGGATAAAAGCAAAAACAACAACAACAACAGCAACAACCACAAACCCTTAGCATAGCTTACAACATAAATAGGAAACTGTATTAGTCCATTTTCACACTGCTGATAAAGACATACCCAAGACTGGGTAACTTATAAGGAAAAAGAGGTTTAATGGGCTTACAGTTCCACATGGCTGGGGAGGCCTCACAATCATGGTGGAAGGGGAAAGGCACATCTCACATGGCAGCAGGAAAGAGAGAGAATGAGAGCCAAGCAAAAGGGGTTTCTCCATATAAAACTATTAGATCTCGTGAGACTTACTCACTACCACCAGAACAGTATGGGAGAAACGGATCCCATAATTCAATTGTCTCCCTCCAGGTCCCTCCCACAACATGTGGGAATTATGGGAGCTACAATTCAAGATGAGATTTGGGTGAGGACACAGCCAAACCATATCAGGAACACAGTCTATCCTCTTACAGCATTTTGACGCAAGTAACAGAAACTCAAACTCAATCTTGCTTTAACAATAAGGAATTCTAATATCTCATAGAACAGAAGTCCTGAGGTAGGGTGGCCTTTAGGGCAGATTGATTCAGCAACCCAACCTTTATCAAGGAGAAAGATTCTTTCCATATCGCTATTCTGCCATCCTTGGTGCTGGCTTCTTCCTGAGAGGGGAAGATAGCTGCAGCAGGCCCAGGCTTCACATCCAGATTTCACAACACTCAGGGGAACACATGGGGCCATCTTTTCTTGTGGCTTGTTCTTGAGCGTGAGGAAACTGTTTTTGGAAGTCCCCTGTGAAACTTTCCTTAATTTCTCTTTTGCCAGAATTGGGGCCCACTCTTATAACTAAACCAATCACTGCGTGATATGGTTTGGCTGTGTCCCCACTCAAATCTTATCTTGAATTATAGCTCTCACAATTCCCACATGTCATGGCAAGGACCTGGTGGGAGGTAATTGAATCATGGGGGTGGGTCTTTCCCATGCTGTTCTCATGATAGTGAATAAATCTCATGAGATCCGATGGTTTTATAAAAGGGAGTTCCCCTACACAATCTCTTCTCTTGCCTGCCACCATGTAAGATGTCCCTTGCTCTTCCACCATGATTGTGAGGCCTCCTCAGCCATGTGAAACTGTGAGTCCATTAAACCTCTTTTTCTTTATAAATTACCCAGGCCCAGGTATGTCTTTATCAGCAGGTGAAAATGGACTAATAAACTGGGAGAGGGATTACTACCTGGAACTGAGAGTGAAGTTAGCATCCCCTGATGCAGAAAGCTGTGTTAGGGGATGTATGGATTCCTGAACAAAACAGGGATTCTGTTGGAAGGAAGAAGGGTGTAGGCACTGCTAGGGAGGCATGTCCAGTGACCCCCACCTTATACCTCTCCAGATCTTCTCACTCCTGCTTCTCTGGACTCTCTCCACTGCAGCTGCAGCAGTCTTCACATCCTTGTCTGCACCTGCTCCCTTCTATCACAGTCCTTGCACACACTCGCCCTGCCCAAGGAATGCCTTCCTCTAGGAAAATCCAATTCATCCATCTGTCTGGGAGGAAATTTAATCTCTCTTCAACCCTTATAAATTCGTACTTGGGACAGACTCCTGTTAGCAACAGATTAACAAGGGAAAAACAAGCAAGTTTATTAACATGTGCAGTGCACATCACAAGGGAGAAACTTCAATAAAAGGTGTCAACCTAACGTAACCACAAGGCTCAGGATCCAGTTCAAATGAATTGATTTAAGTAAAAAGTGTGAGGGTGGCCATCCCAGGACACATGGACAGCAAAGAATAGTGACCGCTGTTCTCAGTGTGGGGAAAAGTGAAGATCATTTATACAGACAAAACTGGAGGCGCTGAACAGAATTACATTTTCCATCCAAAGGCTAACCAGAGATATAAGATTGACTGGCTACTCTTAATTACGCTTTAAGGAGTTTGCTTAATATTCTGTTGAGAAGAGGTAACAGTCACAAGGGTCTCTGTCTCCAAAGTCATTTAGTCTAGGTTTGAATGAAGAACAGAAAATCTAGTAAAATATAACTCTCAACACAAAAGTCAGGAAGAAACAGCCACGCATCAGAGAAGAAAAACAAGCATGTTATATGACTCCGTTTTCAAGGCTTAACTTTTCCCTTTGGCATAATCAATTTTGAAGGTCCTGAAATTTTCTGTTCACAAAGGTAACTCCAAGCAGTGGCTTAGAACTCTGGCTTATACAGCATCTTCAACAAAGAACAATAAATTTTAGAGAAGTGACAAGACAAAGGAAAGCAGTTGTAGGTTTCCAGAGGTGGGAAACTGTGGGAAGGCAAGTATATGGGAGTAAAGTAATTGAGTAAGGTTTGTTTGCAGATTACTCCTGTGCCATATCTGAGTGAACAACAGCTGTTCCCAGTAAAGAAGAATTTATATCCTGTCTTTAGACGAAAAAGCGGGGGAGGATAGAAAGAGCTTTCCCTCTGTTTGCTGCTTCTTAATTGCCTTTTGCTCAAAAATATTTATGTCAAAGAAGCATCTTTTGGGATGACATATTCTAGTTTCTTTCACTTCCAATCTCAGCTAAATTTCTTCCCCTGGGGAAACCCAACTCATCCTTTTGTCTGGGAGGAAAAGCTGCTAGAATAAAAGCAGGCGGAAGAATGTGGAAGGACTAGACTTGCTGAGTCTCCTGGCCTTCATCTTTTTCCCGTGCTGGATGCTTCCTGCCCTTGAACACCAAACTCCAAGTTCTGCAGCATTTGGACTCTTGGACCTACACCAGTGGTTTGCCAGGGGCTCTCGGGCCTTCAGTCACTGACTGAAGGCTACACTGTCGGCTTCCCTAATTTTGAGGTTTGGGGACTCAGACTGGCTTCCTTGCTCTTCAGCTTGAAGACGGCCTATTGTGGGACTTCATCTTGTGATCGTGTGAGTCAATACTCCTTAATAAACTCCCTTTCATGTATACATCTATCCTATTAGTTCTGTCCCTCCAGAGAACCCTGACTAATACATCATTCTCCACCCCTCCCTGTGTTCACATTGTTTGCCCCATAAGTCCACTCCGTCACTGGTGCATGGCTTGCTTTGGCCAACAGGATACGAGCAGATGTGACACAGCAGATCTTTACAAAAGCACTTGCACATTTCTGCTTACGCCTTGCTCACTGAGTGGCCATGAGCACATGCCTGGGCTAGCCTTCTGGAGTATAACTCCCCTGGGACAGCCAAATTGTCCTAGTTATCCCAGCTGTGGCCATCCTAGCAAAGCCAATAGCCAACCAGTCCCAAGCTTGTAAGTGAGCACAGTCAAAACGAGGAAGACTGCCCAGCCAACAGCAGCTGACTGCAGAGGCATGAGCGAGCCCAGCGCAGCAGAGACCAGCCAAGCTGAGCACAGGTCAGCTAAGACTCTGCACACTTGTAAACAACACAGTTTATTCTTGCATGCCAATGAAATTATTGAGGTTGCTCATTACGAAGGATTAGTATGTCAATGGATATCTGGTAATAAATGTGGTTTAAACATCCAGCAATTGAGGAATGGTGCAATACCTTGCAGCAATTAAGAAAGCTGGTATAAAGATTATAGTTTCAGGGATCATTTCTATAGTTCATTACTAAAGAAGTTTATCTGAACATGTAGAGCACATGACACCACAAGGAGGAGGCACAACATTCTCCCTTGAGCCTGAAGCCAGCTCTTGGTGTTGCATGACTACAACAGCCATTTGTCACTGATGACTGTTCTCTTCCAGGAGAATAAGAAGGAGAAGATGCAGTTTGGGTGGTTTAAGAAAAAGAATTCTGATGCAGATGTATATTGACTTGAAATGTTCACAATAGACTGATAAATTGTAGAAGGAATGGGAAGCAGGTTGCAAAACAACGTATGTAATATGATACCATTTTCATAAAACATATATTTATACACTTGCATATTAATGAGTCAGGTCTGATACACAAGATGCTGAAAGTGGTTATTTCCAAATGGTAGGATTTGGGGTGATTTTCATTTGTTGTTTACCTGTGTTTTAGAGTTATTCTATAGGAACATGTGTCACTTGTACAATTTTCAAAGGAGAGAAAAAAGTCTTTTCCATAGAGTACAGCATTAAAAAAATTCGAAATCCTTTAGCTTATCCATAACAACCCTGAGTGTGTTTCAAGTACTTCTTGTGGAAAAAGTCATTGTCAGCTCTTGCAGCATCCTGTGCAGGAGACTTGGTAACACTGGCTCGTCCAGGATTCACTAATGATTGCAGGTAGCAGAACCCGCCTGTCTGATCCCACTGGTAACCCTGAGCTCTGTGAATGGCAGTGGTTTTATCTTTCCAGCCCACACAGAGCCAGTGAAGCCTAAAAGCTCCTCTACCTCGGAGGAGGCAAGGGTTGGGGTCACTGTGGTTCCCTACTATCCTAACAGCAGAGTAGAGCCTTCCCAGTAACTTCTTGCCCACAGAGGTTAGTTATGACCCTTAGGAAAACAAAAGAGACCTTTTAAAATTTCCTACTAACAGGGAGCCAAATTTCATACATTCAGAGTAAGAAATTCAATGCCCCAGGGCAGGACAAGGATAGCTACCACCTTAATCCTTTAGAAGGACTTCCTGCCTGCCTGCCTGCATTTCCTCCTTCCTTGCTCTATTTTTCTCTTTCTTTTTCTCTCTCTCTCATTCTTCCTCTTTTCTTCCTTTCTTATCCCATTTGCAGTTAGGCTTTCACCTAAAATAAATCCTAGTTAAAAGCAAGTAGATCCGTCCCTGCACTCTCCTTACCAGTTCTCAATTTGCAATAAATCCCAAATACTTTTTTTTTTTTTCTGCCATTACTGCTGCTGTTGCTAAAACCCTCCTCAGATTGCTGGTGAAAATTACCCATCAGGCTGATAGGGTCTCATGGAATCATATAATCCAATCCCAGCTTGTCCCTAAAACACTCACTTCTTTTCATCATTCCTACTTCCTTATTATTTTGCCAAATTCGAGTAGATCTTAATCTTTTCAACACTTTTATACCCCAGCACTCCTGCCCTACCGTCCTCACATTCTGTGGAGACATTGACGCAGAACATGCCCAACAACTACCCCTGCATCTACTTCTAAATGGCTCCCTGCTGTTTGCTTCCAGTGTATCACCCTCCTCACCCCCCATCTCCCGCCAAGCTCTCGACCCCAACCCAGCTGGTTTTCCCTAGGACAGTGATTATTTCGGTTCAGATCCGGAGGATCATGAGGAGTCCATGAGGTCCTGAAGGTGATCCACAAATCTTCAGAAAGCAAAGCAGAATCTTTATGCCAATTTTTAGGTGAGAGTCCCTAGCTTTCTTTTAATTTCCAAAGGGCTCTATAGATCTAGACAGTGCTTTATCAGTTACCCTTTCTTTCTTGCATTTTTAGGCTCCCTCCCTTTCAACTGGTATCCCCTTCTCCATCTACACATAACCTGGGTGTACCAGGGCCATGGACAACTATGCAATATAATTACCAGGTGTATTGGTCTGCTCTGTTTGGCGTAACAAAATACCACAGGCAGGGTGGCTTAAACAGCAGAAATGTATTTTCTCACAGTTTTGGAGGCTGGAAGTTTGAGATCAAGGTGCCAGCATGGTTGGCTTTTGGTGAGGGTTCTCTTCCTGGCTTACAGTTAGCCACTTTCTCACAATTTGCTCACATGCTCTCATGACCTTTCCTTGGTGCGTGCATTCAAGGGGCCTCTCTCTTCGTCTTCTAAGGACACCAGTCCTATTAGACTACAGCCGCATCTGTATCCCTTATGACTTCAACTAACTTTTTTTTTGTTTGTTTTTTTGAGACAGGGTCTTGCTCTGTCACTCAGGCTGCAGTGCAGTGGCATGCTCATGGCTCACTGTAGCCTCAACCTCCCAGGCTCAAGCAATCCTCCCACCTCAGCCCCGCGACTAGCTGGGACCACAGGTGTGTATCACCACGCCTGGCTAATTTTTTGTGTTTTTTTTGTGGAAACAGGGTTTCTCCATGTTGCCCAAGCTGGTCTCCAACTCCTGGGCTCAAGTGATTCTCCCGCCTCAGCCTCCCAAAGTGCTGGGATTACAGGCATGAGCTGTCGCGCCTGCCCATTTAACCTTAATTACTTCCTAAAGACTCTGTCTCCAAATACACTCACATAGGGCAGAGAAGAGGGAGTGTTAACACTTCAACATATGAAACTTGGGGCGACACAATTCAGTCAATACTACCAGAAATAAAAAATAACTTGCTTTAAGATATCAAAGTTGCTATCTTTGTTACACTGACAATAGATTCCTAACTTATCTTTTTTCTCTGGCTGCTTTTAAGATCTTCTCTTTATCACTGGTTTTAAGCAATTTGATTATGAGATGCCTTAGTGGAGTTTTCTTCATGTTTCTTGAACTTGGAGTTTATTGAGCTTCTTGGATCTGCAGATTATAATTTTCATAAAGTTTGGAGATTTTTTTCACATCATTTTTTCAAATATGTATATTTTTTGCTTCCCATTCACAGACTTGAATTATATATATAATTCCAGGTGGCACATCCCACTTTCTGGGTTCAGTGGGACAGTCCTACCTCCCTGGAGACCCTACCAACCAACACATCTTCAGCCCCTCCCTCCTGAAGTGGCCACAGCAGCTCAAGGAAGACAGAAATTTAAGTTTGTCCCAGAGATAGCTAATGCTCTTTAATTTTTAAAATTCATTCTTGTCTGAGTCTTTTACTTAGGCCAGTTTCTATTGCTATGCCTCCAAGTTCATTAATATTTTCTTCTGATTGTAAAGACTGGGGGACCTCTTTCTTAAGTGATCTTTGTCTTCAGATTTGGTGCAATATATCAGTAGACCTAACAGAATGAATATCTAACAAAAGAAAGTTGAAAACTAAATGACTGTTACCTCTCTCTTTGAAATACTGTAGGAATGAAAGTTAGATATACTTTATGACTTCCACGAGACACTGACCATTACACAGGCTGTGATTTTTATCAGTGCAAGATGCAAGGTGAGCAGGCTCACTGAGAAAACGCACACCAGGGACTTCACAGTTCATGCTCTGAATGACGATATGGACTAGAAGGAAAAAGATGTTAGCATGAGGGATTTCTGATCAGGGTCAAGCTGTGTTCTGATCACTAATGACTTGTCGGCTCGTGGGATGGAGGAGCAATGAGTGTCTCTGGTTACAAACTGTGATCTACCTACCAATTGTGAAAACTATATTCACAGGAGCCGACAGCAGCAGTTGATGGCAAGATGGTACTCAGAAATGGCATTGACGTAATTTAGGGCATGGAATCATAAGTGAGACAGCACACAATTAGAATAAAGAATTGGCAGAGGGGGTCGACTTGGGAAGAAAGGTGTGGATATAAACTGTTACTGAAGAAGACAAATAGATTGTTCATGACACTGAGACTTTCTACGATACTATAGTGGAAGAGATGGCCATGCATGTGGTTGACCTTATTTCATTCCAAAGTAAGATAGTTTTGGATGCAGTGCTCGTTGTTGCTGAATAAGTGACCACAATGTGCATTGTGCTTCTTTCTTTGGAAATATTCGAATCTGGTCTCAATGCTCAAAATCGATCAGAGATACAGATTTTGATAGCAAAGTGACATTAGTCGTGAGCTCTTGTGAAGATAGTCATTCTTTTTTATCTTCTTTAGAGTTAGACTGAGGGGGTGGGTATAAAAGATAGGGTCTGTAACATCTTTTGTTCTTAGAAATGTATTTCCTAGTCCCATGGAAACGGTTGCATTAGATGTTCTCTATCATTTAATAATATACTTGTGGACTAAAAGATAAAAGTGCTGTATGAAATAAGCCAATTATGTTAAACTAGCACATCTGCCTTTACTGTGTTTATCATTAGCCTGAATAGAAAGGCCTTTAAAATTAATTTTTTAGAAAGCATTTGAATGCATTCTTTGCTACTGTATTTATTCAATAAAGTATTTAATTAGTAAAAAGATATTGTCTTCTGCAATATCTAACCTTCTGTTAATCTTATAGGGTGTATTTTTCGTCCCAGATTTCAAAGTTTTGCTATCTAGGCTTTCAATTTGTGTCTTTTTTGTATTTTCTCTGGCTCTTCTGAACTTTTAAAACATTTAACACCATTACAATAATTGTTTTAATGTTCCTGTCTGTTAATTCTAATATCTGTGTCAGTTCTGGGTCAGTTTTTACAGACCGATTATTCTCCTCACTGTGTTTTCCTGCCTTGCTGTGTCTTTGATTGGATAATACAAATTGTGAATTTCACCTTGTTGGGTGCTGAATTTTTTTTTTTATTCCCGTATGTTTTCTTGAGCTTTTCAGGTCTTGCCTTTGTGCTTTGAGAGGCACTTTCTGGAGCAGTGCTCCGTCTAGGGTTAATTATTCCCCACCACTGAGGCAAGACCTTACTAAGTACCCAGTGCCCCATGAATGATGAGTTTTTCCAGTCTGACTGGTGGGAACAGGTACCATGCCTGGCACCCGCTGTTCCTTCTAATCCTTTCAGATGGCTCATTCCTCAGCCTCACATGCATGCACTGTTCATCACTTTGCTGAATGGCCAAGGGGATCCTCTGTGGAGCTTTGGGATTCTCTCTCTGTGCAGCCATCTTCTCTCCAGTACTCTCTCTTTAGAACCACGGCTGACTTGGTCTCTCTGGACACTCACTTCTGTCTTTTCAACTTCAGGAGTCTGCCAGGATCCATCTTAGTTCTCCCTCTCTACACAGTGACCTGGCAACTCTGCCAAGGTAATTCTGGGGTAATCCTAGGACTCACCTAGTTCGTTTCCAATGTCATTCATTGCCTGGTGTCCAGTGTCTTGAAAACTGTTGTTTCATATATTTTGTTTGTTTTGTTTGTTTGTTTCAAATGGGAGGATAAATCCAGTCCCTCCTTCACTCCATCTTGACCAGAAGCAGAAGTTGGTAGCTATTGTTATTTTATCATTCATTCAAGACATTTTAGGGGCACCTACTATGAGCCAGGCACTATACTAGGTTGAGTACACAGTGGTGAGCCAAAAGAATATGGTCCTGGCCTCACAGCAAATCTGTCTTATGGCGATCAACTTCTGCCATAAGGCAGTAAATATGCTAGGCCCTGGATTTATGAACATGGACATGAATCAGCTGTGATCATTTCTCTCAAGGAATTCAGAATTAGGAGGGAAGAAAAATTAATACAAAGCTGACTGTGAAAACTATGTGAGATACAAAGGCTCTGGGCATATTGATGAAGAAATAATTAACTTTGATTTCAGGTATAAGGGAAAACTTCACGGAGAAGGTGACATTTGAGTTGGGACATGAAAAGTTCATGTAATTTTGAATGGTGGAGAAGCAGGAGGGAGGTAGAGATGCTGAAAATGCTTTTAAACATGGGGCAGACACAGCTATCTGGCTTGTTCTTCCTCGCCCACAGAACCCTAATCATGTGCTACAGAGGATGCTGTATACAGTACTTTCCAGCTCCTACCAGTGAGTCTTGATTGGTTGAAATCAATCATGGAGTTTCTATTCCCTTTACCTGTCACTGGATCCAGCATAGGCACATGACACAATTCTGGCCAATGAGATATGAGGGAAAGTCTGCTGGGAAAGTTTATTTTTCAAAGAAAGGGAGAGAACATTCCTTTCCCCTACTGTTTCTGAGGGAGAAACAAAAACAAAAACAAAAAAACCTGATTCCTTGATGATGTCCTGAAACCACTGAAATTAACCAATCTGAAACTGATATAACTCATGACTTCTTGTTGCATGAGATGCTAAAGTTTTCTTCTTGTTTCAGTAACTTCTGGTTGGATTTTTGTTGTAGTTGATGGTGTTACTTTTGGCCAGATGCAGGAGACCAGCATACCCTAAGCTGATCAGTTTACCCATTTGAAACTCGCTTTTCCTTTTCACTGATTCAACCCTCTGCTAAATGTTACTTATCTTGTTCTGGTTCCTCTGCTTCATCAAGAATGGAGGTTAACCTAAGACCTAAGGCATGACGATGCACTTAGTCACTCTTCCCAAGCATGCACATGGGGGGAGATGCAAAACAACTTTGAAAATGAGAGAAAGCAATTACACAGTGCAATACCTTGACTATTCTGTCCCATCATCCTTCCTGAACCTTTGATTGGGAGGACTTGAACTCTTATGGTAGAGTGGAGGGATGAAAATAAATATAAAGGAAAAGAGTGTAGGCAAGCCCAGGGGAAATTATGTAAATTCTTCAGGATTCACAGCAGTGCTAGAATTCTCTGGTAATTCCCACAGGAGCCAAGACTACCTCTGAAACAATCTAACTATTGGAAATCACCAGTGTCTGGCAAGAAGCCAACTATAACAAGGGCAAAAGATATGCCTTTTCGGAGAGTCTGGACCAATCCCAGGGACCCAGGCCAGCCTGTGGCCAAAGTTGTGAATATGCAAAAACTGTCACCAGTCTCCACTGGCTTTCCCGTTCCCTTCCTAGTCCCCTTCTTTTTCTAGCCCCAATCTTTTTCTCCCTGTTCCTCCTCCCACTCCTCCTTCTCCTCCCTCACTCACTCAACAATTCATATCCTGCTTGCCTGATGAGCACAGAAGGTACTAAACCGCCTACCTTAGGACACTTGCATTTCAGCAGGGAGCTCTTACGCCCCCAAGGTAATGCTCCTCTATTGCTAGAAATTCAGATCTCTAGGCTGGCTGTGGGAAGCATGTCTGGTCTCAGGCACAGTACTTCTTGTCCCATGCAAAGTCAGCTGGTGTGAAGGGGGGGATCCAAGGAAAAGAAGGGGACTAGGAAGGGAAGCGGGGATCCAAGGACTGGCTTCCCAGCTCTCACTGCCAGCCAGTGGGGTCACAAAGACATTGCCTCATACGTGGAGCTGTCCTCTGCTAGCTCGTACAGGATCTTATCCTTCTCTCATATAACTATATCCTCCCATCTAGCTTATCTTACTCACCTTCAGTCTCAATTTAAATGTGTCTTCCTCCGGGAGGCCTTCCCTGATTGATTCCCATGTCTGGATCGATTCAATACCCCCAGACCACTAAATGCCTTTCTCTGTGAGCACTTGTCATGCTGACTTGTGATCCATGGATCTCAGTTAGCCAGAATCCAGCACAGCCTGACACTTAGCAGGTGCTCAGTTTATGGAACGAACGAACGAATGAACATCTGTTCATATACACTATAGCTCTGCAGACACCACGACTATCTTGTTCTCCATTGTACCCTCAGCACCCAGTCCAGCGCTTAGGCTGTAGTAGTAAGACAGTAATGATTTATTAATTGATTGAAAGAGGGCGTCACAAGAAAGGGACTTGCATCTATGTTGAGACGACTTCTTTATTGCAAGGGCAAGAAGCACATCCCAGACCTTTTTGAAAACATCAGGGATGGAGGTGGGAGGCAAGGCAAGATGGAGGAAATTTCTAGGAGTACAGATATCTAGCTGTCATGGCGGGTTTCCCTCGTCAACTATGGTTTCAGTTTTCTAGGGATTCTTTTTTTTTTTTAGATGGCGTTTCTCTCTTGTTTCCCAGGCTGGAGTGCAATGGCATGATCTTGGCTCACTGCAACCTTCGCCTCCCAGGTTCAAGCGATTCTCCTACCCCAGATTCAAGCGATTCTCCTACCCCAGCCTCCGAGTAGCTGAGATTACAGGCGCCCGCCACCTCGCCCGGATAATTTTTGTATTTTTAGTAGAGACGGTGTTTCACCATGTTGGCCAGGCTGGTCTCGAACTCCTGACCTCAGGTGATCTACCTGGCTCCACCTCCCAAAGTGCTGGGATTACAGGCATGAGCCACCGCGCCCGGCCTTCTAGGCATTCTTAACCTGGGGCTCACAGGTGGGGCTTCAAAAGATCCATGAATCCTCCGACTCTTTAATCAAACACCCGTGTCAGTAGCTGTATGTGCATTTTTCTGGAAGAGGCTCATGGCTTTCAATGAGTTTCAAAAGGCTGAGACTGCTCGAGACCTTACTGTCCAATATGGTAGCCATTAGTCCCGTGTGGCTATTTAAGTTTAGATTTAAATTAAAATTTCAGTGCCTCACTTACACTAAGCTACACATCAAGTGCTCAACAGCCACTACCTACAGGCCAGACCAGATAGAGCGCATTTCCATCATTGCAGAAAGTTTGATGGGACAGATATCTGTATTGGTAGCATTACCAACTGAATACAGGTAAGATTGGATCCAACTAGTGCTTTTGTAAAATGAGTTACCCACATTTAGAAATAAAACATAAAAATCTAAAATCCTGATTGATTTCATTTGGGAAACAGGACTACCTATCAGCGTGGGGCCTGCGTTCCCCTGGCAGCTGGAACGCACAGTACCGCTCCCTTTAGAGGGACTCTCGGTCATATAGAAGTTCCCCGCTTGACCCTCCTTGACGACTGACAGTACGACCCTCGTTTCTAGGGGACTTCGCCCGTCTTGGTCTCCTTCCAGGCTCGCGTTTGTAACCAGACTCCAAATTTTGCTAAATGGGGTTGAATTGGGTTTGAGAGCACATCTTAGAGCAGGGTCTAGGGCTGAGATTCGGGGTCTCAGTTGGAAGTTGAGGAGGGGCAACGTCTCCTTCCTTACAGTTTTCCCGAACTGTAGGAAGTCAGAGGGAATTTTATCCTGAACATCTGTTGCTTGACAAAGAACTTCCCAGTCCTCCTCCAAGCCCTCCAGTCCCTAGCCCAGTTCACCCGGGCCCGCCCCTAGCAACGAGATCGCGGGGAGGGGCCGAGGCGAAACACGAGCCCCGCGCCCACCACCCCGGCTGGCGACGTGGCTCCGCGGCCCCGGCCTCCCCCGGCAGCTCAGCGACCAATGGGCGCGTGAGCGGGGCCGCCCGCAGCTTCCCAGCCCGAGGCCCCGGCGCGCCCCTCTGCTCCGGCTCGGGGCGGGCACTGGCGGAGGGACTGGCCAGTCCCCTCCTCCGCGCCGGCCCCAACCTCGTCGCTGCCGCCGCGCTCCGAGCCCCCATTCCCGAGCTGCCGCTGTTGTCGCTTGCTCAGCGTCTCCCTCCCGGCCGCCCTCTCCTCGGGACGATGGCGCGCGGTGGCCGCGGCCGCCACCTGGGGTTCGCCCTGGGGCTGCTGCTGGCGCTGGTGCTGGCGCCGCGGGTTCTGCGGGCCAAGCCCACGGTGCGCAAAGAGCGCGTGGTGCGGCCCGACTCGGAGCTGGGCGAGCGGCCCCCTGAGGACAACCAGAGCTTCAAGTACGACCACGAGGCCTTCCTGGGCAAGGAGGACTCCAAGACCTTCGACCAGCTCACCCCGGACGAGAGCAAGCAGAGGCTGGGGTGAGGCCGCGGCCAGGGCCCCGCGGGGGGCGGCGCAGGTGTGCGGGGGGCGGCGCAGGTGTCCGGGGGCCGCCTGGGCGGGAGCCACGCGGGATACCACCGCCAAAGCGAAAGCGAAATCGCGCGCGCGGCCTCGAGGATGGGGGCCTGCCCAACTCGGCTCTGGGGCTCAGGCCAAGTTGCCGGAGGGCCCCGGACCCCAGCTTGGAGATCGCCGCCGCCGCGCCCCGGCCGGGGTGGCTTCTCGCGGGGAGGCGAGAACGTGGCAGCGGCCGCGGGAGCCAGGACGGCGAGGGCCCGCCCCCTCCCCCGGGTTGCATCAGAAGGGAGGGGAGAGTACACAAAAGAAGAGTTTGTCCACAGTGGCCTGTTAGTGACATGAGTTCCTCCCCACTCTCTCGCAGTTTCTCTCTGATCCCCCACTCCCGGGGAGAAGGGCTTGAGACACTCGCTAAGAAGGTCTCAGGGATGAACATAAATGGATAAAAGATGAAGGGGCAGGCGAGCGACAGGCTTGCTTCCTGGTCTCGGCCGGAGTGGTCTTGCCTTTTGCCTAATCGCCCTGTAAATCTATCGTAAGGAGGCCGGGCGCGGTGACTCACGCCTATAATCCCAGCACTTTGGGAGGCCGAGGCTGGCGGGGGGGATCACCTGAGGTCAGGAGTTCGAGACCAGCCTGACCAAATGGCGAAACCCCGTCTCTACTAAAAATACAAAAATTAGTCGAGCGTCGTGGCACACGCCTGTAATCCCAGCTACTTGGGAGGCTGAGGCAGGGGAATCGCTTGAACCCGGGAGGCGGAGGTAGCAGTGAGCCGAGATTGTGCCACTGCACTCCAGCCGGGGCTAGAGTGAGACTCCATCTCAAAAATAATAAAAATAAAATAAAATCTAGTGTAGGGATACAAAAATCCGGTTGAAAAGGGACACGCAGTTTCCGATTGGAAACACGAGGGAGCAGGAATGGAAACGGGTCGCCTGAAACGTTTCTGTTGGCAGCAGATATCTGCAGAAGCACTCAGTTCTTTGGCAACGGATTTGTTTGGGGGCAAAAAGCTGGAGGGTTCTCTTGGTGGTGGAGGATTTTGACTTGGGCTGTTAAAGGCAGTTGAGTCAGGAACCAAACCCGGGAAACAAAACTTTGGCGCATTTTAGTACACCCTCCCCGGGTCCCCCTGAGGACACACTTGGGCATTGTGCGGAGATATCTGGTGGTCCTTGCACAGAGGACCCAGCAGGCAGCCTGGTCCCAGATGGAGGCAGGGCTGTGGAGGAAACCAGCAGTCCTGCCTACTGGGCACCGGGTCTCAGATCTCCCTGAACCTGATTCCTGGGGGTGAAGGATCTTCATGTTCTGCCACATGAGAGAGAACACAGCCATCCCTGTGCTCCTGGGGGCCTCCAAAGGCCAAAGTGTTTCATTGGAATATGAGGATAAATTATACCTATTGTGTAGGTGCACCATTTGCCTGCTCTGATAAAAAGACCTTTGAACTTCAAAGTCACCTCCAAACAATTACCTTTTATCTTGCAGAGTACTTTCTCTTCTTGGTTAGGACTTAACAATGGGGGCCATTGATGAGTTCAGTCTATTGTATTGCTTTGAGGCACTTGGAGACTGATTTATCCTGGAGCCCTGAGTGGCAGCCACATTGTCACTGGAGAGGAGGCAGGGAGAGGTTTTGGGATTTGGAAAACTTTATAAGGTGTGGTCCTACAGCTTCCAGTTAATGCCTTCATCATGACAGTTCAGCCTAGTAGTGAGAACAAGTGACACTGGAGTTGGTCTGGATTTGATCCTTGTATCAACACCTTGACTTCATTCATTTATTCATGCAACAAACATTTGGATGGCTACTGTGTACCAGGCCCCAGTTTAGATAACTGGCAGGTACAAAGATGAAACCTTATGCTCTGTGCGTCGAAGCGCTTGTAAGCAAATGTGGAAGAGAGAAACACAGACAAACTAGCCATTATGCACAATTGCTGCAGTGATGGCCTATAAAACCTACTGTGAGCACATTCAGGAGAAGGAGCCGCCAGGGCTGCAGGTTAGAGAGAGAGGATTGGGCTGTCACCTGATCAGAGTTTGTAGGATGACTTGGAGGTTGCCAGGTGTACAGCAGGGGAAGGCCTTCCTGAAGAGAAAACAGCCCATTTCTAAAGGGTTTGAAAAGTGTTCTGGGGCATGAGGGGTGGTGAGTCTGCAAAGGGGCAGGGAAGGGAAGTGAGAGGTGAGAATGGAGGGGAAACCAAGTGCAGAGCAGGAAGGACCTTGGTGAGATGGACATGAGATGTTATCCTGTACGTTGTCAAAATGTCATAATCCCCAAAACTCATTGGGAAAGTCAGGCTGGCAGGAGGGCAGTACACAAAGAACATAATCAAGGCACAGACTAGACCAGTGGCAGGGAGAGGAGGTGAATGCCAAAGGGGCTTGGTCTCTCCGGATTCCAGGAGGGGATGAATCTAGACACCAGTGGGAGGTAGAACTGGCAGCTCTTGCTCTTGACTCAACGAGGGGGAGAAGAGGGAGGTAGGAATCAAGGGGACATCTGGGTCTCTGACCTTAGCCACCAGATGGGTGATGGATGCACCATTCACTTGTAGGTTAAATCTGGGGTAGAGGCGGGGTAGGAGGTGCTGGAAATTATGGGTCCTGTTTGGGATGGGGCTGAGTGTGAGAAGCTGCCCCTCTGTCCAAAGCTTCTGTTTCAGTGGTCCCCTCCAAGATTGGGCTGAGGAGGAATGAGTGTGGCTGGATCTAGGCAACTTTGTCACCATCACCTGTCAGTCATGAAAATGTGACAGCTCCAAGGCCCCTAAAGACACCTGGACCAGAGTTTGCAAAGTGGGAACCCGTAGGCTGCATGCATTCACAAATATGCCACACAGTGTAAATTACTTGCCCACATTTAAAGTTTGCATGATTTCACATACAGACCCCCATATCTGGCTTCTCTTGACACCTTTATTCCCATGTGTCAGTCATCGTCTGCAGCAGAGTCGGCCAGCCCTGTTTGGCGGCTAGCAGGGTACCTCCAAGTGGCCATAGGTCCTATCAAGAGGTTTTGCTCATTCTGTTACCTGTTGGTGTTGAGAACAAATGATGATGGAGTTGGTCTGGGTTTGCTCCTTGGATCAACACCTTAACTTCATTCATTTATTCATGCAACAAACATTTGAATGGCTACTGTGTAGCAGCTACCATCAGCCACTGATCTAGATTATTGTCTTTAGTAAGGAAAGGCATGCATTCTCTCCTTTATTCCTCACAACATTCCTTGTGAAGTAGGTGTTCAGTTTACAGATGCGGAAACTCAGAGAGTCAAGACACTTGCCCAAGATCACGCAGATAATGGGGACCAGAGGCAGGACGGGGATCCAGGTGTTCTGATGAAAGTGCTGGGCTTCATCTCCATCCTAGCTGCCTTTCCCAGGATCTCACTTGAGACTGTTAAAGAGAAGGTTAAGATCTTATTTATTCTTACAACAAATATTTATTGAGTCCCTAATATGTGTCAGGCTGAGCTATGTCCTAGATGTTTATTTGGCATAGATTAGATGCTGTCCTTTCCACAGAAGAGGATTGTAGAGTCTGATGTCGTTACCCTGAGATTATGTTTCCCAGTTGGCGTTGGGTAACCCATTGGCATGTCTCCACTGTGTCCCCAGGATCGGAGCAGTGCTTGGCACATAACTGGGCTCAACACTGCACAATGTTAAAAGAATTATGCTGTGTCTGGCTATGATTTCCTGGGGGAAGAGGCCTGAAGACACTTGAAGTTTGGTGTTTTAGTCTTTTTTTTTTTTTTTTTTAAAGACAGGATCTCGATTTATTGCCCAGGCTCGTTTACGGTGGTGCAATCATAGCTCACACTGCAGCCTCAACCTCCTGGGCTCAGGCAATCCTCCCACCTCAGCCTCCTGAGTAGCTGGAGCTACAGGCATGCATCACCCTTCCTGGCTAATTTTTTTATTTTCAGACGGAGTCTCGCCCTGTCGCCCAGGCTGGAATGCAGTGGCGTGATCTCGGCTCACTGCAAGCTCCGCCTCCCAGGTTCACGCCATTCTCCTGCTTCAGCCTCCCTAGTAGCTGGGACTACAGGCGCCCACCACCACGCCCGGCTAATTTTTTTGTATTTTTAGTAGAGATGGGGTTTCACCGTGTTAGCCAGGATGGTCTCGATCTCCTGACCTCGTGATCCACCTGCCTCGGCCTCCCAAAGTTCTGGGACTACAGGCGTGAGCCACCATGCCTGGCCATTCCTGGCTAATTTTTAAATTTTCTGTAGAGTCAGGATCTCACTATATTGCCCAGGCTGCTCTCAAACTCTTGGCCTCCTACCTCAGTCCTCCCACCTCAGCCTCCTGAAGCGCTGGGATCACAGATCCAGCCTATCTTTTAGGATTGAGACCTGTTAAACTTGCAAATGAAGGGGTACTTTCAAGCTGTGATGTTACACCTTCCTGAGAAAGAGGAGCTTGGGTTCTTGGGTTCAGGTAGGAGGTGGAGACATTGATTATTCACTCCTCCCCTTCTCGTGTACACCCTCCCCCACCTAAAAAAAAGTTATAGGAGATTTTCTCTATCAAACTATCAAACTACTGATGAATTTGTTTCCCATTTTTTATTAATCAAAGATTAATTGCCACTCAGAATGTCTGTTGACAAGAAAGTTTTACCACTGAAGCTGATAGAATTCCAGCCCAAAACAAAGAAAGAAATCTAGAGTTAGCCTGTATGACCTCCTCCCAGGTAAATGGACTACAAGGGTGAAACTTTTTTAAACACTGGGAATAGCTTGGGGGTGTTTTTGAAGTTCCCTACCGGGATGCTGTCCTGATTTGGGACCATCTGATCTAGAGATGACAAAAGTGAGTTCCCAGCCTGAAGTTTGCTCTGGGCTAGCTAGTATTTAGGGTACCTCAGTGGAGTTCAGTGGGAAGTTTCTGAAACCTAGGCCAGCTGTGGAGCTGGTATAGGAGTCTTTACCCTAAGAGCAAAGGGTTTAAGGTTCCTAGAGTGGATCAGCTGGTCAAGTTTTGTGAATAGATTCCATGATGTCAAGGCTCCTTCAGCCCTGACATTTGTGCTGTGTCCACCATCTGGTGTCTTCCTGCTTTACGTTTCAAGTCTTTGTATCCATGGTGGTGGGATTTAAAAAAAAAAAACAAAGACTCACTTATCTTTTGATTTACATACAATTTTCCACTTTTTGCATTGGACCTAAGCCAGAAGACATGAGTTCTCACCCCAGTTTTACCAAATACTGGCTGTGTAATCTTAGAAGTTATTCCATTTCTCTGGGCCTCAGTTTCCATTACTCCAAAATGAGGGTGCTGGACTACAGCAGGGAAGATTAATAGGTTTCATCTTACAGATCAGCTCTGATCCGTCGGTAATGGCCATCACCAGAGCACAGTGCTGAGAATTCTGAGAGCACCTCTAGGTTTATCAGGACAGAGGGGCACGATCCATTAGCAGTGTCTGCCATCAGCACTGGTTGGGGGAAAGCACATCAACCTTGGAAGGATAAACTTGAAGATTCCTTCCAGCCTCCTTGGATCATTGATTCTGTTGTAGTTGTATGTGCATTTTAGATTGTGCAGGTGTTTGATCTTTTGCTGGACCAGCATCACATAAGCCTTGATATTATAATAGCCTTGTGCATGTGTGTGGGTTTCTTTCTTTTTTTTTTTTTTTTTTTTTGTACTGCAGGAAGATTGTTGATCGAATTGACAATGATGGGGATGGCTTTGTCACTACTGAGGAGCTGAAAACCTGGATCAAACGGGTGCAGAAAAGATACATCTTCGATAATGTCGCCAAAGTCTGGAAGGATTATGATAGGGACAAGGATGATAAAATTTCCTGGGAAGAATACAAACAAGCCACCTATGGTTACTACCTAGGTAAGAGGTGCTGCAGGAGCGATGACACAGTGGGGGCCCAGGTCACAAGCTTTTTGTCGACTCTCTCCTCTCTTATCATATCCACTCCCTTCAGGGAGATGTCACAGCCTCCTAAGTAGAACCCACTTGTATAACACCCTCCTCTGGAAACTCAGAATGTACTGAGTTGCTTACACTGAGTGAAGTTACAGGTGGGAGGGAAGGGCTGTGAAGGCTAATAAAAAAAATCCCTTAGATTGAGACCCCGTCTCAACTTCATCTCAGATGCACACACGGAGAAGAAAGCAGAAGGGAAGTGTGTCTGTGGTACATTTTCAAAATGCTGCCTAATTCCGGATAGCAAGGATTGAGTGGGCCGGAGCAGTCAGGGAAGGCTTCCTGGTGTGGGTGGTTTGGAAACTGGAGCCTTGGAGAATGGATTTATATTTGGAGAAGGTGGGTCAACTGGAGGGGCAAAGATGCATCAATGCGTGCAGTAATGGGAAGGGTTTAGATCCAAGACAAACAAGATCGGGAGAAGGAAGGAGAAGTGAGATTACAGAGGCACGGGGTGCAGACCTGCTGGGTGCATGGTGAGGATGGCAAAGAAACAGGCCCAAGGAGAACCAAAGATGCACGCACATGGCCAGAATCGGGGAGATCTTGAAAGCCAGGCATGGCGTTGAGACAAGATGTTTTGGGTACCAAAGAGCCTCTGTATGTTCTAGATCTAAGAATGAGATGATGAAAGTAGAGTTCTGCAAAGAGAAGTATGGCAGTAATATAGTCTAAAGCCTGCACTCTTAACCACTTGCAGTAATTCCCCTAATATGCCATGAGGCCTAGATTATGGGGTGGCTTGAAGGGACTGATATTATAGGCATTCTGACATAAAATGTTTTAAAGAACTCAGTAGGTCAGGACCTTTTTTCCCTACGTGTACCATTTGAGCATGAAGGATGAGTGATCTGGCAGGAAATGCCTTTCTTGACTGCACAGTTTAAAAACATTTCTGCATACATACATCCTGCAGGAAACCCCGCAGAGTTTCATGATTCTTCAGATCATCACACTTTTAAAAAGATGCTGCCACGTGATGAGAGAAGATTCAAAGCTGCAGACCTCAATGGTGACCTGACAGCTACTCGGGAGGAGTTCACTGCCTTTCTGCATCCTGAAGAGTTTGAACATATGAAGGAAATTGTGGTTTTGGTAAGATAAGTGACAAGTCTGGGCTGGGAAGAGACTGGGGAGAAAACTGCCTCCAAATCTTGTCTCTTCCAAAGAGAGAATATTTTTCAGCCTGAAGGGAACTGGAGAAGGACTCTCAAGTAGAGTTTGTTGGAATACCTGTCTACCAAGAAAATTAGTCAAGTCAGGCTGGCTGCTGTAACAAATAGCCCCCAGTTGTAGCCATTTAACACTAGCAAAGCTTGTTCCAGCCAGATGGACCTCCTGGGCTGTTCTCTGAGCACAGCTGGGTACCCATTTCTCCTCTAAGCACTCCTACTTGTGCTCTACCATCTTGTAGCTTCAAAGTCATCCTGGCAACACCCAGCTGGCTGACAAAGGAAAAGAGAGGGAATGAGAAGATACAGTCTTTGTTTACTCTTCTGGCCAGGGAATGACACATCCCCTTCGCTTATGTTCCACTGGTCCCTCCTAGATATGAAGAGGCTGGGAAATACAGTTTAGATATGTGCCTAGAAAGAGTAAATGGGGGCCAGGCACGGTGGCTTATGCCTGTAATCCCAGCACTTTGGGAGGCTGAGGCAGGTGGATCATGAGGTCAGGAGTTTGAAACCAGCCTGGCCAATATGTTGAAATGCTGTCTCTACTAAAGATACAAAAAAAATTAGCCAGGCGTGGTGGCGTGCGCCTGTAATCCCAGCTACTCGGGAGGCTGAGGCAGGAGAATCACTTGAACCCAGGAGGCGGAGGTTGCAGTGAGCCAAGATCGTGCCATTGCACTCCAGCCTGGGCCACAGGGTGAGACTCCTCAAAAAAATAAAAAATAAATAAAAATAATAAATAAATAAATAAAAGAAAGAGCAAATGGCTTAAGTGAGCAACTAGCTAGTCTCTGCCCCATTTCTCAATTTTAAGGGACTTGGAAAAAGACTCAGAAATGGAATGAATTGGATTGTTAAAACTGTATGGAAATGTAAAGTAAAAATTATGGCTGGAAGAGATGCTACCCTTAGGGGGTGGGTCTTTGGAGGGTGGGTGGATCACGTCCTAGGCTTTGAGGAATGACTATGCTTGTAAGGCCTCAGAATGTAGTTGCTTTCCATAGTGTCTTGTTGGGTCCCAAATGTCTTCATTTTCCATGACAATTAAATAAATGCCATCACCTGTTTTCCTGGGCAGATGCACCAAGCCAGTTCCAACTGTTTCAATCCTGGGAAACAGATGGCTAGAGCTTTTGTTTACATGAGCTGTGGATGATTTTAGTTATCCAGGTGGTGGAAGGGTCCGCTCATGCTTCATCCTCCTGACTGCCATGACTGTAAGGACTGGGCAGTGGCTCTAAGAATCATTTCTCTTTACCACTCAACATCCATGTAGTGCTAGCTAATGTGGCAGAGGACAGTGCAGGTGGTGAATGATCCAGAGTAGACTACAAGCCTTTGGGAGTGGCTCTCTGCTCTCAGGTTGGCTCTTTGGTTTGACCCAGGATGCCTCTGAGTTGCTGTGCCAATGAACAGTAAACTCATTTAATTATTGACCCAATCAAAAAAAACTAAATAAGAGGTCAAGTAAACTAAATACAGAGCACAATACATTAGAAAGTCAGATATACTTTTATTTCTTAGTTGCCCACTGTTTCACATTTCTCTGACACCAACTCAGTATTCATAGTCCTGTTAGCACTAGAGTCTATTCTTGTGCTCATCTAATCCAGTGGTTGTCACACCGGGTTTCTCACATGTTCCCCAGTGGGTGTTTTGGCTGGATGGTGGAGTTGGTTGGCTTGGCAGGGCCTCCTGATATCGTCAGAGCACCTCTGGGGTTACAGGTACATCTTGCTTTGAAGAAAGCTTTCTGCTCTTGAAATTGGGGTGGGGGATTAGGAACAGAAACTATTGCCT
The DNA here is from genome assembly GCF_028885625.2 of Pongo pygmaeus. Classification (NCBI taxonomy): domain Eukaryota; kingdom Metazoa; phylum Chordata; class Mammalia; order Primates; family Hominidae; genus Pongo; species Pongo pygmaeus. The sequence continues at coordinate 35,251,228 of NC_072382.2, read as the reverse complement.
GTGTTTTACAGATAAAAAACTAGTTCCCAGGGAAGTAAGGAGATGAGCCAGAAGTCACCAAGCATTCAGCTGTAAAAGCTGGACAAAGGAGGACACTAGAATTCTCAGACTTCTTAGAGCACAAGCTGGACAAAGGAGGACGATAGAATTCTCAGACTTCTTAGAGCACATGGCCATCTTGCATTCTGTTTTACCCTTTGCTTCCTAGGAAACCCTGGAGGACATCGACAAGAACGGGGATGGGTTTGTGGATCAGGATGAGTATATTGGTGAGTACTGACCTAGAGTCTTGCTCAGCTGTCCCGACTGGGCCACATGCCCCCACCCACACATCTGGCTACTTTCCCCAGACGTCTCTCTTAGCAACAGCTGCAAGTCTGTAAGTCACTCCTGTGAACTTCCAGCCTGCTTGTCCCATCAGCCCTAGTGGCGTAGTATCAGGGAAGTATTATTAGGCCTCATTCAGTGGAGAAGAGATGAAAAGGCTGGCCCTACACAAGGCTGGCCAACAGTTGGCCCCATGACTCTGAGAGGTGCCCTTCGTCACACTGCCTAGTTTTACCTTTGCAAAAGGGCATTGGAGATCCCATAGATTTACAGTGAAGATAGAGGAGACAGTGTCAGGGCAAAGACTCTAAAACTGGACTGGGTCAATGGGGCCTAGAAACTCTGAGTAGGTGCAGCTGTGATTAACAGAACTGTTTATGTGTCTGAGCACTTTGCAGAAAGGCATTCTTCTTGGAAAGATAAATGCTTTACAGAGTGCACAATTGCCCAATAATATGCTCATTTTGTGCCCCTTGTTTCCCATCCTTTGGTTGGGAGCCCTATAGAGTCAAATTAATGTGTTTGGGTCTGAACCCACCATTGCTGGTTAGAGCCCTTCCTGGTAGCCCCAAATCCCCCCCAGTCCAACCCCCGCTAGAAAGGACTAGAGCAGGCAACAAGGACAATTCCATTTGATCCTCCCCACCTGCTATGGCACATGGCTCCAGCTGCAGGCTGCCTTCTCATGGCAGCTCTTTTCCCAAGTCTCAATAAAGTAAAAGCTGGAAAATCATTTGATTTAGGTGTTGACCTATGAAAAGAGGAATGAAATATGTATAATTTTTGTACAGATTTTTAATCGAAGCCACTAATTACCTTTAAATGTAAAACCCAGAGCCTGAGTTGCTGTCTCTGGTTTTGTGGTTATATTACTTTGCCACTCCAGACACGAGAACAAGTGCCTTCAGCAATGAAGAGCAGACTTTCCTCTAATCATTAGAAATTATGTTTGATCATGAGCCAAACACTGTTCCTTGTGTGTCATTGGTAACAGACAAGGTAGCTCTTGCCACAGTAATTAAAGTAATCTTGGTGGCACTACCTTGATAGAATAACATATGCTGACAGCTCCCTCATCAGAGCAAGCAGTTGAGCCTTCCTCTTGCTGGGTCCACGTGTGAGGGTCACGTTCGGAGGCGCAGACCTCTTACCGTGGCACTGGGGATGAAATGAGACTGAAAGCAAAGACTGCATGATTAAAACAAACAATGTAGTGCTTTTGATTGAAAGTGTGCGCTCTGCCCAGCCCTCCAGAACTGTGCATTGAAATGGTGCAAAGTCAGGGGCAGAACTCTTTGAGTGACTTTGCCTAAAAGAAGCATCCCATTCTTTACAATGAATAGAGAGAGGGAGGTGGAGGCGTTGCGCTTGAAAATCGAATACCTAGTGACTCACAGGCAGAGGAAACCCAATGTATTGACTCGTCATTTCACTTCTCGGGGAGGCTTCTCTTCAGGCAGCGCCAAGTGGAAAGTGGGTGGTGGGGGGTGTAGTAGGAAGGGCACTGGAATTAGGAGCTCTAGCTTCTCCACCGATTAGCTGTGTGACCCTGGGGTAGTCATGTAATGGCTTCAAACCTCAGCTTCCTCATCTGTAAAATGGGAAAAAAAAAGTGAGCCCATTTTTACAGGATTCGATGAAGCTCGAATTAGCTAACATGTATCACAGCTCTTTCTCAAAAACAATGTAGACATGTCAGTTAGGGGTCTACCTTGTAGTCAAGGGTCTTGTCTTTTTTTTTCCTTCGCTTACTACCTGCTCCGTTCACCACCTGACATTTCCAAGCTCTGCTTCCATGACAGAGAAACTGCCTGCAGGGTGTCTCTCTTTTCCAAGAGCTACTGACACACACACAATGCAAAAACGTTTCCTTTTTCTTTTCCTTGCCATTTGGATGGGTCATTTGGGGATAATGACCCATCTTGTAGAATTGTTATAGGGATGAAATAAAATGACAAGTGAAAGCCCTTTGGAAATGATATAAACAATAGTACTAAACACAGTGGCTAAGACTCTGGGTTGAAAGCAGAGTGGCCATGTTCCTGTGCAGCCTCCAGCTCATATGAGCTGTGGGTCATTGGGTAAGACTTTACCTCATTGTTTTCATCTGTAAAATGGGAATTAAAACAGCACTCACTTCGTAAGGTTGTTGTGTGAAAATCAAATGAAAACTGTGTGTAGAACACTTTATACAGTATCTGGACCGTAGTGTTCAATGTTAGTCATTATTATTAGTTTTTGCTTATGTAGTGCCAGTATGGGTTGTAGAGGGCTTTTACATCAAAATGGCACATTTGATCATAATAGCCCCATGATTTATAAATTATCATCTCCATTTTACAGACAAGGAAACTTCAGGCTCAGTCACTGAACTAAGTCAAAAGCCAGGATTTATCTTTTGGCTTCTAAACTCAGTTCTTTCTACTCCACCACATGGCCTTCATCATGAATAAATTATTGCATCATTATCCCCAAGAAACTGCGTACCAGCTGTTTGAGTTAGGTCTCTGGATTGGTCATCGCCTTTCCTAGAGCTCAGGAGGTCAAGTTCTTTTTTTAGGGGGCGCTTACCTTCCCACTTTCCTTTGTAACCAACAACAACCTTCCCTTCTAGCGGATATGTTTTCCCATGAGGAGAATGGCCCTGAGCCAGACTGGGTTTTATCAGAACGGGAGCAGTTTAATGAATTCCGGGATCTGAACAAGGACGGGAAGTTGGACAAAGATGAGATTCGCCACTGGATCCTCCCTCAAGATTACGATCATGCACAGGCTGAGGCCAGGCATCTGGTATATGAGTCAGACAAAAACAAGGTATTTCCCATTCTTCTGGAATCACTGATTGAAGGGAGACAGTTTACATAAGATTGGTTTTGTTTGCTTTCTCGGCGATAGCATTGACCCATGTAGCCATGTCTTTATTGACTTTTCCTTCTTGTCCTGCAGTGGAGACCTGTAAACTTGAGCTAATACCATGATAACCCACAGTAAAATTATTAGGCCCCAACTTTCCTGGAAGGTCAGCTATGAGCCACGGACTTACATTAAGTCACATTTCCTAAGATTGCAGAACTTTGTGGGCAGGACACGATTTAAGAAGTATACCCCGTGTTGTCCTAGGATCAGCTTATTTATCCATTCATTGTCACCAAATACTTATCAAACATCTGTGAAGTGTAAGGAACAAGGAAGCCCATCCCATTAAAGCCCAGATATCCTCAGGCAAGCTCAGGTTTCTGGCTTTAATGCCTAGTACTTCGGTATCTATTGATAAACATCCAAATAAACAAATCAATACATTTAGAAAAATGTCCTATTCCCCACTTTGCTGATTGCCCTCAAATTCTCAGGTTATGCCAACAGTCAGTTTAGGCAGTGAGGCCATAAGAGGGAAGTGGCATTCTTGAGGGCCTATTTTGGGAAGACCAACACTGCTTGTGGACACAAATGGATTCTAGCTTCTGAATTACTCGGGGACTTCCCTGACACATGTTAGCACAGTTTTTATAGCAAGAGCCTGTTCCAATTTGGAGTTTTGCAGTGCAGTCATGGTAGATGAAGGAGGTGCCCAGTAGCTTCTGGATTACTAAATACAGTGTTTTAAATGTTGCACATCAGTGAAATGATATGAACATCATACTGAACTAGTACAGTTACCAGAGCTTCCGTGACAGAGCTCTTTGATCTCTTCTATAGGATGAGAAGCTAACTAAAGAGGAAATATTGGAGAACTGGAACATGTTTGTTGGAAGCCAAGCTACCAATTATGGGGAAGATCTCACAAAAAATCATGATGAGCTTTGATAGACACTCACCAGAATATGGCAGACTGTCATAGGCATTCTGTTATTGTCTTGGAATGTTGCTACAATTGTCTAATTTACAGCAGTTGTGATCCCACAAAAAGCAAGTTTATACCTCGGATTGGGGTATAAAAATTGTTTTTTGCTCAGTATTTACTGGAAAATGGATATCACTAGTCTTTCAGTAAGATTTCTCTCAAAACAGATGAAAACCTTGGTAAATTGCAGTTCTTTCTGGGGATATATTGGTACAACATGACTTAAAACTTTTTTTTTTTTCTGTTAAAACTTAAAGGGGAACCAAACTTGAAAACGCCCTGTTCTTCAGAAGTTGAGTGGGTTGAGGGAGGCAGTAAATATGAAGTGACTGCTATGTATTTTAACTACCAGATTTTTTATATTTGCCACTGTTAAATAGTTGGAAAGGGGAAATTCTGATTGAGCAAAAGTGGTATCATCCTAGGTAAGCTTATTTCAGAACAAGTCTAATATTTCAGATTCTTTCTTTTCGACTTTGTACTCTGAGTTGTTACTTACTGTAAGTGGTGTATATGAAACCTCCATGCATTTTCCAGTATGGATCTGCTAATATGCACAGTAAATCCATGTCTTTGTTTGTTTTTCTATTAAAAAGCAATCAAGAAAGATAATGTGAAAAAGAAAGGAATTTAGAGGTAGGGAAAAGATGAATGTCAGACATTTGAAGAACTATAGTAAAATGATAAACACTAAATATACTTGAGAAAACTTTCTTAATATGCCATTGAGGTAGGCCTGGTCTTTGAAATAGTGAATAGGAATACAATGCATCTCCTCAATGATCACTGATTAGAATGAGGTGGTGGGATCCTTGGAAAGCCAAACGGAGCAGAGTTCTGGATCATGTCCTATCCAGTCCAGTGAAACCACGACCCTCAGACCTGTCCCCCCGGAATAGCTTATACCATGGAATGAGGACAAGGTGATACTCTGAGCTGTGGACTGAACTGGCAGACACAACCTGTACAGATTGAAATTTCACCTTGTAAGGAGGAAGTGAATGAAATAAAGGATCCCCCTAAGGATTTTCTACTGTGTCCTGTGGTGTTTGACTTCACAGATGCTATTTGTGACATTATTATTCACATAGCATAAAACAGTGGGGTTGGATCCCATGAATAACATTATAAAGGTTCTGGGTTTTTTTTTCATCCAATTACTAGAATGTTCAGAATAGACTCATATTTACTAATTTAATAAATGTATATACTTAATGTCCTTACTTTTCTAGGTCATTTTAACTATAAAATCTTCCTGAAAAAGGTTGCACCTGGAAAATCTGGACTTCTTCCCTGGGCCTACGAGGCCCTGTAGGAGGAGGCCTATGGGATCTGGCCCCTACCAGCAGCAGCAGCATCTCCTTACCACTGTCCCTTTCATACCGCCTATAGTCTGGCCCCAGAGACTTTCTAGTCCTCAGACACATCGAGGTCATTCCCAGGTTGGGCCCTTTGCACTTGCTGCCCCCTCACATTCAGAATACCCATCTCTCACTCCCTCGGGTAACACATGGTACTTCCTCAGGGGGGCTTTCCAGACCCCAGTGTTTAAAGTAATCCCGACTTGAATCTCGGTTTCACATCCCCATTTTATTTTCTTCTTGGTATGCATTACTATTTATATTCATTTCCATGCCTTCTGTCCAAATGGCCACAAAGTGGGGGATTTACAGTGACAGAGACTTACACGGTTCTGGAGGCCAGGGTCTGAAGTCAAGGTGTCAGCAGGGCTGCTCTGCCTCTGAAGGCACTAGGGAAAATGCCTCCTTGCTTCTTCCAGCTTCTGGTGACTCCTTGGAGTTCCTTAGCTTGTGGCTACATCACTCCACTGCGTCATCTCTGCCCCTGTCTTCGCAAGGCCTTCCTCTCCTTTCTCTGTGTCTCTCCTTGGTGTGTCTTTTATAAGGACACTTGTCATTTGATTTAGAGCCCACTTGGATTATCTAAGATGATCTCATCTTGAGGTGCTTAATTATATCGTCCCTTTTTCCAAGTAAGATCACATTCACAGGTTCTGCGGGTTAGCAGGTAGATATATCTTTTGGTGGGGGGCCGCCATTCAAGCTAACCTACTATACCACTTGACATTATATTGTTTGGACATTGCTTGTCTCTCCCAAGCTAGAATATAAACCATGAGACCAGCAGTCTCGTTTTCTGATTTATTGCTATTTCCCGGGACCGCGAACAGTAGAGTCTAGCAGCAATAAATGCTCAGGAATTATTTGCTGAATGAATGAGAGGCTGATGGCTTTAATCAAAGGGAATATCCCTCAGGGAAAAAAATTCTGTAAAAAATATTAAAATAGCTAACAATTGCTAAATGGGAACTTTAAGCGATTTGCCCAAGATTCCACAATGATTAAATGGCAAGGCAAGACATCAACTCCAGGTGTTCCTGGCTCCAAAGTTCTCTTCCATTTAGCTTTAAGTTTTGCTGCTCCAAATCTCAAAATTTCGTATGTTTTCTCTTTATTTCTTTGCTCATCCACAGCATATGATTATTTGGTAAGGAAATGAGAATAACTCCGCTTTACTAGAAATAAGCTGATGGCTTTTTTTTTAAAGCAATGAGAAGCTGTTTTTTAAAAAATGAGAAAATAATATTGTGTAACCTAATTATAAGCATAACAATTTAAAAGGTGATGACATTATTTTTCACCTCCAAAAAGGAATATAGTTGATTTATTATTATATGTAGTAAGACATTAAATATATGTGGAGCATTAACTTTTTCCTTTCAAGTCAGTGCACACTGGAAGACTAACCCTGAAAGATACTAGAGCTTCTGGGGCTGAATTTAACACTAAAGAATGAAAACCTTACCTAGGGGACATAACTGTTAACATGGTGATTTGTAAAACCTTAGATTTCTAATAAGGTCTGACTGTTTCAAGGAAAACATATTTCGTTTCTAGGTAACATTTCAAGTCTGATTATGAACAAATGCTACAAAATTGATCTGTAATGGGAAATACTGTAATGTCACAAAGCATTATTTAATGCTTAATGTGACTGAAAGCATTAATTGCTAGGAGCCATAGTCTGTCCAAGCAAAACACAAATGCACATTTTACACTCCTCGTCTCTTACTGTAGGTTTTCGAATGAATTCAAGTGTCACAAAAATGTAGTTAGAAAATCTGCCATACCTGAAGGTTTTCTTCACCTGTTTGGAATATGGTAGTTGTTCCCTTATTAGCAAATGCATGAGTCATATCTTCTCAGAAGTCCCCAGCAAACAGTTGCTGTGTGGCTGCTTGTTAGCAGCTCAGCTAAAATATCTCGTGGGGTGAGGTAGTGAGTGGCTGACGGGATTTTTTTTTTTCCTTCTAGATTTATTTTGTCACTTTCATAATAAAATCTCAGGTTTCTCCAAGAACATCCAATTGAGATCTGGCTGTCTCTGAAGTATTGAAATGAGTTTATAGCACTACAATTCCCACTAAAAACCAATAAGTGGCATAATGTTCATCACTTTGGCTCACACTGAAGTATTAAAAGTCTGAGTACTGGCTGGAAAGCTTGTGTCATCAGTAAACTCATGAGATTTACATGAACTTGGGGCTATTTCCAAAGAAGCCATCCCCATCCTCAATTCTGGTCAGTCCCAGGGTCCGCGGCTGGGGACACATACCCTAGGTGTAATGCGTCCCACCACCCCATGGGCTTTTAGTACCTCTATAATTTTTCTCATGTAAAACAGAAAATGGAGTCTGATTCTCCCACAGAAGTCCATCAAAGAAAATGGCTGTAAGGATTGGCTACCTTCTCCCTCAAAGGTGTTTGTGTAGTGAGCACTTAAGCATTTCATTGCTCCTAGAATAAACACTAATAGCTCTGTACCAGGAATTATACCAAGCACATACATACGTTTCTTTCTCATGTAACCCTCACAGCAGCCCTTGAGATTGGTACTTGTAGGAAAGAGGAGAAGCCAGGTTATGTTGCAGTAACAGACAATGCTAACATCTCAGTGGTTTAAAGCAACAGAGGTATAATCTTTGCTTTTGCAAAGCCAGCTGTGGCCTGGCCAGTTGTCTGTGGTGTGGGGTCTCAGCAAGGCATCTCCACAAGCACCCATATCCACTGGAGACCCCACACAGGCAATCCACTGCTGCCACTTAAAGTGGCCCCTGTCACTCATGCTCACTAACATTGGTCAGTCAAAGCAAGTCGTGTGGCACATCTAACTTCAAGGGAGCAGGAGAGTGTGATCCTACTGCTGAAAGCACTGGTGAGCAGCATCTGTGGTTACCACAGTGGATTTCCCATCTTACAAATCAGGGAACTAGAAAGAGAAGTAATGCCCAAAGCCACCAAACTCACATATGAGATGACTGTGTAATTGATTGTCCAGACAAGGACACCTTTGCCAATGAAAGGCAGGAGTTTTAATCAATATCTCCCTGAATCCTGGACAACCTGCTGTGCCCACTTTGGGACTAGTAAAGACCCATTCCACTCCTCGTCTCACTATGTTCTTTTCCACGGGTTGAGAAGTCCATGGGCCAAAAAATTTTGCCCATTCAGAGCCAGTGCCTCCTGCTTCTAGACCATGCTCCAAGTCCCCAAATGACTCCAGAACTCTCTGCCCAAATGACCCCAAGTCTCTTCCAAAGCCTGGGTCAGCCTCTTCCCCAGGTATATCTTCCAAAGGGCAGGCAACGTGGCAGGTAAGCCCACCTCTAGTCCCAAAGGATGGCCAACGGGCAGCTGTTAGGGGGTGGACTTGATGTAAACCTGCAGGCTGGGGTGTTCACACACACTGCTATGGTTTGAATCTATGAATCACCCAAAATTCATATGCTGAAATTTAAGACCCAAAATTCATATGCTGAAACTTAAGACCCAAGGCAATGATATTGTAAACAAAAAAGTATGCGTCAGATCTCAATCAATTTAGAAGTTTATTTTGCCAAGGTTAAGGATGTGCCTGGGAGGAAAAAAACAAAACAAAACACAGAATCAAAGAAACAGCCTGTGGTCTGTGCCTTTCTCCAAGGATGATTTTGAGGGCTTCAATATTTAAAGGGAGAAATAGGCGGCAGGGGAAAGAGAGAGATAGGATATGGAAATCCACAAGTTGCAAGGAAAAAAGAGCAGGTAGGGGAATAGTGAATTATGTATTCGTCTCCTGCTCAGTAAATCGGTACTTTACATACAGTAAGGGGAATATAAAGTAGCTACCTGTGGAAATATTTAACCTTTATCGGTAGGTATCTGCTCAGGAGCAAAAGGAAAGGGTGCTTCTTGCATGACTCAGCTTTCAGCTTAACTTTTCCTTGTGGCAGAGCGAATTGGGATCCCAAGTTTTTATTTTCCTCTCACAGTATTAAGAGGTGGGGCTTTTAGGAGGTGATTAGTTCATGAGGGCAGGGCCCTCATGAATAGGATTAGTGCCTCTATAAAAGGGCTCAAGAGAACTAGCTAGGCCTCCTTTTTGCCCTTCTGCCATGTGAGGACCCAGCAACAAGGCACCATCTTGGAAGCAGAGAGCAGCCTTCACTAGATACCAAACCTACCAGGGCTCTGATTTTGCACTTTCTAGCTTACAGAGCTGTGAGAAATAAATTTCTATTCTTTATAAATGGCCCAGTCTAAGGTATTTTGTTACAGCAACAAAAACACACACACACACCTACATGGAGCCCATTGGTAGGAAGAACAATAATAAGGTGACCTCCATTTTTTATTCCCATGATGGGGCCCACAAGTGTTAGGGGATGGCCTGCCATGATGCTAGGGCAACCAGGACTGTCTTGGGTAAACAGAGACATGTGGTTCCCCTACTTAGAAATGGCAGATAAGGGCGAGCACGGTGGCTCAAGCCTGTAATCCCAGCACTTGGGAGGCTGAGGTGGGCGGATCATGTGGTCAGGAGTTCAAGACCAGCCTGGCCAACATGATGAAACCCCATCTCTATTGAAGATACAAAAAATTAGCCTGGCGTGATGGTGCACACCTGTAATCCCAGCTACTCAGGAGGCTGAGGCAGGAGAATCGCTTGAACCTGGAAGGTGGAGGTTGCAGTGAGCTGAGATCACGGCACTGCACTCCAGCCCAGGTGGGTGACAGTGTGAGACTCTGTCTCAAAAAAAAAATAGTAAACAAATGGCAGATAAAAGATACAAATACAGATCTCTCTGTTAATCACTCCACTATGCTGCCTCTGATTCAGGAGCCTCTCAGTGGAACCAACAGGGCTATCACCACAATTTTTAAAACTGGTGGGAGAGCATGGTGTCATTGAAAATTCAGGACTACTGTGATGAGATGCAGAGTTGGTAGCATGGAAAGACGGGTCCAAAGTCCTGGTTGAATTCGAGTTCTAACTCTGCCACTCAGGAGCACTATGATCTCGGCAGGTTACCTTCCTCCTGAAGAGCCTGTTCTGTTTTAAAGTGGGGATCATCATCATAATACCTAGCTCCCAGAGTAGCTGTGCAAATGAGGTGAGATAATGCATGTGCAAGGAGCTGGAGGACTGGGAAGTGACACACACATAAAAGGATTGCTCCCTGTTGACCCTCCTGAGCAGGTCAAGTGCCAGAGGTTAGGTAATCAATGCCTGCAAACACCAGGCTGCTGTTTAATCGTCTTTTCATGCTTTAGAATTATTCATGTGAAGCATTTTTAAAACCCCAAAATCAATCTGTTACTAGGTTGAACTAAATGGCCTCAATGACAAAAGAATAGCACTTGGCAATTGTTTTTATTATGGTGAGGGTATTCCAAAGATGTTTATAAGTGGCAGGGATTTGGAACTCAATTCCATAGCAGATGGAGAGTCTCCATACATGCAAAAAGCATTCAAGAATCCAGATGGAAAAGGTCACTGGGGATTATGTTTTCCAAATCAGGAAACTGAGGCCCAGAGAGATTAAACCCATGGTTTTCCCTGTGGCACTGAGGTGGAGACAGACCTTGGACTAGAACCTGACTCAGCTGTCTTCTTTAAAACCTCAACTTTCTCATCTGGAAAATGGTGCTAATAACACCTGCTGTATAGAACAGTCATGATGATTGATTGAAGCAATGACCGTAAAGCATTTTGTGTCTTCAGCATTCAGCAAATGGCAGCCATTTTTATTATGGCCCCCAAGTATGGTCCTTATGTATTTCAGCATCAAAGATTTATTTTATTCATGGTTACTGCAATCCATGGCATGAGTGACTGATTGAGGTTATGGATTTAACAGAAAAGTGTCAAAGGTTTATTGGTTGGTTGTTTTAAACATATAAAGAAAGCTGGCTTTACTGCACTGAAGTTTACATCTTCTGTAAAAGGGAGGTCTAAACAGTACCTACCTCATAAGGTGGCTGCAAGGGCTCAGAGAGGAAAGCCCTTAGCCCCAAGCCCTGATGCAAGAAGGTACTTGATCAACGGCGCTAGATGACTCTGTTATAAAAAGTATTAATGAATTGACAGTCATTTTAAGGTCAAAAATATATGCAAAAGAATCAAAAGAAATTGTCTAGAGAATAATCTAAACTTTATTTTATGACATACACAATTCCATGTACAGTATGTATGATTCATAAGGAAGCTGTCCTCATCAGCTGCAGGAGACCCCTCTGGAAGTCTTTTGGAAGGCTTGTTGGCTTGCCGGTGGCTGGATTCACAAAGACTTGAACTGAAGAACCAGTGGTACAGGCCAGAGCATCAAACTGTGCCAACATGGGATGGCCAAAGAAAAAGCCATCACTGAGGTCACGGTGATCTACGGAGAGCAGCTCCTCAGTGGGCTTAGATGGAAATAGAGCAAGGAGGTAATGCACACTGGAGTGACTCACTTTCTCCACAACCAAGGCAGCCACTGGGATCTAAGGAAACCTGATAGGTGTGTGGTAGATACACTGATTGGCCACCATGAACCCCAGCATGGAGGATGACTGCAAGCTGGTTTTCAGGCCACAGTACCTAGAAGATTAAATCACAATGCTTATTCTGGGGCACCATGATGCTGTCTCCCAGCCCAAAGGCAGCCTGTTTCAGTGGCAGAGGGTTCTAGCCTCAAAGGACCTTGGTTCAAATCCCAGCTCCGCCACTTAACCAAATTACCTTTGGCAAATTACTTAACTTCCCTGTATCTTTGTTTCTTTTTATTTTATTTATTTTTTATTTTACAGTGCTCTGCATGTTCAGAGAAATCTCTAGTAATGAACTATAGAATGATCCCTTAAAATACAGTCTATCTCAGTCTCTACAACAATCTAACATCATAACCTACCTCACAGGCTGACTGTGAGAATTAAATGACGAGCGTATACCATTTAATATATTAACAGTTCCTAGACAGGGTAAGTTCTTATTAAACATTGGCTATTATTAATACATGCAGTTCCTTTTAATGGCAAAAACCACAATGACTTTTGCGCCAACCTAATACTTATGTCCATCTTGTTCTCTTGCTTCTCATGATGAAAAGTCAGGTGCTTTTATGCTAAATGAGAAGGGAAACTCATTTATTAGAGATAATAAGTTATTGTGTCTCTTATTTCTGCTGCTAGATATTAATCTCAAAGAACAGGGGCTGTGTCTTGTTCACTTTTTAAGTTTGTCTAATAGGAACAAGGTGACACTTGAGATAAAATTTGGAGGCTGAACAGAATCGGAAATAAAAAGCATCGAGCTGAGTTACAGCCCCCTCTCCTCTGTACCAAAGAAGCCCACAGATGACTTAAACATTTTAAACATGTTGTCTTACTGTCTTCTTCTCTTGACAAAAATTAACATTGACTATGAAAGTTCATTGTGAAGGAAGAATTACGGGTTGTATAAAGTTTGACTACAAAGTTATTCATTGATGCATTTTTCGTGAAGGGGAAACAGAAACAAGCTACAAGTCTCCGCTCAGGGAGGGCACCCACCAAGAGTGTCATGTGGCCAGCCCCGCTCAGGGTACACCACGGTCACCCACGGTGCCATGAGATATGTCCACTGACTGACGTGGAAAGATGTTCAATGAAAAAGATCAGGTTACAGAACAGCATGTTCTACCCCACGTGATCTCACTCATTATACAAGAACATGTTGGTTTATGTACACATTGCCTAGAAAAAACGTTGAAAAGCTAGGCTGCAAAATGTTTTCAGTAGTTATCTAGCAGTGGAATTGTGGATAATTTTTTCTTCTTTTTGCTTACTTGAATCTTCCCAAATGAACATAATTTGCCTCTGAAATAAAAGAACATGTTATTTTTTCAATGGCTGAATGTAATTTTTTTTTTTAAAGAAGCACTAGAAGGATGAGCAGTGGGATAAATGAGGCTCCTTATTCCTTCTGCCAAGGTCCTGCCTCCACTTCCCTGCCTTAGAAGGCTTCCTCACGAGTACTGTGAGAGTGCTGCCATAACAAAATACCATAGCCCCGGGGGGGTGTTTATCAACAACAGAAGGTTATTTCCCGCAGTTCTGGAGACTGGGAAGTCCAAGATCAAGGTGCCAGCAGGTGGGTGTCTGAGGTGTGCCTGCCTCCTGGTTCATAGATGGCTGTCTTTTCACTGAGTGCTCACATGGCAGAAGAAGGTGAGAGAGTTTTCTGAGGTGTCTTATAAAGGTGCTATTAGGTTGGTGCAAAAGTAATTGCAGTTTTTGCCATTACTTTTAATTCACATGGAAGCTGGGCTCATCAGCTCATCATACATTACTTTTAATGGTAAAGACTGCAATTACTTTTGCACCAACCTAATAATTCTACTCATAAAAGCTCTGTCCTCAGAACCTAATCACCTCCCAAAGGACTCACCTCTGAAGATGAGGTTTCAACTATGAATGGGGAGTGGGGACAAACATTTAGTCTAGAGCAGAGGGAAAGAGGAAAGGTGAAAAGAAAAGGCTTGCTTAATTTTCAGCATGACTCCAAGATCCAGTGAAAATCAAAATCACTTGCTTTTATTTCCCTTACCTTTCTTTTCTATTCTCTGCCACTGTTTTCCTCTTGGACAGTAAAGAAATCATGCCTCTTCCCACTAGGAGAGCAATATTTCATGAGCACCCTGTTTTCTGTGTGAGCCCAATTATATTTTTAAATAATTGAATTGCATTTAAACAATGCAGTCTACTGAACACCTGGTATGTGTCAGGACGGTGCTAGGTGCTTTACATTTTATACTTAGTTTGCAAAACAACCCTGCAAAGCAGGTCTCAGTTTCTCCATTCTAAGGGAAGAAAATAAAGCAAAGAGGTGGAATAAGTTTCCCAAAGACATGCATGCAGTAACTGGTGGACTTGGACCCAAACTTTGGGCTCTCTTGATGCAAAATTCTCATTTTCTCCCCCATTCTGGATCTCTAGATGGCGAAAACAAAATCTACATTTCAGTCTAGTGGATGAACTGCATTTTTTTAAGTGGTTCTGGGACTTTGAAACAGTGTCATCGCATTTAGGCAATATGCCCCATGTTTGGAAGTTCATGCCCTGATTTGGTTGGCAGTAATAGGCTCCTGAGTGAGAATGTTCCCCCTTGATTCTTTTCTTTTAGGTTTTAATTTCTATTAAAGTTTATATATATGTGTCTACTTTTAGAAATTCAAATAGTTGTTCAAGTCTTATCACACACACACACACACACACACTTTTCTGGCTGGTTATATGTTTGGTTATAGTCTAGGTCAGTGGGTTCTTAGAATGAGTGAATTCATTCAAAATCTCTATGGCACACCTGCCCTTAGTTAAATGCTGAGGATACATCTTTGGGCAAGGGAAAATGCCTTTCCTCAGGAGTTCTCAATAAAGGGTCTGGGTAGCGTCAGCTCCCGTTTTCTCCTCTGGCAAGAAGTAGATGCTAGCTGTGTTACTTTCCGCTTGCAGAGGAAAGAAAAATCGGGCTGCCCCCTTCCACTCTTTCCTTCTTTTTCTCCTCTCCTTTTCTTCCTTTCCTCCACAAATATTTGTTGTGCACCTACTACATTCCAAGCGTTTGGTGGGCATGGAAGGGACAGCAGTGAACAAGCTAGGTGGTAAAGGTCTCTGCTCACAGGTAGCCTTCGTCTAGAGAGGAAGAAATCACTGGATGAGATTATGATGCATTGTGATGAACGCAATGCTGGGAAAAGCACAGGGATTCTGCAGGATCTAGCAGGGGCCTGACTTGGTCTAGGAAGTCCAGGCAGACCTTCTGAGAAGGGACAGCTAAGCTGAGACAGGACGAGCATGTAGGAGCTATCCCAGTGAACAGTAGGGGGAAGAGTCTTCCTGGAAGAGAAATGCGTGTGAGGGCCCAGAGGCCAGAGAGAGAGTGTGGCACATCCCAGAGATAACAGAAGTCCCAGATGGCTGGAACACATACTGCCAGGGGAGGCTGGGGAGGAGGCAGGAGCCAGGCTGGGAAGGATCTGTTAAAGAATTTGGATTTTATCCTGGGGCAATGGGAAGTCAATAAATGGGTTGTATGCATGGGAGAGCAAGATCCAGTTTAGTAAAATGGTCTGTTTAGTAAACTAAATGATTATGTTTAGTAAAAAGATCTGTGGCTTCAAATTGAACAGTGGGTTACAATAGAAACAACAATATCTGCAGGGAGAGCTGTTAGGCCTCTACCACAGTCCTGGCAAAGACAATGGTGGCTTGGACTAGGTGGTGACAGAGGAGATGGAAAAAACTGGATGGATTCAGGAGAGATTTTACAGAAGGTCTGGGAATACACTAGAGTGAAGGAGAGGAAGGAGCCCAGGACGACTTCCGGTCTCAGGCATCTTGCTGATGATTTCATTGGTGGAGGGGAGGCTTGGGGTGAAGATGAGGAGGGAAAGTGTCAAGTTGAAGTGAACTTTTGGCTGGGCACAGTGTCTTGCACCTGTAATTCTAGCACTTTGGGCAGATGGCTTGAGCCCAGGAGTTCGAGACCAGCCTGGGCAACATGACGAGATCTGTCTCTACAAAAAAACAAAAAAACAAAAAAACCCAGAAATTAGCTGGGTAGTCCCAGTTACTTGGGAGGCTGAGATGGGAGGATCAATTGAGCCTGGGAGGTCAAGGAGGCAGTGAGCTGTGATTGTGCCACTGTACTCCAGCCTAGGTGATACAGAGAGACCCTGTCTCAAAAAAAAAAAAAAAAAATGAAGTGACATTTTGAAGAGGCTGAGCTGGGTACCTGTGAGATTTTAAGAAGAGGTGAGCATCAGGAATAATAATGTCACTAACTCACGTTTATTTAGCCCTGTACTATATGTACTACAGGCCAGGCCTTCCTTTAAGCACACAAACTGGATGATCTCACCAGGAGGTAATTGGATAGATGGGCCTGAAGATCAGAAGAGAGGTTTGGGCTGGAGATGGGAGTTGAGAGACTGAATTAGGTCTAAACTCAGGGTCCGGACAGGCAATGTAAAGAGTTGAAGCTGGCTGGGTGTGACCTAGTTGTTGTGGTGGGACTGTGGTGCACTGGCCAGCAAATACCAGTCTGACACCAGACAAATTCAGACTTTAAAAAATACTGGGCAGAGTGGATAAAACTCAGTGTGGCCTGCCTCATTTTGCCTTGTGGGCCTCCAGTTTGTGACTTCTGAGATAGACAGCCATCAAACCATAAGGGAGACAGACACTGCCCAGGAGAGAAGATAGGAGGGGATGATGAACTTGAGGCCAGAGTTTCAGCCTTCCACACAGAAAATTGGCTCTGAATATAAGTTCCCAGTGGGTTTCCTGGGATGTAACAACTGACTGATAAAGTGTCTGATTCTGATGCTGCCTAATTGTCATAGGAAGCGAATTCCTATCTTCATGCTTTCTTATCCCTGATTTAGTGTACGCTAGAATAAGGGAATGTTAGAAGTGAAAGACAGATGCCTTGGGGATCATCTGGGACAGGTGCTTTCTACACTGACGTGGATCAGAATCTCCTAGGGAAGCAGGTAAACCTACAGATCCCAGCATCATCCTCCCAGGCCTTCCAAATCAACCCACATGGAGGGGTCCAGGCATCCTTATTTTTACAAGCTCCCCAGGTGATTCTGATGTACACACCTGCGCATAAGACATTCTTGTCTAGCGCTACCCCCTCAGATAGGGAAACAGCTTAGAGAGATGAAATCAGTTGCTCACACTCACGCAGCCAGAAAGGGGCAGGATCAGGGCCCACCACAGTGATTCACATCTATAATCCCAGTACTTTGGGAGGCCGAGGTGGGAGAGTAGCTTGAGCCCAGGAGTTTGAGACCAGCCTGAGCAACAGGGCGAGACCCCATCTCTACAAAAAAATTTAAAAATTAGCCTAGCATGTGCCTGTAGTCCCAGCTACTCAGGAGGCTGAAGCAGGAGGATCACTTGAGCCCAGGAGTTGAAGGTTGCAGTAAGCTATGATCACCCCACTGAGCTCTAGCCAGGGTGACTAAGCAAGCCTCTATTGAAGGAATGAAGGAAGGA
The DNA here is from genome assembly GCF_028885625.2 of Pongo pygmaeus. NCBI lineage: Eukaryota > Metazoa > Chordata > Mammalia > Primates > Hominidae > Pongo > Pongo pygmaeus. Next base: position 35,233,693 of record NC_072382.2, on the reverse strand, counting down.
AGGGAAGGAAGGAAGGGAGGGAAGGAAGAAAGGAAGGAAAGGAGGGAGGGAGGGAGAGAGGGAGGGAAAGAAGAGAGAGAGAAAAAGAAAGAGAAAGAGAAAGAAAAAGAGAGAAAGACAGGTGAGGTCTACACTCTGGACCTCCTGCCAGCCCCTTCAGCTGGGTTCGTTAACCTCCCCACCCCCAGACTCAGCCCCAGCCCAAACTTGAGGACCAATGAGTCTCCGAGGCAACCATGGCTCAGAATCAGACCAGCAGTGCCCATGATCCCAGCCTGACTTTGTATCTAGCTCCAACAGTGGGACTTGGTCTTATCTTCTCCCCTTTCCCCAAGTTCCCGCCTCCTTCCTTGCATCCATAACTAGGTTCTGCCTGGACCCCTGTGCTGAAGCCCTGCTTTGGTGCCTTCTGAAGCCCTGGGTCCCTCTGGAGAAGGAAGTGTGCACATGAGGGACCCAGTGCTCCTGGGTCTGTGTGAGGACACAGTCCTGCCTCCTCCTGAGGTCGGGAGAGAAAGCGCCTGTCAGGTTGTAGGAGGCCAGTGGGCAGATGGCACAGGTATGCCTTTCAGAGGGGTGAGGCTATTTTTGTCACTCACTATAAATAGCATAGAATGGGCCACGGCTTGTGGTCAGTTACCTGGAATATCAGGGCAGGATTCTGGCAGGAAGTCCACTCCCACACTCCCCTCAAATCAGAATAAACACGGGTCTGGCAGCATGAGCCTGAGACTGTGCAGAGTCCTCAAGGAGCATCGCACAGGCAGCTGAAGGGCAATTCAGGCCTCGGGACCCCACACAAAGAAGCCTCTGACTGTGTGGTGGTAGCAGATTATGTGGTTTCAAGGATAAATACCCACATTAAGAAATAGAGGCTGGGTATGGTGGCTCATGCCTGTAATCCCAGCACTTTGAGAGGCTGAGGTGGGAGGATCACTTGAGCCCAGGAGTTCAAGGCTGCAGTGAGTCATGATTGTGTCACTGCACTCAAGCCTGGATGACACAATGAAACACTGTCTCTAAAAAAAGTTCTTTAAAGACAAAAAAAAAAAAGAAATAGAAAATACCTTAAATGGGAACATGTATAAATTTAAAAGATTAAGATGAAACTAGCACTTAAGAATGTACTCTGTGTGTCTTTATGAAAATAATTTATCTTCAATCAAGCCTATTTTAATATTGTCATCACAGAATTATTCAGGTATATAGGGCCCAGGAAGACTAATAGAAATAAATGACATATCAACCGTTTCTATTACTGTCATCATGCAGTACAGAATACTGTCTAAAAGCTTAAGGTCATTAGATCTGAATTTGATTCCTGGCCCTGCTCCTGTGTGATCTCAATAAGTCACTCAATGTCCCAGAGCCTCAGTTTTTCTTATCTCTTTTTTTCTTTTCTTTTTTCTTTCTTTTTTTTTTTTTTTTTTGAGACGGAATTTTGCTCTTTTGCCCAGGCTGGAGTAAAGTGGCACCATCTCAGCTCTCTCTAACCTCCACCCCTTGGGTTCAAGCGATTCTCCTGCCTGAGCCTCCCAAGTAGCTGGGACTACAGGCGCCTGCCACCACACCTGGCTAATCTTCGTATTTTTAGTAGAGACGAGGTTTCGCCATGTTGGCCAGGCTGGTCTTGAACTCCTGACCTAAGGTGATCCACCTGCCTCAGCCTCCCAAAGTGCTAGAATTACAGGCTTGAGCCACCGTGCTCGGCCAGTTTTTCTTATCCTTAAAATGGAAATAATAACACAGACTTGATTGGATTTTTGTGGCAATTAAATAAGACAATGCATATTTTTTGTGTCCTGGCTAATTTCTGGACCCTAAAGATTTTTGTGGTTATTGTTGTTGTTTGCTTGTTTTTCAAAATTTGCAAATGGTTTTGGTCTCTATGGGTGGAGACTTACATTTACCTTTGGGCCAGACTTTTCCCTTATTTAAGAAGACTCCTTATATCAGGACCCTGGTAACCAGCTAGGGTGTGGATAGTGATGATTGTTAATGAAGGCCACTGTGCTGTTCCTTCAGGTGGTGTCCAGTGTCACAGACATCAAAACCAGGGAGCCAGGCAAGAGGGAAAGACCCAGAGGGATGAGGGGTGGCAACTGTTACACTTTAGAAACCTCCAGGAAAAGCTGAGGGATGCTTCAAAGGGGAGAGGTGACCTGTTCAGCCATTGAGCCAGAGGAAGATTAAGCCAATGAAATTTGCATAGTAAATATTATAGAACATAACTAATTTTTACTGCATTGTCATAACAGGAATTTACTCAAGAGGTACAACAGAAGTCTTTCTTGGTCTCTTGGTGGCAATGATTCAAGCACAATCAATTTGTGGAGCTAAGATCTCAACTCCTCAACAGAAACTGGTAAATCAATCTAGACTTCGACTTAAGTTTTACCACTTTAACTGATGTAGTTTGGATGTTTGTCCCCTCCAAATATCATGCTGAAATGTGACCCCCAAAGTTGGAGATTGGGCTTAGTGGGAGGTGTCTGGGTCATGAGGCGGATCCCTCATGAATTTCCCACAGTAATGAGTGAGTTCTCAGTCTATTAGTTCACATGAAAGCTGGTTGTTTAAAGAGCCTGGAACCTCTTGCTCTCTCTTCTTTCTCCCTCTCTTGCCATGTGTTGCCTGCTTCTCCTTCACCTTCCACCATGAATGAAAGTTTCCTGAGATCCTCACCAGAAGCAGATGCTGGCACCATGCTTCTTGTACACCCTGCAAAATCATGAGTCAAATAAACCTCTTTTATTTAAAAAATTACCCAGTCTCAGGTACTCCTTTAGAGCAATGCAAAATGGACTAATACATTAACATTATCCTTGGGTTTGGTGCTGATGATACCACCATGATAAAAGGTTCTCTTCTCTTGACCCTACACTAATCAAAGAGAGACAATATTGAATACTCCATCACAAATTAAATGTGAGTGTTCCGCAGGAAGTTTATATACATTTGGCTCTCCGTATCTGCCATTTCTGCATCTTCAGATTCAACCAACTTCAAGTAGAAAATATCCAGGAAAAAAAAAGAAGGAAAATAATTAAAATAATAAAAATTTTAAAAAACAGTATAATTATTTATGTAGCATTTACATTATATTAGGTATGATAAGTAACCTACGGATGATTTAAAATATACACGAGGATCTGCATAGGTTATATGCAAATACTATGGCATTTTATATCAGGCACTTGAGCGCCCTTGGATTTTGGTATCCACAGGGCATCCTGGAACCAACCCGCTGCTGAAACTGAGGGACAACTGTATATGGTTGTATGAAATGCAATAACAAAAGAACCTAACCTAGACAGAGGCAGGTGGGAGCAAAGAGCTTCTGAGAAACCAAAACCAGTGAGGCCCTGTGGCTGGACCACAGGACTGGAAGGGAGCAAGATAGCAGATGAGGCAGGAGCAGGTGGCTGGGCCAAATCACATAGGAACTGGATTTTATCCTAAGACAGCAGGAAGCTATTCTGTTTTGGGGAGGGAGTGGCATGACCATCTTTTTATTTCAAGATCAGCACTCTAGGAAATGGATTAGTGAAGTCATATGTAGCGGCAGAGACACCGGTTAGGAGACTATTGAGATATTGAGAACTGGGCTGAGTGGCAACAATGGAAATGAAAGTTGTGGCTTCCAGAGATATTCAGGGAAGGGCTTAAAGGACAGATACCTGGACCTTTCCTGGCTCACTGGCTTCCAGCTCTCACCAAGGTCAGTATTTGGTAGCAATGGCACCTGCAGCAAAACCAAGTGCCTCCACCAACTCCTTCCAGGCTTTGAGGTTATTGATGAAACTTAGGGTTCTTCACCACAAAGAAACACCACACTCCCTAGGTAGATTTCTGCCTCAGTTACCTATTATTCTGCATGGCTATACCTGTGAACTTGTCCCATTTTCTATTTAAGTATAATTTTAGGTCTAGATTTTTCAAGTACTTCCAAACCTAGAGAAGATGACCCCATAGATAAATAAATTTATTTGAAACATATAAACTGTTTTGCTTCCAAAAATATTGGAGGTAAGACAAAAATGGGAAGGAATGTTTTCCGACAGTCTCATATTTTGAAGAACCATGACCTGGAGAATACTGAGTTTTTCCTTTGTTTAGCTTTCTGTTGCTTCTTAGTATATTTGGCTTTATTTTAAAGGACAAATGCTATAGGTAATAAGAAAAATTTCTCAGAACTCAACTCTAGCAAGATGTGAGGTTGAGCAAATATCAAAATAAGCCTTTACCCCATGCTATGTTTATCTTGCCACTTGGTAATATACTAATATTAAAAATGATATTTCCAAACCAAGTTGCCTAGCTCTAAATCTAAGAAGCTAATATAACGAGCTGGCAAGAGTTCAAATTAGGAGAAAGCTTAGACCCACTTGGCTGCAGATCACTGCTACTTCACATTTCAATGTGCATACATTGGGCTCCCAAAGTGAGGAAAATAAAAATAATGAAAATCATCTACTGTCAGAAAGAACAATTTCTTTGCCACAGTGTTCTCACAGGAAGTTCATTCTGGTAAATCAGTGTCAAAATGACAAGAAAATCCAACATGTCTTAAGAGGCACAATATATAACAAGCAAAAAATTCTAAATCGGTGTTCAGAAATTGAATGTTAAAGGAGCTAATGAAAAATTCAAGACAAAAAAAAAGATGGATGTGAAACAAATGCATTAAAACATTTTGAGTAAAAATAAGAAGACCGTGACATTATGCTCAATTAACAGGAAAATACAATCTTAAAGGGTAAATGTGGTAGATAATGATCTGCTTTTTCAGACATCAAGAAGTGGAATCAACCATTAAAGATGGCTCTGAAAGAGAGACTAGATTAGATAAAAATTGAATCTACACACTAATGATATCACAACTGTTGTGCTTTTTGCCTTTGCTAGAGTTGCCCACTCAGCAACAGATTTCCAAGAAACCATCTCTGAAACATGATTACTGGATAGTTCAAGCCTCAAAATTAAGCAGGTTAGGGATACAGTAATCATTCCTGGGCACCTGTTGTGAATCAGTGAGAATGGAAGCTCAGAAGGGTGTGGTGATGCTTCCCACACCCACAGCACTCAACAAAATCCCCAATATCCAGCATCTTGCAATTCGTTATGGACAAGTCCGGGAGAATGTGCACAGCAGTAATGTAAAACTCTATTTCAAATCACCAGTGTCAGAAAATACTCAAAATCCCTGGAGAACAATTCAGAATATCAAATATGCTAGAAATAACTCTCTGAAGAAGGCAAAATTGGAGGAGACAGACGATGGAACATGAAGAGTTTTTCTTTCTTGGAATCACCACGGTGTGATTTGGGAAGTTGAAAGAACTTGAATCTCTGCCCCAGAAAGAGGTTACTAAATAAGGCAGGTACTCCAGCTAAGAGGATCCCAACATCAGTCCAAGCATTTGGGTGGCTTTAAAGCTTGTTTATCATTTGTTTCTTCATATTTTTTAAACAATTAACTTTTATTACACAATTAATGCATGCACACTGTAGAAAAGTAGAAAGTATAGATAAAAAGAAGAAAATTTAAGTCACCCTTTGTTCCATAAGTCAGAAAGAACCAGAATTAACATTTTGATATACATCTTTCCAGACTTTTTTAGGACAGGAGATTTTTGTTTTGTTCTAATGAAACCAAGATCATACTGAAACTTGCTTTCTTTGATCAATTACATATCATGAATTCGTTTCCATGCCAGTAAATATATTTCTTATCATGACTGCCGAATACGCCCTTGTATGGGCAGAGTGTCATTTATTTAATGAATCCAAAGGTGATTTTTTAAATGATTTTATTTTTATTTATTTGTTTTTTGTTTTTTGTTGAGACAAGGTCTCACTCTGTCACCCCAGGCTGGGATGCGGTGGTGTGATCATGTCTCACTGAAGCCTCAACCTTCTAGGCTCAGGTGATCTTCCCACCTTAGTCTCCTGAGTAGCTGGGACCACAGGCACACACCATCATGCCCAGCTAATTCTTATATTTTTTGTAGAGACAGGTTTTTTCCATGTTGTCCAGGCTGGTCTCAAACTCCTGGCTCAAGCAATCCATCCACCTTGGTCTCCCAAAGTTCTGGGATTACAGGTGTGAGCCACCATGTCCAGCCTGATTCTATTTAAAAATACTTTCAAACTGACAGAAAGGCTTGCAAGAACGGTACAGTGGACTCCTGGGTATCTTTTATACAGAGTCGTCCATTTTTAACATTTGCCACATGTGCTTTATGATTAACTCTGATTATTTCTGAACTATTTGAGAGTAGGTTGTGCATGTCATGCCACTTTCTCCTAAATATTTCAGTGTGTATTTCAAAGAGTAAGGACAGTTCCATAGTCACACTACTGAATGACTTCTAAGAGCCTTTCTGCACCAAACTGCTGTAATTCTTCATAATAATAGTCATCCCTTTCCTGGTATCATGTTTAGATCTTCAAACAATCCTTGGTTCTACTCTGAGCAGGACTCTATGTTGGATGTCAAGAATTAAAAATGAATAAAACAATAGTCCTCCCCTTGAGCCACTTACATTCTATTGTGAGAGACACAAGTAGGTACTTATAATGCAATGTAGTAAAGGCAGCGTGGTGCTGTGGGCATGGAGGAAGGCCCATAGAATGATGGGAACACAGAGAAGTAGCAAATCTCATAGCTGGAGTCAAGATTGATAGAGGTGAACAATGGCATTGGTGTGTGCTTGTGCATGCATGCATGTGTGTGTGTGAGCGTGTGTGTGTGTGAGCATGTGTGTGTGTGCATGCATGCATGCGTGCCTGCTCAGGGAGTGTGGAGGGAGTGTGTTTTGGCAGGTAAAATGCCAGGCTGAGAGCAGTGAGAGATGAGGCTTGAGGTGAGGCAGAGCTACAGCATGAATGGCCTGGACACAAGATCTACGGCTTGGACTTGACCCTGCAGATGATACAGAGTAAGCTGAAGAGAATATGACCAATAACGTTTGATGGGTCACCCTGGGGTCAGCAGAGAGGTTAGGTCTGAAGACAACAAGACCCTGGAATCAGCAAATAAGTTAGTAGGATTTTGCAACAGTAGAGGTGAGAGCAGAGTCTGCTGCGAACCAGGACAGTGGGGGTAGAAGCAGTGAGGAGACAAAAGATCCAAGACATCTCTAAGAGGTGCCTGAGTGTGGGGGTGATGGGAAGGGAGGTATTGACTCCCAAGTTTCCGACTGTTCAGAGAAAAAAAATCATAAATGATATTACTTATCTCAAATTGATCTTTGTAACTACCCTGTCAGATAAATAGAGGCAATAGCTATTATCCCTATTTTACAGATTTTTAAATTGAGATATTCAGAAAGTCAAAGTGATCTGTCAAAGGTCACACAGTTAGTCAATGGCACAACGGAGATATCAAGTTCATCCTAGTATGAGTACTAATGGATGATACAAAACTATTCAAAATGCCACAACTAGAGAATCACATTTAAAAAATGAAATTGAATCCATACCTCACATCGCATGTAAAATTAACTCAAAATGGATCATACATCAATATTTAAGAGCTCAAACTTTAAAAACGTATAGAAGAAAATATAGGAGAAAATCTTTGTTGCTTTGGGTTTAGCAAACATTCTTAAATAGGACACACAATAGTACAAGCTATAAAGGTAAAAATCAACACATTAGACTCCACCAAAATTAACACCCTTTTCTCTTTGCTATAGCCTGAATGAATATCTATGTCCCCACAAATGTATATGTTGAATCCCAATTACCAAGGTGATAGCATTAGAAGGTGGGCCTTTGGGAAGTCATTAGGTCATGAGGGTGGAGCTCTCATGAGTGGGGATTAGTGCCCTTATGAAAATGGCCCTCCTCACATAATCCTTTGGATGAAAAAGAAAAAAAGGGCCCAGAGAGCTGCCTTGCCCCTTTTGCCTTTTGAGGATGCAGCAAGAAGATGCCATCTATGAAGCACAGAGAGAGCCCTCACCAGACACCAAATCTCCCGGCACCTTGATTTTGGACTTCCCAACCTCCAGAAATGTCTGTTGTTTTTAAATTACCCAATCTAAGGCGTTTTGCTATGGCATCCCAAACAGACAAAGACACTCTTCAAAACCCACTATTTCAAAAATGAAAAGACAAGCAACACACTGAGAGAAAATAGTAGCCAAACATATCTGACAAAACACTAGGATCTAGAATACATAAAGTACACTCACAACTCAATAATAAGACATACAGTATAATTTTAAAATGTGCAAAAGACTTGAATAGGTATTTCATCAAAGAATACATATGGATGGCAATAAGAACATAAAAGAGTGTTCAATGTCATTAGTCATTAAGGATATGCAAATTAAAACCACAATGAGATATCCATTGTACATCCACTAGAACATCTAAAATTAAGAAGGTAGACAAGATGGCTGACTAGATACGGCCAGGAAGAGCTTCTCCTCCTGAGAGAGATCAGAATATCAAGCAGACAAGCATACTCTGAAGAGATCTTCTGAGAGGAAGCACTGAGAGCAGATGAAGAGATGATGGAGACAATGGGGCTGAAGCGGGAGGAAGCTGAGAACTCTGTGCAGGGTTGCTGAGTGCTGGGGCTTGTTCCTGGCACTAAATGGCTCCCAAGGAAACAGTAAGTGAAAGAACTGCAGGGCAGCCCACTCTCACCACAGACCTGCAGGGTCCTAGCTGCAGTAGATCCCACATCATCATGGACATTTACGTTGGCATGGAGGTTGCCTGAGAGTTGGCAGAAACAGATCCTGAGTCTCTTTGGAGCCCAGGGAGTTTGGCATCGGGGCAGAGGCAAAGGAACACAGCCAGAGATGTCCATCCCCCAAGGCTCTCCTTATTCCTTTAAGTGCCTCTGACCTTTGTTATTTGTTGGACCTGAAGACAACAAGACCATCTTTCCCACAGGACTGGGGCGAGTCTGATCTGTGCACTCCCCATCCACCAGCCTCTGCCAGGGTCCCTGCCTGGAAGCCCCTCCCATGGGAGCAGGCACACAGCACAGCCTCCACTGCTCTGCCAGAGCACTTTCACTGGCTCCCCACACTGCCCTGCTGGAACACTTTCACCAGCAGCCCCTGCCACCCCAATGGGGCACTTTTGCCACTACCCCCAGTGGAGCAATTTTGCTAGCAGCTTTGGAGCACCTTGTCTCCCCCAACCCCCCCAAACTCAGCCAGTGCTCAACTTTGAGAAGTGAGAAGACAAAGCTGTGGGTCTGGTCCCAGCCCTGCTGGGTTAGAGCACATAGCCCAGGAGTGCCAAGCTGAGCCTTGGTCTTCTGAAAGCATCCAGAAATGAAGCCAATCAACTATGCCCAACTTATTCCACAGTCAAACCTTCCAGGTAAATAACATATAAACGAAAAGCCCTCTCCAAAGGACAGCAACTTCAAAGGATAAAGGAACACCAGCTCTCACAGATGAGAAAGAACCAGCACAAGAACTCTGGCAACTTTGAAAGCCAGAGTGTCTTCTTACCTCCAAATGACCACACTAGCTTCCAGCAATGATTTTTAAACAGATTGAAATGGCTGACATGACAAACACAGAATTTAGAATTTGGATGGCAAGGAAGCTCAATGAAACACAGGAGAAGGTTAAACCTCGTTCCAAGAAAACAGGAAAATGATCCAACCATTGAAAGATGGCATAGCCACCTTAAGAAAGAACCAAACTGAATTTCTAGAATTGAAAAATTCGCCACAAGAATTTCATAATACAAATGGAAGTATTAACAACAGAACAGATCAAGCTGAGGGAAGAATCTCAGAACTTGAAGTCTCATCCTTTGAGTCAATGTAAGCAGACAAAAATAAAGAAAAAAAGGATTTTTAAAAAGGAACAAAAAACTCTAAGAAATATGGGACTATGTAGAGACCAAACCTACTGACATTTCTCAAAGAGAAGGAGAAAGAGTAAGCAACTTAGAAAGCATATTTGAGGATATAGTCCACAAAATTTCCCCAATCTTGCTAAAGAGATTAACGTGTAAATTTAAGGAATTCACAGAACTCCTGCAAGACAACCATTCCCAAGACACATGGTCATCAGATACTCCAAAATAATACAAAAGAAAAAAATTAAAGGCAGCTAGATACAGAGGGCAGGTCACTTGCAAAGGGAACCCCATCAGGCTAACAGTGGACCTTTCAGCAGAAATCTTACAAGCCAGGTGAGATTGGGGGCATATTTTCAGCATTCTTAAAGAAAATAAATTCTAACAAAAAATTTCTTATCCTGCCAAACTAAGCTTCATAAGCAAAGGAAAAAATAAAATCATTTTCAGACAAGCAAATGCTAAGGGAATTTGTTACCACTAGACCTGCCAGAGGTCCTTAAAGGAATGCTAAGCATGGAAATGAAAGAAAGATACCTGTCACCATAAAAAAACACACTTAAGTACATAGCCACTAGCACTATAAAGCAACTACACAATCACATCTAAATAACAACCAGCTAACAACATGATGACAGGATCAAGTCCTCACATATCAGTATTAATTGAATGGAAATGGGCTAAACACCTTACTTAAAAGGCACAGAGTGGCAAGGTGGATAAAGAAGCAAGACCCAACTGTTTGCTGTCTTCAAGACATCCATCTCATATGTAATGGCTCAAAGTAAAGGGATGGAGAAAGATCTATCATGCAAATGACAAACAAAAAAGAGCAGACACAAGAGTTGCTATTCTTGTGTCATATAAAACAGACTTTAAATCAATAATTATCAAAAAGGACAAAGAAGGGCATTATACAATGATAAAGGGTTCAATTTAACAAAAAGACTTAACTATCCTAAATATATATGCACGCAATATTGGAGCACCTAGACTCATAAAACAAGTTCTTAGAGACCCAAGAAGAGACTTAGATAACCACACAATAATAGTGGGAGACTTCAACACCCCACTGACAGTGTTAGACAAATCATCAAAGCTGAAAGCTAATAAAGATATTCCGGACTTAAACTTGACACTTGACCAATTGGACCTAATAGACATCTACAGAATACTCCACCCAACAACAGAATATACATTCTTCTCATCTGTAAACAGCACTTATTCTAAGACTGACCACATGTTCAGCTATAAAGCAAGTCTCAACAAATTAAAAAAAAAATGAAATCACACCAACCACACTCTCAGACCACAGTACAATAAAAATATAAATCAATTCCAAGAAGATCTCTCAAAACTATACAATTACATAGAAATTAAACAACTTGCTCCTGAATGAGTTTTGGGTAAAGAATGAAATTAAGGCAGAAATCAAAAAATTCTTTAAAACTAATGAAAACAGAGACACAATACACCAGAATTTTTGGTACACAACTAAAGCAATGTTAAGAGGAAAGTTTATAGTGCTAAACACCTACATCAAGAATTCAGAAAGATCTCAAATTAACAACCTAACATTGCATCTGGAAGAACTAGAAAAACAAAAGCCAACCAATTCCAAAGTCATCAGAAAAAAGAAATAATAAAAATCAGAGCACAACTGAAAGAAATTTAGATGTGATATTCCATACAAAAAAGGTCAATGACTCCAAAAGATAGTTCTTTGAAAGAATAAACAAGATTGATAGAACATTAGCTAGACTAACAAAGGGAAAAAGAGAGAAGATCCAAACAAGCACAATCAGAAATGACAAAGGTGACATTACAACTGACCCCACAGAAATACAAAAAGTCCTCTGAGACTATTATGAACACCTTTTTGCACATAAACTAGAAAACCTAGAAGAAACTGATACATTCCAACACACAACCTCCCAAAATTGAAGTAAGAAGAAATTGAAACCCTGAACAGACCAATAACGAGTTCCAAAATTGAATCAGTAATAAACAAACCTACCAACCAACAAAAGCCCTGGACCAGATGGATTCACAGCAAAATTCTACCAGGCATGTAAGAAGAGCTAGTACCAATGCTACTGAAATTATTCCAAAAAAATCAAGCAGGAAGGACTCCTCCTGAACTCATTCTATGAAGCCAGCATCATTCTAATATCAAAACCTGGCAGAAATACAATAAAAAAGAAAACTTTGGGCCAATATCCCTGATGAACATAGATGTGAAAATCCTCAACAAAATACTAGCAAACTGAATCCAGCAGCATATCACTAAGTTAATTCACTATAATCAAGTAGGCTTTATTCCTGGGATGCAAGGTTGTTTCAATATATGCAAATCAATAAATGTGATTCACCACATAAACAAAATTAAAAACAAAAACTATATGATCATCTCAATAGACACAGAAAAAGCTTTGGATAAAATTTAACATCCGTCATGTTAAAAATCCTCAATAAATTAGGCATCAAAGGAACACACCTCAAAATAATAAGAGCCATCTATGACAAATCTCCAGCCAACATCATACTGAACAAGCAAAAGCCAAAAGCATTCCCCTTGAGAATCAGAACAAGACAAGGATGCCTATTCTTACCACTCCTAATCAACATAGTACTGGAAGTCCCAGCCAGAGCCATCAAGCAAGAGAAAGAAATAAAAAAACATCCAAATAGGAAGAGAGGAAGTGAAATTATCTCTCTTCATAGATGATATGACACTATGCCTAGAAAGCTTTAAAGACTCATTCTCAGTAAACTATCGCAAGAACAAAAAACCAAACACCGCATATTCTCACTCATAGGTGGGAATTGAACAATGAGAACACATGGACACAGGAAGGGGAACATCACACTTCGGGGACTGTTGTGGGGTGGGGGGAGGGGGGAGGGATAGCATTGGGAGATATACCTAATGCTAGATGACGAGTTGGTGGGTGCAGCGCACCAGCATGGCACATGTATACATATGTAACTTACCTGCACATTGCGCACATGTACCATAAAACCTAAAGTATAATAATAATAATAATAATAATAATAATAAAAGAAAAAAAATAAAAAAAAATAAAAACACAACCTCAATGATTTATCATATTAAAAGAGAAAATAAAACCTTGAGTTAAGGATCATAACGAAAGAAAGAAGTTGCTAAAATAATGACAGAGAGCTTGCTAAAGCCATGCCTTCTGCAACCTGGTTATTTCCCCTTGTATTTTCTTCAGGTGTCTCAAAATAAAAAGTATTCAAAACTGAAAAAAAAAACAAAAAAAAAATAAATAAATAAAAATAAAAATAAAAATAAAATAAAATAAAGACTCTGCCAAAAGGCTCCTAGAACTTCGGTAAAGTTTCACGATACAAAATCAATGTACAAAAATTAATAGCATTTCTATATGCCAATAATGTTCAAACTAACAGCCAAATCAAAAATGCAATCCCATTTATAACAGCCACAAAAAGAATAAGACGGGGAGGAGCCAAGATGGCCGAATAGGAACAGCTCCGGTCTACAGCTCCCAGCGCGAGCGACGCAGAAGACGGGTGATTTCTGCATTTCCATCTGAGGTACCGTGTTCATCTCACTAGGGAGTGCCAGACAGTGGGCGCAGGTCAGTGGGTGAGCGCACCGTGCGCCAGCCGAAGCAGGGGCGAGGCATTGCCTCACTCGGGAAGCGCAAGGGGTCAGGGAGTTCCCCTTCCAGGGGTGACAGACAGCACCTGGAAAATCGGGCCACTCCCACCCAAATACTGTGCTTTTCCGACGGGCTTAGGAAACGGTGCCCCCAGGAGAGTATAGCCCGCACCTGGCTCAGAGGGTCCTACGCCCACGGAGTCTCGCTGATTGCTAGCACAGCAGTCTGAGATCAAACAGCAAGTCGGCAGCGAGGCTGGGGGAGGGGCGCCCGCCATTGCCCAGGCTCGCTTAGGTAAACAAAGCAGCCTGGAAGCTTGATCTGGGTGGAGCCCACCACAGCTCAAGGAGGCCTGCCTGCCTCTGTAGGCTCCACCTCTGGGGGCAGGACACAGACAAACAAAAAGACAGCAGTAACCTCTGCAGACTTAAATGTCCCTGTCTGACAGCTGTGAGGAGAGCAGTGGTTCTCCCAGCACGCAGCTGGAGATCTGAGAACGGGCTGACTGCCTCCTCAAGTGGGTCCCTGACCCCTGACCCCCGAGCAGCCTAACTGGGAGGCACCCCCCAGCAGGGGCAGACTGACACCTCACACGGCCGGCCAGGTACTCCAACAGACCTGCAGCTGAGGGTTCTGTCTGTTAGAAGGAAAACTAACAGAAAGGACATCCACACCAAAAACCCATCTGTACATCACCATCATCAAAGACCAAAAGTAGATAAAACCACAAAGATGGGGAAAAAACAGAGCAGAAAAACTGGAAACTCTAAAAACCAGAGTACCTCTCCTCCTCCAAAGGAACGCAGTTCCTCACCAGCAACGGAACAAAGCTGGACGGAGAATGACTTTGACGAGCTGAGAGAAGAAGGCTTCAGACGATCAAATTACTCCGAGCTACGGGAGGATATTCAAACCAAAGGCAAAGAAGTTGAAAACTTTGAAAAAAATTTAGAAGAATGTATAACTAGAATAACCAATACAGAGAAGTGCTTAAAGGAGCTGATGGAGCTGAAAACCAAGGCTCGAGAACTACGTGAAGAATGCAGAAGCCTCAGGAGCCGATGCGATCAAATGGAAGAAAGGGTATCAGCCCTGGAAGATGAAATGAATGAAATGAAGCGAGAAGGGAAGTTTAGAGAAAAAAGAATAAAAAGAAACGAGCAAAGCCTCCAAGAAATGTGGGACTATGTGAAAAGACCAAATCTACGTCTGATTGGTGTACCTGAAAGTGACGGGGAGAATGGAAACAAGTTGGAAAACACTCTGCAGGATATTATCCAGGAGAACTTCCCCAATCTAGCAAGGCAGGCCAACATTCAGATTCAGGAAATACAGAGAACGCCACAAAGATACTCCTCAAGAAGAGCAACTCCAAGACACATAATTGTCAGATTCACCAAAGTTGAAATGAAGGAAAAAATGTTAAGGGCAGCCAGAGAGAAAGGTCGGGTTACCATCAAAGGGAAGCCTATCAGACTAACAGCGGATCTCTCGGCAGAAACCCTACAAGCCAGAAGAGAGTGGGGGCCAATATTCAACATTCTTAAAGAAAAGAATTTTCAACCCAGAATTTCATATCCTGCCAAACTAAGCTTCATAAGTGAAGGAGAAATAAAATACTTTACAGACAAGCAAATGCTGAGAGATTTTGTCACCACCAGGCCTGCCCTAAAAGAGCTCCTGAAGGAAGCGCTAAACATGGAAAGGCACAACCGGTACCAGCCACTGCAAAATCATACCGAAATGTAAAGAACATCAAGACTAGGAAGAGACTGCATCAACTAACGAGCAAAATATCCAGCTAACATCATAATGACAGGATCAAATTCACACATAACAATATTAACTTTAAATGTAAATGGACTAAATGCTCCAATTAAAAGACACAGACTGGCAAACTGGATAAAGACTCAAGACCCATCAGTGTGCTGTATTCAGGAAACCCATCTCACGTGCAGAGACACACATAGGCTCAAAATAAAAGGATGGAGGAAGATCTACCAAGCAAATGGAAAACAAAAAAAGGCAGGGGTTGCAATCCTAGTCTCTGATAAAACAGACTTTAAACCAACAAAGATCAAAAGAGACAAAGAAGGCCATTACATAATGGTAAAGGGATTAATTCAACAAGAAGAGCTAACTATCCTAAATATATATGCACCCAATACAGGAGCACCCAGATTCATAAAGCAAGTCCTGAGTGACCTACAAAGAGACTTAGACTCCCACACATTAATAATGGGAGACTTTAACACCCCACTATCAACATTAGACAGATCAACGAGACAGAAAGTCAACAAGGATACCCAGGAATTGAACTCAGCTCTGCACCAAGCAGACCTAATAGACATCTACAGAACTCTCCACCCCAAATCAACAGAATATACATTTTTTTCAGCACCACACCACACCTATTCCAAAATTGACCATATACTTGGAAGTAAAGCTCTCCTCAATAAATGTAAAAGAACAGAAATTATAACAAACTGTCTCTCAGATCACAGTGCAATCAAGCTAGAACTCAAGATTAAGAATCTCATTCAAAACCGCTCAACTACGTGGAAACTGAACAACCTGCTCCTGAATGACTACTGGGTACATAACGAAATGAAGGCAGAAATAAAGATGTTCTTTGAAACCAACGAGAACCAAGACACAACATACCAGAATCTCTGGGATGCATTCAAAGCAGTGTGTAGAGGGAAATTTATAGCACTAAATGCCCACAAGAGAAAGCAGGAAAGATCCAAAATTGACACCCTAACATCACAATTAAAAGAACTAGAAAAGCAAGAGCAAACACATTCAAAAGCTAGCAGAAGGCAAGAAATAACTAAAATCAGAGCAGAACTGAAGGAAATAGAGACACAAAAAACCCTTCAAAAAATAAATGAATCCAGGAGCTGGTTTTTTGAAAGGATCAACAAAATTGATAGACCGCTAGCAAGATTAATAAAGAAAAAAAGAGAGAAGAATCAAATAGATGCAATAAAAAATGATAAAGGGGATATCACCACCGATCCCACAGAAATACAAACTACCATCAGAGAATATTACAAACACCTCTATGCAAATAAACTAGAAAATCTAGAAGAAATGGATAAATTCCTCAACACATACACCCTCCCAAGACTAAACCAGGAAGAAGTTGAATCTCTGAATAGACCAATAACAGGAGCTGAAATTGTGGCAATAATCAATAGCTTACCAACCAAAAAAAGTCCAGGTCCAGATGGATTCACAGCCGAATTCTACCAGAGGTACAAGGAGGAGCTGGTACCATTCCTTCTGAAACTATTCCAATCAATAGAAAAAGAGGGAATCCTCCCTAACTCTTTTTATGAGGCCAGCATCATCCTGATACCAAAGCCTGGCAGAGACACAACAAAAAAAGAGAATTTTAGACCAATATCCTTGATGAACATTGATGCAAAAATCCTCAATAAAATACTGGCAAACAGAATCCAGCAGCACATCAAAAAGCTTATCCACCATGATCAAGTGGGCTTCATCCCTGGGATGCAAGGCTGGTTCAATATACGCAAATCAATAAATGTAATCCAGCATATAAACAGAACCAAAGACAAAAACCACATGATTATCTCAATAGATGCAGAAAAGGCCTTTGACAAAATTCAACAACCCTTCATGCTAAAAACTCTCAATAAATTAGGAATTGATGGGACATATCTCAAAATAATAAGAGCTATTTATGACAAACCCACAGCCAATATCATACTGAATGGCCAAAAACTGGAAGCATTCCCTTTGAAAACTGGCACAAGACAGGGATGCCCTCTCTCACCACTTCTATTCAACATAGTGTTGGAAGTTCTGGCCAGGGCAATTAGGCAGGAGAAGGAAATCAAGGGTATTCAATTAGGAAAAGAGGAAGTCAAATTGTCCCTGTTTGCAGATGACATGATAGTATATCTAGAAAACCCCATTGTCTCAGCCCAAAATCTCCTTAAGCTGATAAGCAACTTCAGCAAAGTCTCAGGATACAAAATCAATGTGCAAAAATCACAAGCATTCTTATACATCAATAACAGACAAACAGAGAGCCAAATCATGAGTGAACTCCCATTCACAATTGCTTCAAAGAGAATAAAATACCTAGGAATCCAACTTACAAGGGATGTGAAAGACCTCTTCAAGGAGAACTACAAACCACTGCTCAAGGAAATAAAAGAGGATACAAACAAATGGAAGAACATTCCATGCTCATGGGTAGGAAGAATCAATATCATGAAAATGGCCATCCTTCCCAAGGTAATTTACAGATTCAATGCCATCCCCATCAAGCTACCAATGACTTTCTTCAAAGAATTGGAAAAAACTACTTTAAAGTTCATATGGAACCAAAAAAGAGCCCGCATCGCCAAGTCAATCCTAAGCCAAAAGAACAAAGCTGGAGGCATCACACTACCTGACTTCAAACTATACTACAAGGCTACAGTAACCAAAACAGCATGGTACTGGTACCAAAACAGAGATATAGATCAATGGAACAGAACAGAGCCGTCAGAAATAATGCCACATATCTACAACTATCTGATCTTTGACAAACCTGACAAAAACAAGAAATGGGGAAAGGATTCCCTATTTAATAAATGGTGCTGGGAAAACTGGTTAGCCATATGTAGAAAGCTGAAACTGGATCCCTTCCTTACACCTTATACAAAAATCAATTCAAGATGGATTAAAGACTTAAATGTTAGACCTAAAACCATAAAAACCCTAGAAGAAAACCTAGGCATTACCATTCAGGACATAGGCATGGGCAAGGACTTCATGTCTAAAACACCAAAAGCAATGGCAACAAAAGCCAAAATTGACAAATGGGATCTAATTAAACTCAAGAGCTTCTGCACAGCAAAAGAAACTACCATCAGAGTGAACAGGCAACCTACAAAATGGGAGAAAATTTTCGCAACCTACTCATCTGACAAAGGGCTAATATCCAGAATCTACAATGAACTCCAACAAATTTACAAGAAAAAAACAAACAACCCCATCAAAAAGTGGGCGAAGGACATGAACAGACACTTCTCAAAAGAAGACATTTATGCAGCCAAAAAACACATGAAAAAATGCTCACCATCACTGGCCATCAGAGAAATGCAAATCAAAACCACAATGAGATACCATCTCACACCAGTTAGAATGGCAATCATTAAAAAGTCAGGAAACAACAGGTGCTGGAGAGGATGTGGAGAAATAGGAACACTTTTACACTGTTGGTGGGACTGTAAACTAGTTCAACCCTTGTGGAAGTCAGTGTGGCGATTCCTCAGGGATTTAGAACTAGAAATTCCATTCGACCCAGCCATCCCATTACTGGGTATATACCCAAAGGACTATAAATCATGCTGCTATAAAGACACATGCACACGTATGTTTATTGCAGCATTATTCACAATAGCAAAGACTTGGAACCAACCCAAATGTCCAACAATGATAGACTGGATTAAGAAAATGTGGCACATATACACCATGGAATACTATGCAGCCATAAAAAATGATGAGTTCACGTCCTTTGTAGGGACATGGATGAAATTGGAAATCATCATTCTCAGTAAACTATCGCAAGAACAAAAAACCAAACACCGCATATTCTCACTCATAGGTGGGAATTGAACAATGAGAACACATGGACACAGGAAGGGGAACATCACACTCTGGGGACTGTTGTGGGGTGGGGGGAGGGGGGAGGGATAGCATTGGGAGATATACCTAATGCTAGATGGCGAGTTGGTGGGTGCAGCGCACCAGCATGGCACATGTATACATATGTAACTTACCTGCACATTGCACACATGTACCATAAAACCTAAAGTATAATAATAATAATAATAATAATAAAAAAAAAAAAAAAAAAAAACAAAAAGAATAAGACACCTTGGACCATAGCTAACCAAGGAGGCAAAACATCTCTACAATCAGCGATGACTCTAACAAATGGAAAAACACTGCATCCTCATGGATAGGAAGAATCAATGTTGTTAAGATGGTCATAGCAACTTACAGATTCAA
Source organism: Pongo pygmaeus (assembly GCF_028885625.2). NCBI lineage: Eukaryota > Metazoa > Chordata > Mammalia > Primates > Hominidae > Pongo > Pongo pygmaeus. The sequence goes on along the minus strand of NC_072382.2, from coordinate 35,214,161 downwards.
TGGTATTCCTGTCAAACTACTAACGTCATTTTTCACAGAATTAGAAAAAAACTATTCTAAAATTAATATAGAACCAATAAAAAGAGCCTGAATAGTAAGACAATCATAAGCAACAACAACAAAAAGACAAAGTCAGTGGCATCACACTACCAAAACAGCATGGTATTGGCATAAAAACAGGCACATAGGCCAATGGAACAGGATAGAGAGCCCAGAAATAAAGCCACATACCTACAACAAGGTTGACAAAAACAAGTAATGGGGAAAGGACTCCCTATTCAATAAATGGTGCTGGGACAACAAGGCAGCCATATGCAGAAGATTGAAACTAGACCCCTACCTTTCACCATATACAAAAAACAAACTCAAGATGGGTTAAAGACTTAAATGTAAGATCTAAAACTATTAAAATCCTAGAAGAAAACCTAGGAAACAACATGCTGAACACTGGCCATTGCAAATAATTGATGACGAAAAAGCATCAAGTCCCCAAAAGCAATTGCAACAAAGCAAAAGATTGACAAGTGGGACTTCATTAAACTAAAAAGCTTTTGCACAACAGAAACTATTAACAGAGTAATCAGACAACCTATTACCCTGTATAAAAATGACCAAACCACATGAATAGACACTTCTCAAAAGAAGACATACATACAGTGAACAAACATATGAAAAAATGCTCAACGTCACTAATAATCATGGAAATGCCAATCGAAACCACAATGAGATACCATCTCACACTGGTCAGAATGGCTATTATTAAAAAGTCAGGTTCTGCAAGGTTCAGTCATCTTTTTTACACTGGAGAACCACAGGTCAAGAGTCATCTCTTCAAGCGGAGTTTGAGGGAGCTGTGTCAGGCCAATGGAGTCTTTATTTATTAATACCTGCATGAAAATAACAGATGTTGGAGAGGTTGCAGAGAAAAGGAAAGGTTTATACATTGTTGGTGGGAATATAAATTAGTTCAGCCACCATGGAAAGCAGTTTGGAGATTTCTCAAAGGACTTAAAGCAGAACTACCATTTGACCCAGCAAGCCCACTACTGGGTATATATTCAAAAGCAAATAAATCATCCTGCCACAAACACACATGTACTCATATGTTCATCCCAGCACTATTCATAATACCAAAGACATGGAATTATCCTAGATGCCCATCAACAACAGACTGAATAAAGAAAATGTGATATATATATATATATATATATATATATATATATATATACACACACACACTGTGGAATAGTATGCAGCCATAAAAAGAATGAAATCATGTCCTTTAAAGCCACATGGATGCAGCTAGAGGCCATCATCCTAAGCAAGTTAATGCAGGAACAGAGAACCAAATACCACAAGTTCTTACTTATACATGGGAACTAAACATTGAATACCCAAGGACATGGAGATGAAAACAATAGACACTGGGGACTACTGGGGGACATCTTGGGGTGGGGGGCAGTGAGGGTTGTAAAACTATCGTGTACTGTGTGTGCTACCTGGGTGATGGAATCATTTGCATACCAAACCCCAGTGACATGAAATTTACCCATGTAACAAACCTGCACATGTACCCACTGAACCTAAAAAAAAGTTGAAAAAAAAGGTAGAACTGGAAATGAAGCTCAAAAAAAATTTTTAAGAAGGTGGAGTATAGCAAGTATTGACAAGGATGCTAATATGATTTGGCTGTCTCCCCACCCAAATCTCATCTTGAATTGTAGCTCCCATAATTCCCACGTGTCATGGGAGGGACCTAGTGGGAGATAACTGAAACATGGGAGCGGGTCTTTCCCATGCTGTTCTCGTCATAGTGAATAAGTCTCATGAGATCTGATGGTTTTATAAAGGGGAGTTCTGCTGCACACGTTCTCTTGCCTGCTGCCACATAAGATGTCCCTTTGCTCTTCCTTCGTCTTCCACCATGATTGTGAAGCCTCCCCAGCCACGTGGAACTGTGACTCCATTGAACTTCTTTCCTTTATAATTACCCAGTCTCAGGTATGTCTTTCTTTATTAGCAGCATGAGAACGGTCTAATACAGATGTGAAGGATTAGAGCTCTCATATACTGCTGATGAGAATGTAAAATTACACAACTGCTTGGGAAACTACTTTGGTAGTTTCCTAAAAAAGTAAAAAATACATTTACCATATGACCCAGCCATTCTACTCTTTGTTATTCATCCAAGAGAAATGAAAGCATATGTCTACAAAACGGCCTGTACAGGAGTATTCACAGTAGCTTTTTTCATTATTTATTTATTTTTATTTCAATAGTTTTGGGGGTAACAAGTGGTTTTTGGTTGCATGGATAAGTTCTTTAGTGGTGATTTCTGAGATTTTAGTGCACCCATCACCTGAGCAGTGTACACTGCACCCAATATGTAGTTTTGTATCCATCACCTCCCTCCCAAACTTCTCCTCTGAGTCCTCAAAGTCTATTATGTCATTCTTATGCTTTTGTGTCCTTGTAGCTTAGCTCCCATTTATAAGTGAGAACATACAATATTTAGTTTTCTATTCCTGAGTTACTTCACTTAGAATAATGTCCTCCAGCTCCATCCAAGTTGCTGCAAAAGACATTATTTCATTCCCTTTTATGACTGAGTAGTATTCCATGGTGTATACACACCACATTTTCTTTATGCACTCAGTTGATGGGCATTTAGGTTGGTTCCATATCTTTGCAATTGTGAATTCTGTTGCTATAAACATGCATGTGCATGTGTCTTTTTCATATAATGACTTTTCTTCAGGGTAGATACTCAGTAGTGAAATCGCTGGATCGAATGATAGTTTTATTTTTAATTCCCCAAGGAATCTGTATACCGTTTTCCATATTGGTTGTACTAACTTACATTCCCACCAGCAATGTAAAACTGTTACCTTTTGACCACATCCACACCAACATCTATTGTTTTTTGACTTTTTAATTATGGCCGTTCTTGTAGGAGTAAGGTGGTATTTCATTGTGATTTTAATTTACAGTAGGTTTTTTTTTTGTAATATCTGGAAACAACCAAATGTTGGCCTACAGGCTCATAAACAAACTGTGGCATACCCATACAATAGAATACTACTCATCAATAAAAAGGAATGAACACACAACAGCATGTAAAATTTCAGAATAATTATGCTGAGTAAAAAAGCCAGATCAAAAAAAAAAAAAAAGAATGCATAATGTATCGTTCCAATTATATAAATTTCTAGAAAAGTCAAACTAATCTCTAGTGAAAGAAAGCAGATGCATGGTTACCTGGGGGTAGAGCAGAAGGGAGGGATTACAAAGGGGGCACCAGGAAACTTGGGGGCGATGGTAGTGATGTTCATGATCTTGATTGTAGTGATGGTTTCACAAGTTTGTAAATATGCTAAAACTCATCAAATTGCACACTTTAAATATGTGCATCTTATTTTATGTCAGCTATACCTCAGTATAGTTATTTTAAAGAAAGAACAAAATGGAGGGGAATATAGCAATATCTTAGCAAGTAGCAAATATACCAATATCTTAACAAAATTAGTCTCTGTGAGATTATTAATGATGATTCTTTTCTTCTTTATCCTTTTCCAAGTTTCCAAATGAACTTGTAACAATATCAAAATCATACAAAGTACTTTTTTGGAGAAAAAAAGGAATTAGGTGAACAGAGAAATTTGAAGAAAATAGTCTGTACTTGTGAATCCTAATACCAGTGGGTGAAAAAAAATCAAAGACATGAAACTTCAAATGACAAAGATCCTCTATTCTTTCAAAAGCCATGATAAGCCAGGAGGCACTATGAGAAGGTTTGATAAGTTGCACAGGAACATATATAAATCTAAAGAAGTCTATGGAGAAGTCATCATATTAGCAAAAACGCATCATTTGGTTGAGCTTTCCAGCTCAAATATCCTTCAAATACGTCAGTGAGAGACAATTGCATCAAAAAAAGAAAAAGAAAGAGACAGTGCTAGGCAGCAAAGGAAGGTGGAATTTTTTCGTTATGTCAGGACCCATCAGTTCCGTAGTTCACCCAGGAATCTAAGGATTAAAGAACAATCCAATATAACTAGAAAGTGACTGGCATCATATGTCCTTAAAAAGAATAAATACTGGAAAGAACAAGCCAGGCCACAGAAAATGCTGTGCTCCATCTGACTAAATATGGTCAAGTCTCATGAATCTGGGTTTCCACTCTTGGAAATGTTTGTTAAATCTGTGTGCACTGGGCTGAAGGCTCACTCTGAATTTTTTATTAGCGGTGGAAGTAGTAAGTTTTAAAAAGCTTTCAGAGACATACTTAACCCATTTAGATGACAAAATATTTTTAAAGCTTTCAGTGTATTATTTGGATATCAAATATCGAAAATTATCAAGTAATTTTTATATTTATTTATTCAAGAAAAACTCACTAAGTGCCAGCAATTGTGCCAGGTCCTGGGACACAAAGAAGCAAACACAACCCATGACCTCATGGAGCTCTTAGACTAATGACTGATAAACCTACAAACAGTTGCAATACAAGGTGTCCTTGGCTTGGGAGAGTGAAAAGGAAGCCAGAGAAGCCTGCAAAGAGAAGGTAACACTTGAGCAGGGTCTTGAAGGCTATGTAGGAGTTTTCTGGTTAGGAAAAGAGAGACATTCTAGGCAGAGAGGACAGCATGGGGCAGAGAGGCAGGAGAAATGGAGATTATTTGGTAAATGGCAAGAGCTTCTGCAAGGATTAAGAATAGGATTCACCTGGTGGGCACAGGCCCTAAAGCAGATGGAAGCTCTTTATCCATGCTGGAGAAGTTCAGGCTTTATCCTAGATAGAATGAGGAGGTGTGTTGGTTACAACTCTGCTTTTAACCAAATGAACTGGCCTAAAAGTGAGAAAGATGACCTTCAGTGTTCAGAGAACTCAAGGGCTTTATATAGTCAGACCTAAAAAGAGGCTGAAATTGGTAACTGGAAAGCTAAAGAAACTCTCCTCCTCTCTCTCTCGCTCTCTTTTTTTTTTTTTTTTTTTTTTTTTAGACAAGGTCTCCCTCTGTTACCCAAACTGGAGTGCAGTGGTGTCATGTCGGCTCACTGCAATCTCCGCCTCCTTGGTTCAAGCGATTCTCCTGCCTCAGCCTCACGAGTAGCTGGGACTACAGGTGCGCAACATCACGACCAGCTAATTTTTTGTATTTTTAATTGAGATGGGGTTTTGCCATGTTGGTCAGGCTGGTCTTGAACTCCTGACCTCAAGCAATCCACCTGCCTCGGCCTCCCAAAGTGCTGGGATTACAGGTGTGATCTCCTCAATCTTTTATCTTGGTTTTTTTCCCCCTCTCTCTCCACATCTATTTTCTATTAACCTGTTCTTTTCGTCATAAGTGACAGAAATATAACTCAAAATAGTTTAAGCCAGAAAGGGAATTTGTTTACTCTCAAAAGAGAAGTCTAGGCACATGCTATAGCAGGGGTTAACTTTGAGGACATTCCGCTATGTGAAATAAGCTAGTCACGAAATGACAAATATTGTATGACTCTACTTCTGTGAGGTCCCTATAGTATATTCATAGAGACAAAAAGTAAAAGGGTGCTTGCCAGGGGCTGGGGCCAAAGAGGATTTGGGAAGTGTGGGAAGATGAAAATATTCCACAGATGGACGGTGGTGACAACTGCACAATAATGTGAAGATACCTAATGCCACAGAACTTTACACTTAAAAATGGTTAAAATAGTAAATGCTTTGTATAGGTTACCACAACTTTTTTTAAGTGAGGTGTCCAGAAGTATAATAAATACAACTCCAGGCACTGTTAGATGCAACAGTTCAAGTGCCTTCATGGGAATCTTGTCACTATTTTGTTCTTCTTTCCTCTTTATTTGCTTCATTTTCAAGAAGAATCTCTTTACTTGGTGGCAAAGATGGCCACCCTGCTCTTAAATCTTCTATATACCTCATGATTGCCACCAAAAGAGAGTCTCTTGCCTGACAGTTCCAGCTAAAGCTCTGGGAATGGCTGATTGGCCTGGTGTTGGGTCATAAACCCACTCTTGAACCAATCACTGTAGCCAGAAATCAGAGTACACTGATTGGTCAAGCCTGAGTCATGTGTTCAACCTCAAGCCAATCACTGTAGTCAGGGGAGCAGAGTTCTCTGGCCATGCCTCCCTGATGGGAGTCCACCTGAACCGTGGACTGAGAATGAAAAGGGTGATTTCTCACAGAGATACTGGACAGTCAAAACATGTCCATCACAGCTTCTTCTTTCTTTCTCTATGGACCAGTTTTCTGTGTTTTCAGTCAGTATGGTAGAAGAAACATTGCTATGCCCAGCTCAAGTTTTACTTTCTCTCTATTCAAGAACATTAGAAGTCCCTGGGAGACTCTGACTAGTGAAGTTCATACAATTAACTGTGATGGTGGAGATGAGGATAGTCTTAAAGGTAACACGGTTGCAACAGACCCATCTATGTGAATATAAAGGTAAGTTACAGGGGCCATTAGGAGCAAGGCAGATATCTCAAAAGGTGTCTTTTACAACAGATGATAGACATGCTTTCAGGAGAGTGGTATGAGCACGCTGTATGAAAATAGTTCTGGCTGCTAAATATTGGATAGGTTGGAGCAGGAAAATATGACAGCAGGAAGACTAATCATAGGGATGTTGCAAAAAGATGACTCAAATTTCTAGCTTAGGAGGATGAGAATGGTGATGTCATCCACTAAGAATGAGATTATGAAAGGAATGTGTGGTCTGGAGAGGAGTAGGAAGAAAAGGGTGATAAGTTTAGCTTCTGACGTGTTTCCTTCAAGATGCCTGTTGGACATTCAAGTGGAGAATTCCATTAAGCAGTGGAAAATAGAAGCTTAAAACCTGAGAAAGAGAGTATGGCTGGCGACAGAGATTTGGCAAAAATTGGTATGTGGATTGATATTGAAGCCATGAAGTGTATGACATTGTACATAGAGAGCACTGAGTACGGGCAGAAAAGAGAATAGAGGGCAAAACCTGCATGTATGGAGTTGTGACAGAAGCCTCAGTGCCCTGCCCAATCTGCTCAGCACTCACTGTTTCCAAGCATGCCAATGGCATCCTATTGTAACTCCATCCAAGGGCTTTCTCTTAAGTCGAGCTTGATGCAGGCCAGAAATGCCACGGTATACAGCCCTCAGCCAATGTTGATGGGACTCTTGTGGGACAACTCAAATGTGTTCCATACCATCTCACAGAGGTCCCGGTGGGATCGAGCCCCAGTTGCTCACAGCAGTTACCTCCTCATTACTATACCCTGTACTTGCATCTTTCACTTCCCTGTCTCACTTCTCAATGGCTCTACTGGTGTGCCCTATGATCACCTCCCAGATGGATCACTCACACTCAAATCTTAGTTTCAACATCTGCTTCTGGGAGAACTCAAGAGCGCACAAAGAAGGATGCTCCAGGGAGAATGAGACCAAGAGGTCTGGAGATGGGAGTAAAACCAGGAGAAATGATTTCCCTGGAGCAAGGAAAGAGAAAATTAGAGAGGAGCTGGGACTCCATTGAAAGTACTTGAGAAAGGCCGGGCGCGGTGTCTCACGCTTGTAATCCCAGCACTTTGGGAGGCCAAGGCGGGCGGATCACAAGATCAGGAGACCGAGACCATCCTGGCTAACACGGTGAAACCCCATCTCTACTAAAAAATACAAAAAATTAGACGCGCGTGGTAGCGGGCGCCTGTAGTCCCAGCTACTCGGGAGGCTGAGGCAGGAGAATGGCGTGAACCTGGGAGGCGGAGCTTGCAGTGAGCCGAGATCGCGCCACTGCACTCCAGCCTGGGCAACAGAGCGAGACTCCATCTCAAAAAAAAAGAAAATACTTTAGAAGTAAGTCATATACTCTTAAAAGTAATAAAATTCTAAATCTATACATATCCAGTTCCCACAGTTTTTTTGTAATATAGCAAGGACTTTCCTTGGATATTTCATGTTCAGAAAGACCATTTGTAAGAAAATAAGCCAAAATTATAATCTCCTGAAAAGGAAACCCCAAGGGCCCAGAACAGTGGCCTCTGATGCCTGGAGAGGCAGGGGGCCTGAGAGCAAAGCAAAGCCTTAAGCAGCCCTGTTTGGGATCCCTGTGTGTACCCCACATGCGAAAGTGTCATGCAGGTGGTAACAAACACTTTGGCTTTGTGGAGGATTGATGCATTGCTGGCCCTGATTAATGGCCTCCTATATTCATGCCCCTTGCCTGTAATTTCATTGTCCCCACCCACTATGACTCTGGCCAGGCCTTTGACTTGCTTTGGCCAATCGAATATAGTGTAAGTGGTGTGCAAATTCCAACTCTAGGCTTCAAGAGGGCTTGCAGTGTTTGTGCTTGCTCTCTTAGATCCTTCTTCTGCCATGAGCACAAGCCCAGGCTAACCTGTTGCAGCATGAGACCACATAAAACAGTGCCAAGTCACCCCAGTTGTCCCAGCCAAGATCTAGACATGTGAAGGAGTACAACCAAGATCAATAAAGATACCTAACTGACCACAGGTGCAGAGCAAGCCCAGCTCTGACTAAAAGAACTATCTAGTAAAGATAAAAGACTCATGAGCAACATTAATCATTATTGTTTTTGTGAATCTTAGTGAATTTTGAGATGAATTGTTACACAGCAGGAGCTAACTGAAATATAAGCTTCATGCTGAACAATGCTCAGTGAGTTACCTGGGCTGGATGTCTTTTGTGCATCTGGAAGGCAAGGCAAGTTACTTAGGGACAGTATTAGTCCATTCTCACACTGCTGTAAAGGTACTATCTGAGACTGGATAATTTATAAAGGACAGAGATTTAATTGACTCACAGTTCACCATGGCTGAGGAGGCCTCAGGAAACTTACAATCATGGCAGAAGGCAAAGGGGAAGCAAGGTACCTTCTTCACAAGGCAGTAGGAAGGAGAAGTGCCAACTGAAGTGGGAAGAGCCTCTTATGAAACCATCAGATCTTGTGAGAACTCACTCACTATCACAAGAATAGCATGGAGGAAACAGCCCCCATGATTCAATTACCTCCACCTGCTGTCTCCCTTGACACATGGGGATTACAATTCTGTGTGGGGATATAAAGCCTAATTATATCAGGGACCAAGATAATAAAGTTGAGGTAGCTGCCTTGGAATAGTAGAGAGAGGGAAAACAAGCAGCAGACAGGACAGATGCTTATTAAATACCTATGCTGTGCTAGGTGCCTGGCATGTTATTATCTCACTTTCAACTCAGAAACACCCTGTGAGGAGGAATTATTATCTCTGTAACCAGAATGGCTCTGGAAACCAAGCAATGCTCCACTTGAACCAGTGTCTGGGTGGCCATCATTGCCATTCTACCCCAGATAAGAGTGCTCCTTTGCCAGCTGCACCGTGGGTACAGAAGCACTCTGTATTTATCTGAGACCCATTGACTTGGGGGGGTCCCCCAGCAAAGCTGATGCATCCAGAGATATTTCAGCTCTTTTAGGTTTACTTATAGCCCCCTTCCTAGTCAGGCATGCAGCTTCCACCAGAACAACTGGATTGGGTGGATTAAAGCAACAGCTGCCTGGGGACCCTGGCTTATCTCCATCGATTCTCAGACTCTGGAATGGAATCAGACACTTGCTCTTCAGGAAGAATTCTCTTTAGAGGGGTCTACTCTGCTTCTTTGCTATTTGCCTGCTGTTGGCCTCTGCCCTTCCCCTTGCCCACCCCATCTCTAACTAAATCACCCTTTGTATATTCAAACCTCAGCATAGAAACAGTTCCAATTTTTCCCCAGGGGCAGGGAGCTGGTGTGTACCAGCTCACAACAGCCAATTGTTGTATTCTCAGAACTTTTTATGAGTTGGTTAAAGATGATCATTATTAAAAATTAAATAATATAGATTTACAATTAAAGAAATTATGTTAAAACAAAGTAATACTCAAAACTTATCATCCCTAATTATTTTATGACATTTTACTATTATCTATGCTCTTTAGCTTATTTACATCTATTGTATCTGTGCAGTGAGAATATTATATTCTGTCAATCTCCTTCTCACTCTGTATTCCATGACACAGAGTTAGAACTTGAAATCTGCCATAGTGGGACTATGAATACCAAGAAAATCAGCAAACACTGCAAATTTATTGTTTTGATTTATTGATTGAATTTATTATTTTATTGGTTGTAGGTATAGGGAAGGAGGGTAAGCAAACTTCTCCTGTTAAAGGGCCAGATGGTAAATCTTCTAGGATTTGTGGGCCATCTGGTCTCTGTCACAGCCACCCAACTTTGCTCTTGTAGCATGAAAGCAGCCACAGACAATACCTGAAGGAATGGACATGGCTGTGTTCCAATAAACTTTATTTACAAAAATAGGCAGTGGGCCAGATTTGGCCCAAGGGCCATAATTTGTTGATCCCTGAGCTAGACTAAAGACTTAAGAACATATTAAAAATGCATATTAAGTTTAAAAGTGCATCATGTCTGCAGTGTAAACAGCACTAAAAATTAAGAAAGTTTTTTTAGTATTATTATTATTTTTTGAGACAGGGTCTCACTTCATCACCCAGGTTGGAATGCAGTGGTGTGATCATGGCTCACTGCAGCCTTGACCTCCCTGCCTCAGGTGATCCTCCCATTTCAGCCTCCCAAATAGCTAGGACTACAGGTGTGCTCCACCACACCCAACTAATTTTTTTCATTTTTTATAGAGATGGGGTTTCACCATGTTGCCCAGGCTGGCTTCAAACTCCTGGGTTCAAGCAATCTGCCTGTCTCAGCCTCCCAAAGTGCTGGGATCACAGGCGTGAGCCACTGTGCCCAGCCAAAGGAAATATTTTTAAGTATTCAAAAACTATTATTTTTAGCTCACAACATACTTCTTACTCATTAACATGCACACAAAAGTATCAATGAACATTCATGCCAGAAGTACAATTGTTTTTTAGTTGCAGCTAAAAGTTGGCTAAGGATAGAAGAATTCAGCCAAAAATCAATAAAGACATTTTGTGAGAACCAACTGGCCGTAAACAGTTTATAATAAAGAAGATTGTATATTTCATTATAATTTGTAAATTGTGTGCCAAGCATCTTTTTTATCAGTAAAATGCATAATGAACTTATGTATGTACATATATGCTGGTTGTTAAAAACTTTTACCCGCATACCTCCAAACAGAAGGCACCTGTTTCTGATGCAACATAACAGATGCAAATGGATCCAAGGGGAGGAAGCTGTTGCCAAATATCTCATCCCACACTGCCTGGGAAGCCTAGGACATCTCCATTTTACAGATGAGAAAAGTGAGGCTTATCCAGAGTTGTATAACTGGTTGTTAATAGTACTGAAATCCAAACAGAAGTCTATTTGACTCCAAAGTCTATCCCTTGAGGTTGCCTCTTATAAATCGTGTATTTGGTTCAGAAGAATACAGGGAAGCTGTTAATGAGGCTCACCTTGGAAATCAGCAAGAGGAGGCTTGGAGAAATTCCAGAGGAGTCAATACCCAGGTAAAGGCCCCGCAGGCCTAAGGGAAGGGGAAGCTGCATTGGGGGCACACCCACAGGTACAAATTACAGATGTGGATGAGAGCAAACATGCGGGCATGGGGGTGGAGATGTGGGACTTCCTGTGTCAGGGCTGCAACAGTAAGCACATTTCACCTCATCAATGATGGTTTGTACTCATGAAGACATTGTGAGTGCAAGCATCTATAATCCAATTAAATGGTTTTGTGATAGGAAATGAGGCATGCTTTTCAAGCAGTACGCAGTCAGAGATTAATAGCAGGTGCTGAGCCATGGCTGGGAATGGTGCTCATTGATCATAAGGTGCACTGCATTTTTGCTAATGTCACAGCTTAGGAGGTGAGGATAGAAGACAGCATAAGAGGTCCTCAGGGCTCATGCCTACTTTCTGGAAGATCGGTAGTCAGGGACATCACTGTGGCAGTACCACTCTTCCAAGGAGCCTTTTGTGATCTCCAATGGCTGAATGGCTCTGGCTGGAAGGGCTCATCACTGGGACCTGAACCACACCTCATCTAGGTACCTGACTAGGGGAAGCTGAGTCTCTCTTTTCCAGCCATGCACAACTGTGAGCCAATTAAACCTCTTTTCTTTATAAATTACCCAGTCTTGGGTATTTTACCAACCCCAGGTAATTTACCAGTCTCAGGTAAATTACCCCATCCCTTCTAGTTGCAAGGGCTAGAAAGTCAGCTGAAAAGGCTTAAGCAAAAAAAGGGAATCTATTGTCCTGAGTAACTGGTGAGTCGAAGAGTGGCCTCAGGAACTGTAAGGTTTGAAGCAAGTTTCTCAGATGAACACCATCCAGCTTCCTCTTGATCTCTGTTTGTTTCTCTTTGCCCCTGCAGACTCTTCCTTCTGCAGCAAGTAGAAGGCATGACTGAGGCAACTCAAGTCTACATCATCCCAGCTTCACAATCTCCCAAGAGAACAAGAGCCCCAGTCGGCCAACATCTGAACATAAACTCTCATCAGTCCACCTTCATAAGCAGATGGGGAGGGTCTCCAGGGATAACAGGAATTTAACCAACTTCAGCAATCAGCCTGGTTTACAGCCTCCTGCCCTGCAGCCTGTTCTTCCACAAACCCTGGGTAAAATGCAGTCACCTTGTTGGTTTAAACCAGCTCCTGACAGACCCCCGGCAACATACAGATGAACTCAAGTGAATTTTCTCATGACCACGCTAAAGTCTCCACCCTGAGCAACCTATAGCTTCATTACCATGACATGCAACCTATGTGTTGACATAATGACTCACTGCATCTGTGCAACTAGACCTCTCCTCGTCATGCAATGATGCTCCCTGCCTCCTCTCCATCGCCGCATAAAACCCTCCTGTCACTTTCCCTCGGAAAGACACTGCTTTGGAGAATACCCCCAGTGTCATCCTTACTTGAGTTAAATAAAACCCCTGTTGATCAAAGCCAGTGTTCTTGTGGAGGGTCATTTGTTATTCATGAGGTGAGTGAACCCTGGTATTTTGGGGGTAACAAATCTGGTACCCCAGGTGGGACTGTGGACCAAGCTCTGACTCAGCCTCCCTTATAGGCTTCCTATCAGGTGAAGCAGCGACCTGTGGACACTTGGGCTAACTCACCTAAGTTGCTGAGAGGGAAACTGGAGAAGGGCCTCAGGACACTCCTGCCTGGTGTCTGGTCAACCCACAGGTGCCACAGGACCTCCCAGGGCCAGCAGAATTGGCCACTTGGACCTTTTCATTCAGCACTTTTTTTTTTTTTGAGATGGAGTCTTGCTCTGTCGCCCAGGCTGGAGTGCAGTGGCGCGATCTCGGCTCACTGCAAGCTCCACCTCCCAGGTTCACACCATTCTCCTGCCTCAGCTTCCCGAGTAGCTGGGACTACAGGCGCCTGCCACCACGCCCAGCTAATTTTTTTGTATTTTAGTAGAGACGGGGTTCACCGTGTTAGCCAGGATGGTCTCGATCTCCTGACCTCATGATCCGCCCACCTCAGCCTCCCAAAATGCTGAGATTACAGGCATGAGCCACTGCGCCCGGCAGTTCAGTGCTCTTTTGCAGCGGTAAGTGGTGGCAGTTTTGTGAACTGACTTAAAAGAGTAATTTTGGTTTTGATCATTAGGACTCTGGGTTGTCAGGGTTAGGTCCTAGGTCAAGGGATTCAGGGTTGTTGGGAAAAGGGAGGACTCCCCTTCAGGTCTGGGAGATTGAGAGACATCTCCATCCATTTTAACAAGGGGAACGCCCAACATAAAGACAAGGACTGTCATCTTCAGGATTTCAGCCCGTCTTGTATATCTGTAGGACTGAATGTTTGTTCATCTTTGTCAGTGTTTGTTTGTCTTTGTCTGTGACCTGAATGACTGTGAAGCCTGGATTCCCCTCCCCTTAGTCTGTAGCAACCCCTAAAATATTGAGCTTCCATTTGCAACAGTCACAAGAGAACTGTTATTGGTTTGACGAGGAGACCCATTTTTGAAGCAGGCAGTTTTGTGGGGTCCTGATCCTTGGAACTAGAATGCAGTGACACAAAGGATAGGTGAACAGAGACAGACAGTGTGTGTGCCTTCACCTGAGGGAACATCTCGCTTACCTGATTGATTTACCTACCTCCCCACCACGCAAGCCCAGCCCAGAACTACTCTAGTGGCTTTGTGAGATCTCCTGGGAAGCTTCCCAGACCAAACAATCCAGGAAGAGGCAATCCCTGTTATCCTCTCATTGCTTCCCGGGACCTCTACTCTAGGGTGGCCTAGGTGTGGTAGCAAGCAAGGAGGGCAGAAATATTCTGAGGGCTAAAAGTTGCAGGATTTGTGTCACCACTAACCCTCAATAGAAGTATCTTGGAGCATGGAATCAGACTCTGTGCAAAGACCCTAGAATATGGGGAACCAGGTCTCAATACCAAAAGAGAGCCCACTAAGGTACTTCCTCTGACATTGGAAACTGTTTGGGTATCTACCCATGACCACAATGCAAATGATATATTAATGTAATGCAGCCTGGCCCCACTACTCCCTAAGAGATTAGGAGAGATGGGCTGAACATGGATCACTCACTTATGATGTAATTTTCCAATTGGATTTATTTTGCAAGAAACAAGGCAAGTAGGATGAAATGCCCTATGTACAATGTTTATGGCCTTCTATATAAACCCAGCCCTGCAGAAGAAATACGAGGCATGGAAATTGGCCAAACGGCCAAAGAGAACTATGTTGCCAATTCTAGGCACCCCTGGAGAAGAAAAAACAGTCATGTGGGGACCTGTAGGGAAGGTAACAGGAAGAAGGAGTGTCTCTACTTCCCTCCAAGAGAAGAAGCGAGGCCCTCTAACCCCACTCAAGGACTGGAACCTTTGCCAATAGAGGGAAGAAATAGTCCCCCTTCTTCCTCAGGAATTGAATGCTCAGTGGCTCCACAGGAAAGCAACCATCCTCCTCCATACTTGCTGTATTAATCTGTTCTCATGCTGCTGATAAAGACATACTCCAGACTCGGTAATTTATAAAGAAAAAGAGGTTTAATGGACACACAGTTCCACGTGGCTGGAGAGGCCTCACAATCATGGTGGAAGGCAAAAGGCACATTTTACATGGCACAGGCAGGAGAGAGAATAGGAGAGTCAAGCAAAAGGGGCAACCCCTTATACAGCCATCAGATCTCATGAGACTTATTTACTACTGTGAGAACAGTATGGGGGAAAACACTCTCATGATTCAATTATCTCCCAGTGGGTCCCTCCTACAACACATGGGAATTATGAGAACGTCAATTCAGGATAAGATTTGGGTGGGGACACAGCCAAACCGAATCAGTTGCTGGGCCCTCCAAACTCTGAGGAGTTGACTGTAGCTCCCACTATGGCAAGAGCAGCCCTCCTCCCTTGTACCCCTCCCTGCCTGGGAGCACCACTCATAATGGGAATACATATAACCCTAAAGGGGGCTGTTCCCCCTCAGGCAGGTGCCTGATGGACATAGAGATTTTGCTTGGGTCTGTGTGCCTTTTATAACTGCTGACTTGTGTAACTGGAAATTCCATACTAAGGTCTTATAGGTGAGCCCAGAAGAGTTCATAATTCTCATAAGGGGAATATTCTCCATACATAACCCCACATGGCCAGACATGCAGACCTTAAAGGCAACCCTGCATAGGAGAAGGGAAATCTGCCATCATGGCTAAAGCCAAGGAGGAGGCAGACAAGATGTGTGCTGATAACCATGGTCACAAAACCTACTGGGCTGCTAAGGTGTCATTCCCAAGAGCCAATCCTCACCGAGCCCCAACGGTAATAGGGATTAAAAGCAGCTAGATTATTATAGGAATATGCTGCTTACATTAGCCATCCCCTGGTCAATTGGGGAAAACTCTGGGAAATAGAACAAGGCCCTAATGAAAATCCATCAGTATTCCTAAAGAGACTATGAGAATGGCTCCAGGATTACACCCTTTGGAACCCGGATGACCCTGAAAGCCGAGTAGTGCTTGGTTCCCACTTCCTCTCTCAGAGTACCCTAGATATTCAGAAGAAACTCCAAAATTGGTGATAAATCCAGGCACTCTCCCTTCCCAACTGATAGACATTGCCTTCAAGGTCAACAAAAATAGAGATGTGGCATCTGACAAAAGGGAGGACAAGAAGATGGAGAGACAGGCTCATTTTCTGGCAGTAGCCCTACAGACTACTTCAGGTAAACCAGGAGGAAGGAAGAGGAAAACATGGATAAGTAAGCAGAGACCCCACCATGGGACTCAGAGGCTGCCTAAGCTGGGACCCACACAATGTGCTTACTGCAAGCAGGAGGGACACCGGAAAAGGAAGTGTCCAGATCCTCTCCAGAGGGGGAAGAAAGAGGACAAACCTGAGCATCAGTTCCCTGTAACTGGAGAAAAAACTGACTAACGGGGTCCTGGGGCTCCCCGCCTGGATCGTCAAGATCCACATCTCCCTCAAGAATCCCTGGGTAACCCTAGAAGTAGGGGGACAGCCAGTTGAGTTCTTGACACTAGGGCTACATTTTCTATGTCTCACTAAAAGGGGACCCCTCTCCAAGAGGGAATATAATATAAAAGTATGTCTGCTAAAAGAAATTCTAAGATTCCTGGAGCCTCTGGTCTGTGAAGGGGATCTAAGACTTTGACTCATTTCTTCCTCTATGTCCCTGAATGCCCCATTCTCCTTTTGGGAAAGGTCCTTCTGACTAAGTTTGGGGCTATAATTGCTCTAAATCAGGACAGGATATGGTGGAGTTTCTCTGGGCCCATGGTGCCACCATGCTGGCCCTGGTTCATGGGGAAGTTCTGGATGCAGAGGAGATTCCTTTAGAAATTGAGAGCCAAGTTAACCCTGTGGTGTAAGCTCAGGAAGAGGTCAGAGGAGCAAAAACGGCTAGACCAGTGGCATCAGTATGATTGAAGGAACCAGAACTGAGACCCAGGGCTAAGCAATACCCAGTGAGGTCTGAGGCACTGAGAGGCATTCTACTGGTGCTCCATCATCTCCTGGAGCAAGGTGTAATCTATGTTTGTCAGTTGCCCTATATCTTGCCAGTCAAAAAGCCAAGAACTGAAGAATATTGGTTTGTTCAAGAATATTGGTTTGTGCAAGATATTCACCCAGTTGTACCCAATCCTTATAACATTATGATTAACCTTCTAGGAGAAAGCAAATTGTATACCATGCTAGATCTTCAGGACACCTTTTTCTGTGTCCCCCTGAGCCCAGAATCCCAGGAGTTGTTTGCCTTTGAATGGGAAGATGCTGAGTCCCATCAAAGGCAACAATATTGCTGGACAGCCTTGCCTCAGGGATTCAAGAACTCTCCCACTATTTTGCGTAGTGTGTTAAGTGAAGACTTGAGATATTTACATTTAGAAAAGGGTGCTGAGTGCAGCGGCTCACACCTGTAATCCTAGTACTTTGGGAGGCCAGAACGGGAGGATCACTTGAGCCCAGGGATTTGAGACCAGCCTGGGAAACATAGAGAGACCCTGTCTCCATAAAAAAAGGAAAAAAGTGTGTAAAAAAGAAAGAAAAGGGAACTATCTTACAATATGTGTATGATACCTTGGTTGGTAGCCTCTCTAAAGAGGAATCTGACAGAAATACTGTCATTACCCTAAACTTTCTAGCTGAAAGTAGCTATAAGGTATCTAAAAAGAAAACACAGGTTTCAAGGGATCAAGTTAAATACTGGGCTACTTAATTTCCCAGGGACAGAGAAGTCTTCCCCAGGATAGGAAAATGGCTATGTGTCAAATGCCTCCTCCTGAGAACCAAAAGCAGTTACATGGATTCTTGGGAATGGTAGGATTCTGTAGAATATAGATTCCCAATTTTGGTATATTATCAAAGCCCTCATATGAAAAGCTACAAGGGCCAGAGCCAGACCCTTTTGAATGAGGTGGGCAGTGTAACCAGGTCTTCAACAATCTAAAAGAAGCACTGACCACTGCTCCTGCTTTAGCCCTGCCTAACTTGGCTAAATCTTTTTACTTATTTGTCCATGAAGGGCAGGAAATGTCTGTGGGTGTGCTTACCCAAATGCTAGGACCACTGAGAAGAGTGGTGGCTTATTTTTTTGAAACACAAGGGGATGGTCCTTATGGCTAATGGCAGTGGCTACAACCTGCCTGGAGAAGCCCCAGTATCCATATCAAGGTGTGCCAGATCTTTCACCCTGCCAAGCTCCTGCCCACCTCCCAGGAGCCCCTCCTACATGAATGCTCAACCACTATTGATAAAATATATTCCAGTGGAAAGGGCCTAGAAAGTGAACCCCTTCAGAACTCTAAGACGTCTGGTTTGTAGACAGGAGTAGTTTCATAACAATGGGCCAGCAAAAAGCAGTGTGTGCAGTGGTGTGCTTACTTGGGCTTAAGCAGGCTAATAGCCTACCTCCCAGGACATTGGCCCAGAAGGCTGAGATTATTATCTCAGCCTGACCAAAGCCTTGTCCTTAGGGCTAGGCAAGGCCATCACTCTCTACACAGACTCTAAGTGTA
This sequence comes from Pongo pygmaeus, assembly GCF_028885625.2. Lineage (NCBI taxonomy): Eukaryota > Metazoa > Chordata > Mammalia > Primates > Hominidae > Pongo > Pongo pygmaeus. Next base: position 35,195,691 of record NC_072382.2, on the reverse strand, counting down.
TTAGCCCGTTCTCACGCTGCTATAAGGACATACCTGAGACTGGGTAATTTATAAAGAAAAGAGATTTAATTGACACTCACAGTTCCACAGGGCTGGGAAGGCCTAAGGAAACTTACAGTCGTGGCGGAAAGGGAAGCAAACACTTCCTTCTTCACATGGCAGCAGCAAGGACAAGTGCAGAGTGAAGAGGGGTAAATCCCCTTATAAAACCATCAGATGTCATGAGAACTCACCCACTATCATAAGAACAGCAAGGAGGCAACTGTCTCCAAGATTCAATTACCTCCCACTGGATCCCTCCCATGACAGATGGGAATTATGGGAACTACAGTTCAAGATGAGATTTGGGTGGGGACACAGCCAAACCATGTCATTTATGCCTTCTATGTACTCCACGCCCATGGGGCAATTTGGAAAGAAAGAGGCCTCCTGACTGCAGGCAATAAGTAGGTTAAGCATCCAAAAGAAATATTACAGTTGTCACAGGCAGCCCTGGTCAGCATGAGGAAGTTACAGAAGAATGACCTCTGACTCAGTCCCCTGAAGAATGAGGATGACATATCTCTAGGGGGAAGATCTCAACTAGAGAAAGATCTCTAGGGGGAAGATTTATAAGCAGATAGGGAGGGTCTCCAGGAATAACAGGAATTTAATCAACCACCTATCAGCTTGGTTTACCACCTCCTGCCCTGCAGCCTGTTCTTCCCCAAACACTGGGTGGAATGCAGTCACCTTATTGGTTTAAACCAGCTCCTCAACGGAGCAGCAACACAGCAACATAGATGAACTCGAGTGAACTTTCTCATGACCATGCTAAAGTCTCCACCCTAGGTGGAGCTGTAGCTTCATTACTATAGCATGCAACCTATGTGTTGACATGATGACTCGCTGCATCTATGCAACTAGGACCCCTCCTCAACATGCAATGACCCCCGTCTTCCCTCTCCACCGCCCCATAAAACACTACTGTCACTTTCCCTCAGAGAGACGCTGCTTTGGAGAATACTCCCAGTGTCATCCTTACTTGTGCCAAGAAATAAAATTCCTATCAATCAAAACCCGTGTTCTCGTGGGGAGTTGTTTGTTATTCAACAGGTAAGAAACCCTGGTATTTTTCAGGTAACAAATCTGGTAAAGCTAGGTGGGACAGAGCCAGGTGGGACTGTAGACTGAGCTCTGACTCAACCTCCCTTATCGGCTGCTGACAGGTGAGGCAGTGAGCTGAGGAAACATGCTCGGGCTAACTCAGGTGTGTTGCCGAAAGGGAAATAGGAGAAGGGCCTCAGTATGCTCCCGCCTGGTGATGAGTCTGCCACCCTGGTATTTTTCGGGTAACATCTTCAGTCATGTCCCCATCTCTGGCCCAATCAGGGAGGCCAAGCAGATGGCATTTATCATTGCCCAGGCCAGGGGTGGTACTGAATTGGCAGCCTCGTCAGGACCACACTGGAAGAAAATGGCACTGCCCTCCAAGTAAGGGGGTGCTGCTTTATGTAAAGGAGGTGTTGGGGATCAGAAACCAAACCCCCAAAATATGATACTTTGACATAATCAACTGAAGAAGCTTCAAGGTCTCTCTGACCTTCCCCCCGAACCTCATAATCTCTCCCAAAGAAGCTGAAGTTCCTTTATCTCCCTAGGATCCAGACCTACCAAGGAGAACAATTGTTTTTTTTTTCCCCCTCCCTGAAATATCAAGAATGTAACCACACCTAAACAGACCCTTTCACTGTCAAAGACAACTATTTATAAGTGAGTTTCTGTTCCACTAATGAGTGGATTACTAGGGATCCACTCATTCTCCCTAATAATCCTTTATTGCCCCTCTTTTCCTCCCACCTCTCATAACCTGTGTTGCCAGGATGGCATATAAGTTTCTGAACCCTGCTGAAGGACAAGCAAACACTGTGATTTTCCCCATGCACCCGTTAAATAAGTTTATATGCTTTTTTTCCAATTAATCTGTCTTTTTTGAGTTGATTTTTTCAGCAAACCTTCAGAGGGTGAAGGGGAAGTTTCCCTTGGTCCTTACAGAGGAAAGGGATGCTGGAAAAATGAAAGCTAGAATCCCTTGATCAGTAGGATTTTCCAGGGGAGTCTCAGACCCAGAGTAATAGCTAACTCCAAGGCTACCATTATGAAGGGGCCAGGCTCTGCAAAGGGAAAAAGGGAGAATGAACAGTCGTAAGATGACGGCTGTTTCTAAGGGCCTGTCCTTGTTGGTACACACTGCTTGGTCTAATTTTGAAACTATATCATCCTAATTTTACAGATGAAGAAACAGACGATCAGGACAGTTAAGTAATTTGCCCAAAGTCATACAGCTAGTAAATACTAGAGCTGGTAGAGGGAGGCACAAGTCTCCATCCTCTGACAGGGAGGAAAGGGTTAATTTCAGGTGCCCTCACTTAGCGTACCTCACTGTCAAAGCCTTAAAAATATTTTTATGACCCTTCAACCAGATTTTCTTTGGATGCTTTCCAAAGCTCAAATGAAGCAACATATCTTCCCTTTCATTTCTGATTTTTGGAGGGCAGGATGTGCTATTTCAATATCCCTGGACAGACACAGAAAAAGATATGGGAATGGGGCAGAAGCTAGTGTTGTCCATACTGCCCGAAGAGTCACTGGGTCTCCAACCACATTAACCAGCATTCAGCCTGGCTGTTGAGTGTCCCCTGTTCACACATCTTGTGCAACAAATAGCAGGATGTTGCAGAGTCAGCACATCAAGTGGAAGCAAGAGGATGGAGTCTGTCTTACCTTGTCCCTAATTCCTGTCTCTGACACCTGCCAGCTGTCCTCTAACAAGTAACTTAACCTCCATTAGCCTCAGTTTCCTCCTCTGTAAAATGGGAAAATCATACCTCTTTTAAAGATGCACCAAACAGATATTATTATCCCCATTTTACTTGTTCCACCCACAATTCCTGTCCCTTCTGGCCACAGAAGAGAAGGGACATATTCCTGACTCGAGGGTAGAAAACCCACTGGCCGATAAGAAACCACTGACATTGTATAGGGAATGTCATCTAAGGAGTGGAGTGTCCACCAGCCAGTGGTAGACACTTCAGGTGCAAGGTCCTGGGCGAAGGGGGTTGGAAGGGCTATTTGGGTTCAAGCACAAAACAAATAAGTAGAGGAAGCCAGTGAAGAAAAAAAGAGAGCTGGGAGGAAAACAGATGCCAGAGAGAGAGAAGCAGAATGAGAACAATAACGTGGCTCCTGAACAACAGAGAAAGTGTATGAAAGAGCCTGCCATTGGTTCCTTCTTCCTTAGCTTGTGTGAGGTCACAGTCTCCATTTCATCTGAGCCAGCCTGAGGGAGTTTCCATTCCTTATGTCAGAAAAGTGCAACACAAAACACTGAGGGGGCAAAAAGACCATTGGGAGAGTTATCTTCCTGACACATAGTACGTGCTCAATAAAAATCCTCACAGTTCTCTTCCTAGACTTGATTGAGGATAAAACACTCAAACTAGCCCCATGTGACTACAGCCAAGTCTGTATTCGAATCACTTTCCTTCTACCCTTCTATTCCAAAAACCGTGGCCAAACTATGTGAGATATACTGCATAATTAGTGCATACCTCTTAGCCTTGCCTAGTTACCTCTTTTATCAATTAAAAATATTTTCCCATTAAGGAGAGGAGTTGAGAGGGAGAATGGAGTCACTTCCCTATTTCTAAAGCCTCTGAAAAATCCAGCAAGATAATGTCACCGATTTGGTTAATTTCAGGTGCACATCGGGCTATTCAACCTAGGTGAATTTAATGACTCAGGACAGGTCGGGCGATGAATGTCCCTGTAAATCATTTATAATTGCAAGCATAAAAATTAAAGATCAGTCTGAAGAGCAAGATAACGTAATGGTAATGACAAAGAGCAGTAATCTGAAGATAGTGCCTCCTTGCTTTAATCAGGCCCATTCGAATGACAGAGCACTCAGCCTCTGGGGGATTGTTCTGGAAACAAAAGGCTGGGAACCTACTTCAGTCTTTAATGACTCACTACGATAAAAGAAATTAACTGAATTTTCATATTGTAATTATAAAACTTAATAGGGAATTTTTCCTCTTCATACTCTTTATTTTTCTTCTAGTTGAGATAAACCAACAGACAGCCTATTCTCCTTACAAGGATGACTTTAAAGGCCAGTGATGTTCAGCCATGTCACACTGAAAGTCCAGCTAATAAATTATGTCCAAAAAGAGGCACTGCCAGTGCTATAACGGATAGTTTCTAGAGGCTTTGAGAAATTTTAAAAAGTCCTTACCTTATTTTCAATGTGTATATGATACTGTAGCCCTCCAAGTCAGCCACAACAAGAAGGAGATAAGCAACAAAGCATCAAATTCTTCTCTCTGGTGCTTGTGAACCACAAACTGAACATTCTCCTTCCCTTGCCTTTTCCACCTGGTAGACATTTAGTCATAATTCCAGGTCTAATTTAGGTGGAACTTCCTCTAGGAAGCTTTCCCTGATTACCACCCTTCCTTCCTCTTTTCCCAGAACTTCCCCCTTCCTGGCAGCTCATCATTCTCTCTTCTGGGTTTCCCCTGAACCCTAAACACAGACCTAATCCTGGACTTATGACACTGTGTGTCTTACTGTCACAGGAGTAGGATAATTGCATTCTCTCCTACAAAGCTATCAGTCTTTTGAGGAGAGACTATGTAGGAATCATGACCAACCGACCCTCCAAACACATGCCACACTGTAGGCATTGAATAAATATTTGTTGGCTGATTGAGATCTATCTTAATTCCAGGTTTAACCTGGAAGAAAAAAGTGAGGGCAGAGTCAAGAAAATACCAAGCATTTAGCACTGAAGAATAAAAAATACAAAGAGAGATAAGGGGTAGGGGCAGTCAGTACATAAGCTTCTTTAAATAGACACACAAATACACAATTCTTGCTCTCGATAATAAGAAAATAAACATGGGGTATTTTCTCTAAAGCTTTTAAATATTTCCAAGAGCCCTTGATAAAATTACAGTATTTTCCTGAGCAGCTGGGGTGACATTGCTCCATATAATTTCCTCTCCACGTGAATTGTATTGTGACATGAATGAGTAATAATTTTTCAGTTGCAAGCAACAGAAACTGACTTCAGTCAACTTAAGGGCAGGGGGAAAGTCAGGTAGATTTTGTAATTAGGACATAAAAGCGTCTCACTAAACCGAAGGACAGGAATGTGGCTGGGCAGCAGGAAGAGCTGGAACTGGGAACTGGGAAGTTATCTCTTCAACAGGAGTTTCCTCTCTCTATTCCATAGATCATATTTCCTTGAGTCTCTCTCACTCTCTGTGCCAACCTTAGTGAACATCAGAATCCCCCAGAGGGCTTGGTAACCTGCAGGTTGCTGGACACCTCCTCCGAGTTTCTGAATCTGTAGGTCTGGGGTGGGAACTGAGAATGTGTGTTTCTGACCAGCTCCCAGTGATGCTACTTCTACTGATCTGAGCACAAATTTGAGAACCGTTTCTCTATACCAGCTAGTGTACAGGGCAGGAAGAAGGTCAATGGAGCTGCCACACTTGCGGGTCACAGTCATAGCCACCAAGAGAGACTCAACCTGGTCGGTCCCACTTTCAGCTTCCTGGGAGACAGAACTCATTGCCTCAAGTGGATTAAGAATCTATCCTGGGCCTATCAGCTCTGGCTAGACACATGGCTGCCCCCTGAGCACACTGAGCCATTCCCAGGGAACAGGAGCTGGGCAAGCCACCCAATGTGACTGCCAGAAGACTCAAAGGAGTCTTGCATTTTTACTGGACTAGTGGAAGCCCAGATACCTTTAAGACAGCAGAAGCTCAGAGCTCAGGAAACTCCCTCTCACCTGAAACAAAACTCAGAACTAGTCCCATCTCTGCAAACAGCAGCTCCTGTCAAATGTGTGAGGGCAGGAAAGAAGTAGGGCTTCCTTCCCATGTGACACTGCGGCAGAGGGTTGAAGAGCTTGGTCTGCAGCAGTGGTTCTTAAGCATGGGTGATTTTGCCCCCTAGGGACACTTGGACATTTCTGGAGACAGTTTTAATTTTCACAACTTGGAGGTGAGGAGTAGGGCTGCTACTGGCATCTAATGGATAGAGACCAAAGATGCAGCTAAACATCCTACAATGCACAGGACAATCCCCACAACAAAGACTTCTCCAGCCCAAAATGTCAATAGGGCCAAGACTGAGAAATTCTGGTTGAGAGCCTAAGAGATCCTCAAAAAAAGAAAAGTTAGGGTCTTCTCCTCCACAGCACGGGTGACACTGTTCCACATAGTTGAATCCCAGTCCCACCCACTGAGTTAGAGCCCTACACGGCTGCTTACTGGCTGCGGGAACTCAGGCAAGCCACAATCTCTCTAAGCCGTAGTTTCCACATATGTAATATGGGACACTAGGGCTGTAGGAGGGAATTTAATGAATTAATATCCATAAAGAACTTAGCCCAATTCCTGACACACAGTAAGCACTCCATACACAATAGTTATGTATCAGTGTTATTACTGTTGTTATTATTATTATGTATTTGTAATTGGACTCATGGAGGAACTCTGACATTCCTCCCTGACTTGGGATAGATAGCTCAATGAATTCAGGAATTATTGTGAGGGTGGGAAAAAAGGAGGCTAAACTCATGGAAAAGAATAAACAGGGTGGCAGTGGGGTTGGGAGGAGCCATCATCTTAAGATAGGAGACTCTAGAACCTGTATGTGGCATCATTCTGCATCCTCTTTCCCTCTCACAGCAAAGTGTTTTTATGTTGGCACTTTTCATACTGAATTAGGGAAAGTAAATATTAATAGGAGATGATACTAATCACCCATGACAGAAAATTCCCACTCTGATCAAACTTTCATAACACATTAGGAGCAAAAAGCCCTCTCCTGCCTCTTACAGGCCAATCTCCATGTTGCCCATACGCGATGGTAATCACAAGCATGTGTCCAACTGCAAAAGTCTCCTTAACACAGGCCAATGACAACGTGCAAACTGAGATTGTACTGCAAATGCTCACTGCCCAAGTGCCAAGGCCAGCCTCCATCACATGGTCGGTGGTAACCACAGTGTCCTTTATGCTCCTGAATGCGGGCACAAAGCTCTGCCTATCCAGGGGAATCACTATAGCTTGGCATTTTAGAGGTAGAAAGACCTTGGAGATCTTCCAAACCAATTCACTCACATTTAAGCTATCAGTTCATGGAAGGGACTAAGTAAATTTATCTAACTACAAGGTACTAAATCTTCTGTAGGAACCGGACATTAGGTGGAGCAGGGGAATAATCTGAAGATCTTTCACTTCTAATGCAATTGTGGTAGACAGCCCTTTAGGAGAGTTCCGGGCCAATATCTAGCTGGACTTTGTCACATTTTATTTTTTAGTTTGCTTTGATTCAATTTGATAGTCTCTGTCATTTAATTGATTAGTTATATTTCTTGTGATACTGAATTATTTCTGCCATCTTATTTTGTGTGTTTCTGTTGGCTATCCACTTCTTGACTTCTTTCCCCTCATTTTCTGGCTTCTTTTAGATTGACAAAGTTTTCTATAATTTTTCTTGTTTACATTGTAAGTTTGGAAGGTATAGAGTGTATTTCTAGTCTTCTAGTGGCCGTCCTTAATCTTTTTTTTTTTTTTTGAGACATCAAAAAATGAGACAGCATCTTGCTGTGTTGCCCAGGCTGGAGTGCAGTGGCGTGATCATGGCTCACTTTAGCTTTGACCTCCTGGGCTCAAGCAATCCTCCTTCCTCAGCCTCCTGAGAAGCTGGGGCTACAGCTACATGCCACCACTTTGAGCTAATTTTTTAAAAAAGTTTTGGTAGAGCCATGATCTCACTATGTTGCCCAAGTTGGTCTCAAACTCCTAAGATCAATTCATCTTCCTGCTTCCTCCCACAGTGCTGAGATTATAGGGGTGAGCCACCACATTCTGCCATCCTTAGTATTTTAACCAACTTACTTAATTCTACATTTGTACAACAAAGTCCCAAATTGCTCATTATTTCTATCTTCCTCCCAAATGTGACATAAATCTTAGTGGGCAAAAATGGTCATATTGCCCTGAAGCCTAAAACATTTACTCTCTGGCCCTTTAAGAAAAAGTTTGCAGGTCCCTGCTCTAGAATAATAGTTTAGTGGGGTGGAAAAATTATACGTTGACAGTTATTTTTTTCAACACTTTGAACATATTCCTTCAGTGTCTTTGGCCTTTACTGTTGCCCATAAGAAACTATACTTTATGTATTACAGTTTTACTATGATGTGTTTAGCTGTGAATTTTTCTTTATATGTACTGCTTGGAATTCAGCATACACTATACATAAGGTGATCATGCCTTTCTTCAGTTTCTTGTCAGATACTGTTTCTCTGCTATTTCTTACATTGGAGTTCTTGATCTATATATTATATCTCTTAACTTAAAAAAATTATTGTTTTGTTTTTTAAAATGTCATGTTACTGCTGCATGCTACTAACTAAAGCACATGTTAACTCAGTGCTATCTTCCAGTTCACTAATTCTTTCTCCAACTACATATACTCTAAAGTTTATACTATTGATTTTCTAGTTTGGTGGCTATATTTTTTATTTTCAAGATTTCTAATTGGTTCTTATTTCATTTGTTGGTTTATTTTACCTTTTATTGCTTGCTTGACTTCCTTATTTGACAGCTTTGCAATTACCTCCATGAAGATCACCCCCAATCAGATCTTCTAATGGCATTTCAGGGCTCCTGTCCCATGTATTGTTGGGAAAATCATAGATCCAATCATGAAGCAGTGGCCAATTTAGTTGAATTCTTACTCAAGAAGCTCTGAGTTCTCCAGCCTCTATAGGTTCCCATCATTCTTACAGTCATAGCCCAGCAATTCTGAATTTTTCCACAAGGGACACTGGGCAATGTCTGCAGATATTTTTGGTTGTCACAACTGGAGGGGGTGGGTTGTTGTTACTGGCATTTAATGGGTAGAGGCCAGGAACAGTGCTAAACATTCTACAATGCATAGAACAACTCTACTACACAGAATTATCTGGCCCAATGTGTCAACAGCGCTTAGGGTAAGAAACTCTGCCATAGCCCCAGGTAGTGATCAGCACTTTTCTGTCTCCTTTCACAACTAAGGGATCTACACTCCAGCTCCCAGCTTTAAGCAGCTTTAAGCAGTGAGTGTAGCCTGGTGAGCACTGTTAATCTTGGTCTGGTGAGCACTGTTAATCTTGGTCTGGTGAGCACTGTTAATTGCTGAGATCCCTCAGAGGTGGATCTCCTAGTGATCATTGTGAGCTTCTAGACCCAGAATCAACAGACCCAATGATGAAGCCCCATTCATGTTGCATTTCTGGTCCATGGACTTAACTTATTCCTGAGCCATGCATCTTATACCTTTTTGGTTTTCTACTTTAACATTTAATCTCTCACCTCTGTATGTCTGAAGCAAAGATATTGAGTCAAAACACGAACTCACTGTACCACCTTCACCCAAGCCAAATGCTTAATAAGGAGAGTCTACATGATTCAACTATTTCTTTTTCCTTTGTTTTATTATTTCTTAGATTTTTTTTTTAGATAAAAATATCAGATGTTTTGCAATATGCTCTCCCACAACTCACTGTATAATGAGATAGTACTTTCTAGGTTGAATTTTCTCAGAGGTATTTTCAAAGGAGCAGCTCAAAGGGGCCTTTAAAAAGATCTAGAAGCCTTGCAGCTGACAGGAGGAAAAGGAGACCCTGATGGATCCTGGCACATTTCACTGGAGCTTCTCCCATATTTAAAGGATGCTGGGGTGCAAGGTGGAGGTTTTTGAAGCTTGTATTTCAATGGACACAGCTTCCTTTCCCTGTGACCTGTGCCCCTTCTTCCTTGTGTCTTGGTGACCCAGTGGGAACTGCTATATATGGAAGGATAGTTATGAAATGCGCAAGACAGGTGTCTCAGTCTCAAATGAGATTAGAGGAGCAGGATGTGGAAAATCAAAACCACAGAAGACCCTAAAATTCTCTGACACTGGATAAAGCACAGCTGTCATCAACATCCAACGTTTTGCTTTTCCAAGCCCACTGGGTCTGAGTGTTTCATGTGCAAGACCAGGACTCGGTTCCATCTAATTCAGATGCCATACATCCCCTGCAGTGACTCCCCTCTAGGGACTGCCCTAGCCCAGCAGAGGTATGGTTCCTAGAGTCTCCTTCCAGAGCCCTGTTTATCATGGGTCTGCTCCTGGCTCACCCCAGGCTCACTTGATTGGATGAGAGATGGACACCTGGCCTAATTAACTTCTGTCTCTGAGGAAATTGAATTTGAGTAATGAAGATGTAGTCATTTACCTGTGGGAAGCCTAGCTGGAAGGTCATGTGGAATTGGAGGCTGAGGACACCATTTTGGGGTTGCCAGAAGAAGGCCATGTGCAAGCAGGACCGCCATGTACAAGGGCATCCAACTGAGAAGCAAGTGAGCCTGGAAACTCAGCTTGCCAAACTGTGTGCCCTGGAGTGGATACCTTCTTCTAATTTGCACGAAGTTGTCACATGGGCTAGCATTGGAACCTGTGTGCAAGTAGATGAGAGTGCAGAGGAGATGGCCTATAGAGACAAGAATGAAGGAAATGGGCAGCCTGGATGCGAGACGAGTAGCCTCAGGGAGGAATAACAAGTGAGGTGGAAGAAAGAGTTGCCTGTAGTCCTCAAAGCTACTGAGCCCTTTGTTCTAGTCCCTGCAAACACCCAGCTCCACTTCCTACCTATGGCTTGTGGGAAATGTTCTAGTGTCCTTATAATAAATTCCCCATTGCTTAAATTAGCTTTAATGAGTGGATTTCTGTTCTTTGCAGTTAAAAATACGCTGTCGTGATTAAGCTTGTTCTTATGTACTATTGTATGCTCAGAGCCTAGCACAGTGTCCACACATAGTAGTTGCTCAGTGAAGATTTGCCAAATAAATGCATTGATGAGAAACTTGTGAAATGAGTGGTTTAAGAAAGTGCCAGTATTTGAGATTCCTCACCAAGTCCATCTGGCACAACAGAAAGATGAGGGTTTCTATGGTGAAATTAAACCAGTAACATTTTTCACCAGAACACATTGGTGAAATTCCAGTAAGAAAATACAGTGTAAGCCTCAATTTTCAGAGGCTTGTGATGCTCCCTTGGTGAAAAGAAAATTTACGTCAGTGATGAAATAAAATCTAGGATTTTTTAAAATGACAATAAAAATGTTTAGCAAAGCTAAAATTTGAAATTCTTGCTGGAATGATATATTAACTAAAAAAAAAAAAAAAGCCAACATCTCAGCCGAGCATGGTGGCTCATACCTATAATCCCAGCACTCTGGGAGGATGAAGTTGGGGGGTCACTTGAGGTCAGGAGTTCAAGACCAGCCTGGCCAAAATTGTGAAACCCTGTCTCTATTAAAAATACAAAAATTAGCTGGGCGTGGTGGTGGGCACCTGTAATCCCAGCTACTCAGGTGGCTGAGGCAGAAGAATTGCTTGAACCCAGGAGGCAGAGGTTGCAGTGAGCCGAGATCACGCCACTATACTCCAGCTTAGGTGACAGAGCGAGATTCTGTCAAAAAAAAAATCTATAAATTTAGAAAAGGAGAAGGAGAATTTATTTTTTATAAAGGGTTACAGCCTACAAGGTGGCCATCCTGCAGGCTGGGAAGCACAGCCTTTGGTCAAGACCAGAGACAGGCACTTCAAAGGAGGAGGGATTAGGGTAGGAGCTTTATTCTGACTGGGTTGGCTAAACATACACATTCAACAGGTTATAGGAGAATCCATGAATATTCATGAAAGTTCTAACACATGTGTACTGAACAAACATGTATGTAACAGGTTTCCTTTGGGGTGGAGACTTAACATTTAAATGTATTACAATTGGGCCCTATTCATCAAAGGGTCTTTTCAGAACACAAAGGCATGCAAGTGTGCAGCCTCTGTAAACCAGCCAGAACCAGTCCATGGTTGGTGGTCTTATCTGGAGGAATGTTACCGAAGTCAGTCTCTCGTCCAATCAAAGCTGTAGTTCTGGCTGGTGGGTAGAACAGGGATTCAGTGAGTCAGTGTCTATGAGCTGGATGAATTTGAATTATTTTAATATTGCTAATCTCAAGGCCAGTGCTTGTTTAGCTGCTGAGAAAAAGAAAACCCTTGCAGCAGGTAGAACATAGCTTATTCTTAATTGTTGGGGTTGGGGTTGATGTGTGACTTAAACCTTGCCTGCCATGGCCTTAGATCCTGTTTATGATTTGGTATTTTATTGCCAAAGAGTCTGTTCCATCTTAGGATCTCTATCTTAACATTAATGCTGGTCAGTTATTGTGTCTAAACTCCAAAAAGGATAGGGTATAATAATGTGTATTTGCCACCTGACACAGCTAGGAACTCAGTGTTAAGGTTTTGCTGGGGTCCCATTGGCCACAAGGGGGTCCATTCAGTCAGTAGGGGGTGCTCAGGATTTTATTTTAAGCTTATATATAGATATTTCAACTGGAATGGCCTGCAAGAGATCAGTCTATTCAGCACTATTCTTGGAAGCAGTAGCTCAGAGTTTCAATAACTTGCGTGAGGTCACACAGCAAGGGTGGGACAAGGGAGCCTCGATCTCAAGTCTTTGGCTCTCAAGGCAGTGTTTCCACTATAACAAGCTGCCCCTGGCCAAGGAGGTTCTTATCCTTCCTCATGTCTTTGCTACTGCAATTTAAAAAGACACCTTTTCTGATATCCATTGAAACAGTTCTCAGTCTTTTAACCCTCGTCAAATGGTTGGACTAATGACTACATTTATGCATTTATAAATTGAGCACACATTTAAGAAACAACAACCCATCAAATACATCAGCTTCATTGCAGCTCCATTAAAAAAAAGTTTTAAATGACCAGGTTACCAAAAAAATGTAATTTTCTACCGTATTATCGCTTGTGAAATATTACAAGTGCAAAATGTAATTACATTAATGCTATTTTTGATATCATATCAGCAAATTATGCTGAGTCCCCACTGTGACACTTCTATCAGGGTAAGCATTATCCTGTTGTGAGTGTCGATCCCCGGGGAAAATGAAGTCGCTCAAATGGTTTCGATGCTCCAGCAATTAGCCACCTCAAGGCTGCTGAAGCTGCCAGGGAAGGGTTGATTTCAGAGCCACTTATGGAATGTTTAACCTGTAAACATCTAGGCCACTTACCTCCTGTTTGTCTTTTTTCCAATTAAGCCCCAGAGAATCCTCTTTATGTAAGCAAAGCATCATTTTATGTAATAAGAATTTTTCTACTTCTATTTTCCTTCTTAATCATCAGCAAATCCCTTTCTGCTATTAAAATACACACCATGCAAAGTGGAAAAAAGAGCTGATAAGTACATATTGTGCTGAGGAGTAATACCCTAATGCCATGAGGAAAAAAACACACACAATGTGATATGTTGGAGGATTAGCTATGTTCACGTTGAGCAAACAAAAATAATAACTTCAAGTATCCTTTGGAGACCCCTGATTTGTTTTCTGAAGTTCAGAAGCTTTACTAGAAGATTTAAAATGATGCCAAAAATAAAAATAAAAATAAAAACCACACACTTAGGCTTTGTAAGATTCCCATTTACTCTGGGTGTAAAAACACCATGAGCTGAAGTCAGATCCAGCTTACAGGTGGGAAGAAGCTGTCTGGGCAAAAATGTCCCTCTGGGCAAATACCATGCAGAATTTCAAGTCATTTTTTCTACCAAAACAAAGGACTCCATCTTCACCTCACTCTTACTGAACTCTATTAAAAATTAACTGGAAAGACCTCGTGATATAAATGCAATAGTAAGTTGCTAATATAACTTAGACTTCTGATTAAATTCTGTAAAAATTAAAGTTTTGAAGCTGGAGATTGTTCATAAAGAGGTATTTCATCCATAGTGTAAAACCAACCTCTCCGAAAAGGAAACAGTTCCCTCCAACTCAGCAGCTGCAATGAAGCTTAGCTGCAATGAAGAAAGCATTAAGGTCAGTTACCAGATCTTGAGCATCTCTGCATTTTCACTTCTATTTTAGGCAGAGAACCACCCCTTAGGCTGCCATTCCATCTGGAAAATGTAATTAATAAATCATCGCTTCTCGGCTCTGCACGCTGCCTTACAGAGCGTACAAGAAATAGAAGGGAAATCTAAGATCTATTTATTACATATCAGCCCCTAGCTCTGCCATGCATGTCTTCTAAAGTACCTCTGGATCTCTAGGAAAATAGGTGCTCAGATTTTCATGGGGAAACTCGGCCCTCTCCTCTGATGCATAGAATCCCCTGCTCTTTCTAACAATCTAATCTGCAAGCCTGGACTACCATACAATCTTAACCTTATTCTCTTGAAGCTGGGAAGGGAAGGCTGAAGAACAGAAATACCTCAAGGGGCTTCCAGGGCCTAACCAAAGGCACCCTTCTGCGGTAACAACCTCAAGAAAGCCAGGGGTAGGAGGAGGCCTGGGGCGGGGTGCAGGGGGTGGTGGGGGAGGGGCGCTGGAGCAGCTACCAGTTCAGGTCCCTGGGGAAGCAAAACATTCTTAAATTGGAATCAGATTGAACAGATTCAACCTCAGGCTCTTTCTGGGGATGTGAAACTTGGGAAACTGACTTAACCTCTCTAAACCTCAGTTGCACTTCAGAGTAACCACTTAACTCTTAGTTATTACTATGAAGTTTTTAGCTGAAAACCCGGGAAACACCTGCAAGTACTTTTAGTCACAGGTATTTTTGTTTTTTTTTTTAATGAGAAAAGTGATGCATAGAGATGTAAATGGCCATGCCAAAGTCAAGATGGTAGGTAACTCCAGTCCATGGTGTAAAGCTCTGTCCAAGACCCCAGGGTCTCATCCTCATGACGGTTTTACTCTTTCTACATAATTTGAGTGTCTCTTGTCATCCTTAGGCCAGGAGAACTATCTGAATGCTACGTTAAACCTAAAAAGCATGCTTAAAAAAACACTTTAAAAAAGCCCTTTTAAGCTTTGATTTTACAATATTTACTCACTCTGCATGCAGCCCTGATTAATGCCTGAATTCAACCATTGTGGTAGTGTGTATATATGCCATTTATATATAATTCCAATCTTCCCCACCTAACTGGAGTGCTGTCTTAGCTTCAGGGTTTCTGCACCTCCTTGCTTCAGAACACCGGGTATTTGGGATTAAATCCAGCCTGAAATGTTATTTGCTCTGTTTAGTGCTTTTATGATGATTCTCTTATTATCTGCGTGTGCTTCAGTGCTAATTGTACATTACAATGGTTGTAAGCAGGCAGCCTGTGAGCCAAACAGGAGAGTGTGGGGTTTGGAACAGCCGCTATTTAGGGTCCAGGCAAGGGAAGGGCTAGAGGAAGAAACACCAAAAAGAAAAAAGAGGGTAACTTTATTTTGGCGTTCAGAGAAAACAGGACCCTGTGCTGCCCCATGACCAAATTAACTATTTCAGGATATTTAGCAAATTGTTCCATCATGAAAACCTGTAAAAGAGAAAAATTAGTGTTACCCCTAAATCCTATATCTAAAATCCTATGTCTTCAGATGCCAGAATCCATATGTGACTGTATCCAAGGAATGTTAAAAAAGGGAAATATACAATTTAAGTTATAAAAGCAGTCAAAAGATTTTGATGATAGTCGACATACCAATTTAAGCAAGAAGATTAAATTAGCCAAATAATAAATTTCCAAACCTGAGCTTGAAAAGAAACTTTATATCTACGGCCATACCACCCTGAACGTGCCTGATCTCGTCTGAAAAGAAACTTTATAAATCAGCCCTCTGATATTTATGCTAATATAAGAATTTACAGGAAAATTATGCTCCACCCTCTACAAAGACATTTCCAGTAGCTTAGAAATAACAATGAGCCCCCCAAATCATGCTCTATGGTGCAACATTCTAATATTCTACGCATAGTTTGCAAGTTATTTTAAAAGACCATATATGGCACTAAAATGCATGTGTAGACGAATGATAAATTGCACATAGAAAACAAATTATGTAGTAATTCTTGGCATTTTTATTAGCTTAAAAATGATTTTGGCATTGACATTTTGTACAGTGTAATGAAACACAAATTATAATTAGAAACATCTTGGTGTTCATTCTTGAATTCATCTTTTGCAATTCCCAGTTTTCTGACAACTGCTCAGGCACTGGAGATGAGGGACAATCAAATGTTACCAGCTTTAAACTTAACTTGCCTACAGTCTCTAGGATTTCAGCTCTTTGCACGTTTCAGGATGATTATCAGAAGGGCCAGATTTATGTGAGGCCATTGAAACCTAAGCTGCAGCGCCCTTCAATGGCTCAAGCCCTTTTCAAGGTCCTAGACCTAATTTTGTCTTTGTAATTTTGTCTTTTTTTTTTTTTTTTTAAATAAATAGGTCTTCTCAAATGCATATGTATCAAGCCCCATCCAAACTGCTCCTTGGTAGACCAGATGAACCTTGGTTGGCATCTGAGCCAGGTCATGGATAGCAAAATGTTAGCCCTGCTGAGTCCCTTTGCAACAGTGTGCTCACCAAGTGCACGAATGCCTGGCATCATCAGACTGGGTGGTGAGCAGATGACACTCTGAGTGACAGTCTCAGTAGGTGATTTCCCTTGCACGATGCAAGCAGATACTGTAGTATAAGATGGTTTGAGATGAATTTTCTTTTTAAAAAAGAAGTATGTTGGCAATGCTTTGCTAGCCCTTGTTTTTCACATGTAATGAAAATTTGCAGATACCTGTGAAATGAACCTGAGTGTTCCCAAACAAGGATTCCAACCAACTTTCAGTAAGTTAGTAGGCTTTTAAAAAAAAATCAGGCTTGCAAAATGGTACAGTTTGGCTTTTTGTCTAAACATTTGAAAATTTTTTTTACTTTACATTTTTAACTTATGTAGCACAGCTCAATCCAAAACGGCTTGCAAACTCCATAAAAATATCTAAAATATCTGGCCTGGTTTTTATTTTCTTTCAACCAGGTAATCAAGAGTTTGTAGATTTCACAAAGTAATTCATTCTCTAAAGACTGTCTAGAGTTTGTCTTACCATCGTCTATTTCATCTTAGAGCTTCTCATGAATACAACATTAAGGAAATGGGTGAATAGATCTAATCTTATTGATCACCTGGCCCAGGTATTTGCTAATATGATGCTAATGTAAACCTCAGAATAATTCTAGGAGGGTAAATACCATTATCTTCGTTTTATAGCCATGGAAACAGGGCCTCAGAGAGGCAAAAGAAGTAGCCCAAGTCAGGTCATGTAACTAACTAGTAACAAAACAAGTATGAAGTCCAATCAATTCTATTACACTAGACAACTAAACATTTAAATACACACATAACCATTCTCACAGTATATGAGGAGAATCACTAAGAAAAGTGCAGAATTCGTCACCAGTTTGTAGTTCTCAGAAATAAGTATATGTAGTTTGGCTGGGCATGGTGGCTCATGCCTGTAATCCCAACACTTTGTGAGACCAAGGAGGGTGGATCACTTGAGGTCAGGAGTTTGAGACCAGCCTGGTCAACATGGTGAAGCTCTGTGTCTACTAAAAATACAAAAATTAGCTGGGCGTGGTGGCAGGCACCTATAATCCCAGCTATTCAGGAGGCTGAGGCAGGAGAATCGCTTGAACCCGGGAGGCAGAGGTTGCAGTGAGCTAAGATGGCACCACTGAACTCTAGCCTGGGCAACAGAGCGAGACTGTGTCTCAAAAAAAAAAAAAAAAAGTATATGTAGTTTGAAAACTTCGAAATAAAGAAGATGGGGGTTCACAGGATGTGAGAGCTTATCCAGGATAAAGCAGAGTGAAAGGTAAAGACTATATACAGAGTAAACATTTTCCAATTCTGGTCATGCATTATTATAGCATAACAAACAGAAATTGTGAAGTCACAGGGTGAAGATAATACAATAGTCTTTAAAAAAGAGTGCCAAAATTCTTGGGCTACAGCTAAAAAGTGATAAAGGTTACTCAGTCTTGCATCCTAGAAAGTATGCTTAAGGCTTGAGATTTAAGAAAGAAAGAGGACTCTTAAACAACAACTGAGACCAAAAAGCTGGAGAAATTCTTCATAAAAGACACTAGGCTTATCATGTTCCGTTCCACATTTAGCACCAGACCACATACTTCAAAGAGAAGAGAAGAAAGTATCAGGATAGGATCAAGATCGTATCAGTTTGGAAGTAAGTTAAGGATTCTGAGGCTGTAAATCAGAAATCAGAAAACAAGGTCATTTATTCCGGAATGTGATGTGGTTGAATTTTCTCAATGGGATTCAATGGAGATGGAAAAGGGCCCACCCAGTTATAAAGCTAGACACTGACAGATTGAATGAGAAAATGGACAGAGGCTAAAACACCAAATCAAGGAAGATGGACAGCCTTTGGCAGGAGAAGAACGGGCCTCTAAAATGAATTTGGGGCATGGGTTGATTTTAAGTCTTTTGGCATCGAAAAAGAATGACAGCAGCACTCAATTTGATCTTGAGAATCAGTGCCAATTCCTTATTAAACTGTCAATCTTTCTTAGTGTCATTCCTAAAGATCTTGATTGGATGAATGTACCAGTGAACCAGAACGTTACAAGTTTCAACAGTTCTCCTCGAAAAGTAAACACCAGGCTCCACTCAGAGTTTCTGGCGTTTCTGGTGCCGTTAGCACCACCATGATACTGATTAAGACATCAACAACACCGCAGATATTCCTAAGAAACTACACTGAATTGTTTACTTCATGAATAATTTGCAGAAAATGTCTAATTTTGAAAAATATTTTCAAAATAAAAAGCTGGTATTAGTTTTCATTGAGCTCCCAAACAATGGAAACCTATAAGCTTCCTCAGGGCTGCATTTTTATCTCCAGAAAATTGTGGGAACAGCCATCCTGGCAAGCTGGAAATTTATTAAGGCCATGATAAAATCAGTAACTTTGTTTGAATCATTTCTCCCTAAAGGATAATTCCTGTGTCATCTGTCCATTTGAGCTCCTTGGGGACTGTGGAGAAGCCAGCAAAAGGATTCAAATCTGACTCTTCCTTCAGGGACAAAATATAGGGAATTCCTTGATTTCACAGCTCCCAAGATTATGCAATGACCCACGTCACTTGTCTACACCAAGCTTTAAAATGTAGATGGATTTAGATAAGCCAGAAAGTAAAGCTCCTGTTTGTGCTCAACTGCAATTCCATCCTCAACCAACAGTCTATTCCAAGTCAAAGAATCCTGAATTCAACTACTCATCATCCTTATTGTAGGTCTAGGCAAAGAAAATATGTTTACATACAGGGTCTCCTCAGTCTATCCCAATGAGGGAGTAAGGCAGTATTTTTTCAATAAAAATTGAACAAAGGACGAAGCACATGAAGGACAATGTGGCCATCAATGCAGCTAAGTAGATATAGACGAATATATGTGTTTGCTCTCTGCCACACACTGTGCTAAGCACTTTATCTACTTCCTTTGATCCCAGTGCCTAGCATAGAGCCTGGCACATAGAAGGTGCTCAATAAATATTTGTTGAATGAATGAATGAATGAATGAATGAAATAAAGCTCTGTGGGTATCATCATGATCATGTATAATGAGGCTGAGAAAGGGTAACAGAGGTCCCCTAGCTAGTAAGGAGTAAGGCCAGAACTCAAATCCAGGCATAGCTGTGCGTTTATATACGTTTACCCATACAAGTTCATGTCCTTAAACATCTACTTGCCTTTTAAAAATATTGAATGCCTGCTCTGTGTCAAACATTATATCAGGGCCAAGAATAATGAACCCTCCCCTTCAGAAGTACACAATCTTGTATAGGAAACAGGGGCACTAACAAATGCATTAGCAAATAATAGATGCAATCAATCATTACAGTAGACAAATGGTACAGAAGACACCCCTCTGTCCGATGAGATGGGGTCAGGAGATACCCTAGAAGGGACTCATGGATTTGGGCCAGTGGAAGTCTGGGTTTAGGGAAGTTCTGGAGGTCATTCAGCAAGGCAGGCTGAGCAAACCCAGGCTGGAGGATGTCTTTCCTTACCATCTGATCACTTTTAGTTTCCACCACCAGTTTGGGGTGGTCCTGCCAGATATATCTCAGAAATATTTGATTGAAAAACAACGCTGATCAGCATCAGAGCCTGATCTTTGGAGGTTGTGCATGCAGCAAGCATGCACAGAGGGCAGCTGGTCTCACTAAGCTCTGCTGCTGTGACCACCTTGGCTCAACCCAGCCTGGACTAGAAGTCCCCACCCAACCAAAGCCAGATCATACCGGCTAGATCAGACTTTGCTTAAGGACATTAACACAGAGTAACACGCACAGAGGCAAATCCGGACTGTGAGGCTCAGTGCTGTCTCATGCCTAAGATCTTTTCCCTACTTGCTTCCAGCCTGCCTCTGTAGCAGAAACCACATTCCCTATTCCCACTCCAGAAGTGTCCTCAGCCATCTCTAGAACCCTCTTTGTCCAGATCCAAAGGGTTGAAGTCCAGGGACAGATGGGTGGGACTCCCCTCTCCAGCCTACCAAGGCCTCCCTTCCAAGGCCCTCTTTCCTGTCTGAGGGCACCTATTTCCTGGACTTCAACTCTAGGAGTGTCACTCTCTACAGGGGAGACATTGCCTTTTATTCTCAAGGGTGTGGCCTTCCTTAGACTCACCACATCAGGATACAACATCTACAGAAAGGCCCCGCACACACAGCAGAGGCACAGGCTGTGGGTACTTGCTGACTGGTACTCTCAACGGCAGCTGTCAGTCATGATTCATACACTCAAAAAACAACATGGAAAACTGTCTCTGGGCCATTAGCATGCAAAGCAAATAATATGTGATCTCAATTTTCTAGAGGAGCACTATCCAATAGAGTGTGAGCCACGTATGCAATGTTATATTTTCTACATTAGTAGCCACATTAATAAAAGTAAAAAAAATCAGGTGAAATTAATGTGAATAATATATTTTATTTAACCCAATATATCCACATATTTTCACTTCAATGTGTAAATGAAAATTTTACTCTTTTGTTTTGTACAAAGTCTTACATATCCCTGGTAGATTTTACACTTACAGCACATCACCACTGGTGGCTTCTGGCTACTGTATTGGACAGTACAGCTCTAGAGGCTTCCAGTTAGTGGAGCTAGAAGATGCTCCCATTATCTCTAATTACCTCTCCATGTAAAGTGATATTCAGACCCCTCCCTTACTCAGGAGATGATGGCCCAGGACTTTTCCAGGCAAATTTCCTTAGGCTACCCTTTAACACACACAGATAAACTGCTCTATGCCAAGCAATGGAACAGACTCAAAAGAGTGGAACATTCATGAGCTGTGCAAGGCATCGCCAGCATCTCAGACTACCCGACCCTGAACACATCCCCATCCTTGGATTCCTGCTATAGCTGCTTTGTTTTAAAGAGCAAAAAGGGTCTGTTGATGTTCCCACAGCTGAGCTACCCTACCCAAAGGCTTTCACAGTTGTTGTCTTTGGTTAAATTCCGTTCCATTACTGATGCCTGAGTGACTGATTGTAATGTATTAGACACTTTGATATTAGTAGTTATCAGTTAGGAACTCTTCAGTTGCAAGCGACAGAAAAACCAATTCAAATTAACTCAAACAATAGGCAGAGGGTGTGAGTGCTTTAGCAGCCCACATAACTAGAAGTCACCAAGGATCTGATTTCATGCTCTTCCCACTCTGCGTTCCTCTGCATCAATACAATCTCTCAGCTTCACACAGTGCTCTCCTGCAGCTCCAGAAAATCACCTTGAGATCTCAGAGTGTCTTCAAACATGGCAGGTCTCACACCCAGCAGAGGAGAAAGTGCCCCTTTTGCTACCTCTCCACAAATCCTAGGATTCCCTCTTTGCCATTGGCCAGAACTGAGTCACGTGTCCACCTCTGAACCAATCAGTGCAAGTGGTTGCTGGCTTTCCTAACTGGTTAGACCAATTGAGGCCCACCCCAGGAGTTGAAGAGGGGTTAATCCCACCCAAACTGTATGGCTAAAAATGAAGAGGGATGAATTCCCAAAGAAAAAACTCAAGGTTCCTTAGTGTGAGAAGCTAAGAGTAGATATTGAAGAAGCCCCAACAAATGTCCACCACAATCAACATAATGTGTCCAAACTTGTTACTTTATCTTGCCTGATGTGTGGGTATTCAACTGGGGAATTGCTGAATTCTCTAGTAACTTCAACTATGTCACACGGAATTAATTTCAATCCCTCCAGAGAACTGTCATAACTACTAGACTCCTTTGGCTAGAGAAAAATCTCCTTAGCACAATGCTTTTAAGAAAACAAGCCTCCCAACTTGGGTGGGATATCCTCAGACTGCTCCATTGAAAGCCTGAATATAATCCAGGGATATTAAGACACAGATACCTCTTAAGAGTTAAAAATTACAGAAAGATTTTTGGAACAAAGCACAAGTATTCTGTTAGTACCTTACAAAGCCATGTCAAATGTGAGGTTGGCAAATCTTCTAATAAGATCCAATAACACAATTTAAGGAAATTTGTGCTGTTAAATTTCTATGAAAGGGTTTTCAAATAAATTTTTTCTTAAGCTCTTTCTATGGACAAGACTGCACCATGTGTACCAGGGACTCCAAGGCTAAAAAAGCAAGGAATGCACTTTGAAAAAGAATCATTCTCAATACTACAGTATTCCCTGGTATCTTTCTGCTCCATAGGGCTTTAAAATACCACATTCATTTGAAAGATGGAATGTTCCTCCCAAGTTTATCATATGTAGCAATTACTGTCATTAACAATCAGAACATCCATAAGGTCAGTGTCCATTCTGCTCACCATTATGTACCCAAGTCCTAGAACACAGTAGGTGCTCTTTAAATATCTGATGCAATGAAAGGAAAATGAGATTGAATGCATTTTGTAGAAGCCTGCCTATTTCAACACAACTCAGCCTGAAGACTCGTCCATGTGTTCCTCTATAAATCCCCCTAGATGGTTGGGACTGAGGTGAGGGGTTGGTGGTGAGGGAGTGGTTGAGAATGAATGGGATGCTAAAAGATGGCCTAAAAGCAACAATGCCCAGTGCGGAGGATTCAGAGGTGGAGAAAATACAAGAGCTCACTGATACTCTGACCAAGAGAGACATCTAAGTAGCAAGAGCACATGTGACCACACATAACGAAAGGAAGTGTGAAGTGCTGTGGCACAGAGAGGAAGGGGCAATTAATTTTCCCCAGGGGAATCAGGGAGAAATATAAGAAATTATATTACATTAGATTGCAATTTGTTTTACCAGAAGCTTCCACTGAGACAATATTTAAGACCTCCAGAGACCCAGAGAATTAGTGAGTAGGAGGACTGGAAGATCACAGGCCTGTTAAGTCCCAATCCTCCGAGCCTTAGAGTGGCCGACCTGTGTTCATGGATGGATGAGTCTTCCCTTCGCTGCCCCGAGGACCTTTGAGTATGTCCCCTCCCAGGCCCACGGGTTCCCGTTCTGCTCGATCAAAGCCCAGCCAGACAACACTGTGTCCCAGGAAACAAGAAGTTTAGCAGAGAGGGACTGAAAGTCCTTGTTTTGAAAGGATGCAGTGGGTTATTTCCTGCCACGCTATTTTGTTTCTGGCAAAAATTTTAATAAACAGGCTTTCAGAAGAAGGGACTACATCCTCTCTGCTAGATAGATTTGTTTTTGCCACATGGGTTTCAGTGTTCCTAATGAACTGTTAACAAGCTGTCAATTACACGCACAAATTAGGAGAGATGACATGGAGAGGTTTCTATCACAGAGTGTACTCCTAGGCTGCAAACTACAGACCCTTAGGGCTGAGGGCCTTGCCTTTGGACTTCTAATGATCCCTTTGACCCATAAGGGAAAATCATTGCAATTAGGTCCTGGTTTTGGAGGGGAGGGAGGTTTGAAAACCTAAATTAAAAGTAAATTTTTTTTTTTCTCTCACTCCAAGTGCTGAAAATTCTCTTGGTTTCTAGCAAACCAAACAGTTAATTCTCTGCTGCAACTTGTAAACCTGTTTAACTTAAATGGGTGCTGACAGAAGACTTCATTCTGTGCGACTTTTATTGTCATTTCTTTTCCAGCCAATTGGCTCCGTAGGCTTTCTGCTGTTTATCAAGCCCCTCTTTGGGCTTCCGGGAATAAACTCCACACAAAGGAAGAAAACTGTGCACACAAATAACAAACTTTCAGTGTAATTATTCCTGCTCTCTGCCTGTCACTCCTTCCCAAGAGAATCTCCAAAAAGTACCACTTATTCGAGAAGTTCTCAATCTCCCTGGCCTGTTTGATGTCAGGAATGTGATGCTAGGGGAATGGTTTAGAGCGCCGTCGGCAGTGCTGAGGAAAGCCAAGTAGGCTGGCACATTCTGGGTGGCGGCGTGCCGTTCTCTAGGACACAAAGGGACATGAAAGGTTTTCTGCAGACCCAAAAGAGAAAGGAAACAAAAATCAGAAGTGCTCCCTTGGTGAGAATTGTTGGCAGGGCTCCTCTCACAGAAATTGGATAACAAAAAGACCAGTTACTGGTTAACTTTAAGAAAGAGCCAGCCACGCCAGGGGAAGGGCGCACGTTAATAGTGAATGAAATGACCGTGTGCAAGGCTTTGTGGTCAAAGGATCCGTGGGAGATTCTGGAAAGAAGGCTGCCCAGAGGGGCTGTCCCTAAACACACGGGGCTGATGGGCCACAGTTGTTCCGATTTCACTCCCATAAAGTCAATCGTTTCGCCAGAAAGCCATGGGAGCCTCTGTGGGCTGGGCCCTCAGATTTGCAGGGCTGATTCCTGGCCAGCTTAGGTACCCTGTGACTCAGTTTCCCACCTGCTGAAGGACTGGAATGAGGCTGACAATCCCAAAATGAAAGGAGATGCCCAGTGGCAGGATCCCTGGTCCCAGATGCAGAGGCTAGGACTGGCTGGGAGGGCTGTGGCCGGCAATCAGGACCCTGGGAGCTCCGATGGTTTCTTCCCTTTCTGGGGCACTGCTGCCTCCTGCTGTCCTGCCTATTAAATCTCAGGTTTCTCCCTCCACCCAGCTAATCACCACCACCCTCTTCCTGGAGACTTCTCCTTGTGTCACCCAGGGTGCCATCACACATCAGGTCCCTCTTCAAGTCTGATCTTAGGTTCTTACTCTACTCTATCCTGCTGTAAGGGAGGAGTCCTGAATTTGGATTCTGAAGGCTCAGGCTCAAGTCCAAGCTCTGCCACTCACTGTGTGACAAGGAATATATTTCTTCATCTTGCTGAACTTTGCTTCCTCTTCTGAAAACAGAGATTGGGGAGGATGAAGTCTGTGTGAGGTCCAAGTAAGATCATGGGAAAACTCTGTAAACCAGAAGGCAGTCAACCAGAGGTTTTATTTTATTATTTACTTATTATTTATTGAAACAGGGTCTTACTCTATTGCCCAGGCTGGGTGCAGTGATGTGATCACAGCTCCCTGCAGCCTCATCCTCCAGGGCTCAAGCAATCCTCCCACCTCAGCCTCCTGAGTAGCTGGGACTACAAGAGATTGCCACCACACCCAGCTAATATTTATTTATTTATTTATTTATTTATTTATTTATTTATTTTGTAGAGACAGGATCTCCCTATGCTGCCCAGGCTGGTCTTGAACTCCTGGGCTTGAGAGATCTTCCTGCTTCAACTTCCCAAAGTGTTGAGATTACAGGCATAAGCCAGCAAGCCCAGCCTTAAACCAGAGGTTTTAAATTTGCCTCTATCTCTCTCTTTTACTCTTTTAGCAGTGGAACCCTCTTTTCCAAATTAGATCTTAAGTGGAGCCCCAAAAAGGCAGAGGGTTCTGGTAGAAGCAGGGCAGAGCCCCCAGCCCCTTGGCCACACCCTCCAGGTTCTGGTCCCTACCTTATTGCTGGAAAACCACTGCCCTTGAGGAATAGTCACTATTAACCATTAGCAATCAAAAGTATTTTGAAAATAAAGTCCCATGCTATTACTGAAAACATGAATAAGAAGATTAGAAGATAGCCAAACAATGCCCTTCAAAATGTCTGTCCACCTCCTTTTCTTTTTTCTTTCTTTTTTTTTTTTTGAGACGGAGTCTCGATCTGTCTCCCAGGCTGGAGTGCAGTGGTGCGATCTCAGCTCACTGCAACCTCCACCTTCCGGGTTCACACCATTCTCCTGCCTCAGCCTCCCGAGTAGCTGGGACTACAGGCGCCTGCCACCACGCCCAGCTAATTTTTTGCATTTTTAGTAGAGACAGGGTTTCACCGTGTTAGCCAGGATGGTCTCTATCTCCTGACCTCGTGATCTGCCTGCCTCGGCCTCCCAAAGTGCTGGGATTACAGGCGTGAGTCACCGCACCCGGCCCTTTTTCTTTTTTCTTTTCTTTTCTTTTCTTTTTTTTTTTTTTTTTTGAGACAGGGTCTCATTCTGTCACCCAGGCTGGAGTGCAGTGGTACAATTGTGGTTCACAGCAGCCTGACTGCCTCAGCTCAGGTGATTCTCCTACCTCAGTCTCCCAGGGTAGCTGGGACTACAGGTATGTGCCACTATGCCTGGATAATTTTTTGTATTTTCTATAGAAACAGGGTTTCCCCATGTTGCCCAGGCTGAACTCGAACTCCTGGGCTCAACCAATCTGCCCACCTTGGCATCCCAAAGTGCTGGGATCATGGACATGAGCCACCATGCCTGGCCCTGACTCCCACCTCTTTAAACACAATTTTTTTTGCAACCTGGTATTCTTTAAGTTTTCCTTGCAATGACTCCTATTTCATTTGTCATGTCACCCACTTCCTCCTTGTCTGATACTCATGGCTACTTATCTTTAAAAGTGGTATATGTCCATTTTGTGACTCACCCCTACACACACTAACACGCATGCACACATACACACAAGAGCTACCTAAAAGTACAAATTTCTTAAAACCATTCTACAAAAATGAAAAATGAGCTTTAGATCCACTGGTAAGAATCCTTTTGAATCTCCCAACCATCTCTACCACCAGTCACATTGCCAAAAATGACCACAGACAATTGTCCCCAGCTGACTAATGTCCTCATCATCAAGAATGGGATTTGCTGGCAGGTTTGGATCTGACATGAGTTGCAGCACTCTGATCAGCTCGTGGGGCCTAGGCCCTGTTTTAATTCAGAGCTGGTATTCCTGCAGGATTCCCCACTACCTTCCCCTTCACTCTGCCAGTTTCATTAGGCAATTCTTCCCGATCTAAACGCTCACTGTATGGCAGGTTGCAAAGCCACAGTCCCTACCCCCAGCCCCGGAGAGGCCCAGAGGGAAAGTCAGCAGGCACAATTATAGCTTTCATGTGTCTTTCTGGAAAGAGGAGTTAAGTGCTATTTTATATATTTTTCTCTGCACCGTGTCAGTGATTTTCTCGGGAAGCACAAGGCTCTTGCTCCCCCTCCCACACACAATGAAAATTTTAAGGAAAAGTTATCCAGAGGAAGGATGGCAACATTTTGTTTTGTTTTTTCCTGAAAGCCATGTGGGCTATTTTCTACTGCATATAGAAAATAAATCTGTCAGGAGCAGAATCACAAATAAATCTAAGAAGGAAGGAGAGGGGTATAAAATATAAACAAGGAAGGAAAGAAAGAAGGGAATTAGAGAAATAAAGAGAGCTCCACATTCATTAAGAAAAAAAAAGAATAAATTGGTTTTTTTTACAAGTGACAGAAATTGGCCTACAAAGGGCCTTTCCTACTTGCATCCCCAAAACCAACCCGCCAAGCTATGGACATTCATGGCTCTCTTGTGCCCTCTAGTGGGCAAAGGTGGTCCATGTTTTTCCTTGAGTGACAGCCAGAGTCTCTCATGCACTTGTCGGCCTTCTTATTACATCATGAATTTTGATAAGCCCATTAGCCAGCCAGGCAGCCAGGAGGAGGATGTCTTTCTCACTTGATGACTACACAATGAGGAGTAATATATTTTAATTTAAACACCATAAACCTATTGAGTGCTTAATTAACTTTAACCGTCTTTAGGGGAATGAAGCCAATTTGAGGGGGTCAAAAGGAGTTGTTTCAATATCAAACAGTTTTACATAGTCAATCCATTCATTCGGCCTACAGCTACTGATTAACACACAAAATTAACATGTTAGTAAAAATTCATATTCAGGCCTCTGGGGAAATTAAGATGCGCATGCACAGGGCATGATTAGCACAGCTATTGTTTTCTCCCAACAATATAATTTAATGGGTTTTTAGAATTACAGAAAGAGAGACTCGGTGCTGGTTTGAATTGATTATTTACCACAAAGCTTTGAAATATAGAAAAGATAGAAAACATCTCAAGCCAAAAAGGCCAGCGAACAGAGGCGGATGGGCTCAGAGCAAGTGTATCTCACTAAGGAGGTTGGCGGGATGAACTGATGGAGAGGCAGGCTGGGCATCAAAACTCGACATGAGCCAGGGCCAACGGGACCAAAGAGAGGCTTTCTGGCTGCCTGGAAAAGCACAGTAAGGGCTGCCTGCCCAGGGAGGAGGAAATTATTTCATTTAATATGTAATCATATTATACATACAGTCTATTTCCCAGAAGTATCTAAGGCAGATTATGTTATTTAAACATACTAAAAAGAATAAATTTTTTAAAGAATTGTTTTTCTTTTTTTTAAAAAAGACAGGGAGTCAATGAGAAAAAACAAAGAGCAACAGACTAAGGCAGTTACCACATTCACAAAGCAAATTTAGTTCTGAGCTTCCTGGCAGCCAAGGAAAAAGTGCCAAGTGCACTAGGATATATGGTTCTCATTACCTGTTGCCTTTAAAGGGATGTATAAGTTTGACTGAATAGACGTGTTTTCTTCCTCATGCTAAATTTGAGAGCAACTGATTGTGTAGTTACTTACAGAAAGGTCACTGAGTAAAAGGACTGTCAATGTGTTTGTCTGTTTGTTTGTTTGTTTGTTTATTCTAAGACAGGGTCTCGCTTTGTCACCCAGGCTGGAGTGCAGTGGCATGATCTTAGCTCACTGCAGCCTCCGCCTCTCGGATTCAAGCAATTCTCATGCCTCAGCTTCCTGGGTAGCTGGGACTACAGGTGCCTGCCACCATGCCCAGCTAATTTTTGTATTTTTAGTAGAGATGGGGTTTTGTTATGTTGGCCAGGCTGGTCTTCAACTCCTGGCTTCAAGTGATCCACCTGTCTTGGCCTCCTAAAGTGCTGGGATTACACGCGTGAGCCAACACACCCACCCCGTCAATGTGTTTAATGACAGCTTAGCAAAATATACAGAAATGTTCTCCAGAGCTTCTTTTGTTAGCACTCCATAACAGGCAAGCACAGAGGTTCAAGTTGAAACTCAAGAAAGCCATTTCTGTAGGGAGGTAAAATAATACAGTCTAGATATATGTTTTTTGATAATCCTTCTTCAATCCCTACGGTAATGGTAACTTTAGGTCCCAGACAACCAGGAAGCAAAGAGGACTTGGTCTCAAGATGGAATTTACAGGACTTGTACAAGAACCTCATAACTGGCCTGGTTGCCTTCAGTCTCTCCCTCCGTCCAAACCATCTATACATGGCCAAGAAGTGAATCCTCCTGTAACATTTACTTTAATGTCCCTGTATTTGCTCAAAGATCCTCCAATGCCTCCTGTCTCCCCACATGATCTATTTTCAGCCTCATCTCCCAACACCCCCGACACACCCTGCAGTCAACCATGAAGGTCTTTCCTTATGCCCTCCACATGCCTTGTTAATTCCACCTCTGTTGCTCATGCCACCCCCCCGCATCCCTCCCTGACCTGCTTTTCCTCTGCTTTTCCACTTCTTCGAATCCTCCTACTTCCTCCAAAACTTTCCCCATTCTTCTCAAAGACTAATTTTCCTATCTCGCAACCTTTTTGTTGCTCCTGAGAAATAGCTTTTAAATTGCCTACAAGGTCATGTTCCTCCTCCTTAACATAGTAACCCAGACCCTCCAGGCTATGGAACTCCCCCTTTTCCCCAGATTCTCCACCGATGTTCAGCCCTCCATGCTCTGTCCTTTGCCCGCCCATCCGCCTTGCTGTCTAGCCTCTGCTTTCGACCTGGCAAACTCCTTCCCAAGACTCAGTGCGCCTTAGACTTCTGGGAAGCTGTGTGCTGCCAGAGTGAGGCTCCTTCTGCCGTCTGCTCCCAAAGCCCCCTGCACACACCTCTTCCCTAAGCAGCCAGTTTCCTGTGAATGTTGAGGTCAGCTTCTCCTCTGCCAGCTCCTTGGTAACAGATGGGATGTTTTAGTGGCTTTTTCTTTTCTTAAATCTCCTGTGGCTGCTGGTGCATGGCACTTAATAGGACTCGGCAGATGCCACAGAACTACTTCATCAGCTGATCCTCCACCAGCAGCACACCCATCAGGCTCACAGCGCCTGCACGCCAGGGTGAGGGTGCCAGGGTGCCTGGGCTCCACTTCTCTGTGCACCCTCGTGCACCTCCCCAGCTGCCTACTGTTGTAGGAAGAACCTTCACTTCTCTGTGTCTGTCCACTTGGCTACCCACTCTCCAATCCCTTATCTCTTCTCTCGATGGCTTTTATTTGCCAAAAAAGCCTGGCAAAGAGGTACAGGGAAACTAGGTCCATGGGACTAGATACAGAAAAAGAGACTGATGGAGAGGACCCAGAGAACATAAGTGACATGGTCTCTTCCCTCAGAGATGCTTTGACTCTAACAGCCTCCAGTCACTTGGAGCCAGAGAAGGTCCAAGGTCAAAAGGTGCTAAAGCCTTGTCCTTTAGCCAAACAAGCAAACCAGGTGACTGAGGTGACTCTACCAAGCTCGTGTCAAAGTGATGGAGACAGGGATCCAGTTGGCTCCAGCCCATGAGATAGGGTTGGGACTCCCAAACAGAAGCACTGAGGGTCTGGGAACTGAGGCCGTGCCAGGATTGCTTTTGGGGCAGACTAGCAAGGCAGAGGACACTTCACGGTGGCCTCACAGGCTGGGACCAGGCTGGACTATGTCATCAGCAAGTTGTTGTCCCCACAACTCTGGCCTGCCTCTCCTCCTCCTGACTCTTGTTCTCCATTAACCATTTGGTGCCCACTTTTTTTTTTTTTTTTTGAGACGGAGTCTCGCTCTGTCACCCAGGCTGGAGTGCAATGGCGCGATCTTGGCTCACTGCAACCTCTGCCTCCCGGGTTCAAGTGATTCTCCTGTCTTAGCCTCTTGAGTAGCTGGGACTACAGGCATGTGCCACCACACCCAGCTAATTTTTGTGTCTTTAGTAGAGACAGGGCTTCACTATGTCACTATGTTGGCCAGGCTGGTCTCGAACTCCTGACCTCAGGTGATCCACCTGCCTGGGCCTCCGAAAGTGCTGCGATTACAAGCTTGAGCCACTGCACTCGGCCTGGTATCCACTCTTTTTCCACAGGATTCAGCAGATGCAAACACTTCAAGCCAAATATGTTCATAGGAAAGTTTGTCTGCTACTGGCTGAGGGGAATGGGAGCGAAAGCTTCTCATAAGCACACACTGAATTCTGGCTTCGGTCTGTCTGCTGGGTTCATTTTATTGGGCACGTGACTTCCCCAAACAATCTGACAGACGTGGCCAATCCTATCCTGTCATGCCTCGAGGGTTCATACTCTGATCCCTCCCTCCTCTTTACTGCACTCCTTCACTACAGAATAAGTACATGTACGCTGTACTGCCTTTGAGCGGAACGTGTGGTTTGGGGCTGGAGCAGTTAGAGCTACCAAAGATATCAGCTCTTCATCCTGGGTAGAGGAACCCTCCACCCAAAGGGCAGTCCTCGACACCGCTGGGGAGAAACTCTCTGGGGCAAATTTGGCATATTAGCCAAAAGTCTTTAAAAATGTATGCATTCTTAGGACTCTCAATTTAGGAATTTATGCCAAATAAATAAGCGTGGATAGGTTCAGAGATTCAGCTGTATAGATAACCTTCCCCGGATTGTTTAGTGAAAAGCTGGAAACATGCTTAACCATAGATTGATTCCTTAATGAAATTATGGTACCTATTCAATGGAACACCAGCAGTCTAAAGTAGATTAATGTTTTTGGACAGAGAGAAAAAGTGTTCATTGCACATTATTAAATCAAAGCAGCATAGAATAAAATAGTAACTACAGTGTAATCCCATTTTATTTAAAAATAAATTTATGCATGAAAAATGACATTTCAGTCAGTGACAGACTGCATGTTTGATAGTTGTTCCATAAGATTATAATACTATATTTTTATGGTACCTCTTCTATGTTTAGATACACAAATGCTTACCATTGTGTTACAATTGCCTACATTCAGCACAGTAAGATGCTGTACAGGTTTGTAGCCTAGAAGCAATAGGCTATACCATGTTTCTTAGGTGTGTAGTAGCCTATTCCATCTAGATTTGAGTAAGTCCACTCTATGGCATTTGCACAATGACAAAATAACCCATCAACACATTTCTCAGAAGGTATCCCCATCCTCAAGCAATGCATGACTGTATATATGTGTATGTGAATGTACAGAGAAAGGTCTGGAAGGATAGTTACCTTCATAGCAGTTACTGTTACATAATGGAATCACGGTGCTTTTCAATTGCGATGTTTCTGCTAATCTGCAATTCTAAAATTTCTAATAATAGAGTTGTGCTGCTTTTGTAAAAGGAAAAAGGCAACAGGAGTTATTTTCAATGATTTCTTTAAAAACCTGACCATGCAACTGTGGGATGCCCTGCTCTTTATTATAAATATGATCTCTGGATTTTTTTTTTTTTTTGACACAGTCTCAACTCTGTCGCCCAGGCTGGAGTGCAATGGTGCAATCTCAGCTCACTGCAATCTCTGCCTCTCGGGTTCAAGCAATTCTCCTGCCTCAGCCTCCCAAGTAGCTGGGATTACAGGTGCCCACCACTACGCTTGGCTAATTTTTTGTTTTGTTTTGTTTTTTGTGTGTTTTTTGTTTGTTTGTTTTTAGTAGAGATGGGGTTTCACCATGTTGACCAGGCTGATCTCAAACTCCTGACCTCAAGTGATCCACCCACCTCAGCCTCCCAAAATGCTGGGATTACAGGCGTGAGCCACCACACCCAGCCTGATCTCTGGATTCTATGGAACTGCTATCTTACTTGAGTTTCCTTTCTCAGCTAAGATGATTTGTCCCACATAATTGCCCTCTCGTCATCCCATACCCCAGTGGCCATCAGCTGCTCTGATAATCTCGACGCTTCCCCATCATTTTGAATGTCTGAGTACCCCCTTAAGGTTCAGTTTTTCCCAGGCAATCCAACTTGAAAACAGGGCACAGGTAAGGGGGGCTTTTGGAGACATTACCTAAAGGACCACCCACGGCATTTCTCTGCTTTAGAGACAGAGGATTCCAGCAGTTAAGAAAGCAGAGTTGGGGTAGTGGACTCGGATAGTGGGTTCATCAAGCAGGAGAGTCAAGGCAGTTGCTTAAATTAGAAGAAGTAACAGGCTGAAATGAAGGCAGTTAAGATAATGAAGCCAAGAATAGATCTCTAAGAGCTGAGATTCAAGACAGGAAATACTGGGTATCCATCCTCACATTCCTTTGAGGAAAGCCTTGGCATTTTTCTCCAGGCTGTAGAAAGTCTTTGAGATACTTCATGGGGCCAGACCAGAGATGGGGACAAAAAAAGTCACTTCACTGCAAAGAACACCACATTTTCCTGAGCAAGGTACATGTAAAAATACATGCTAGTGGTGTAGATTAAAATGCCTCAAAGAAGACAGCATGGACAAGACTGTGACTGCCATCCAGTGTCCATTC
Organism: Pongo pygmaeus; assembly: GCF_028885625.2. Taxonomy (NCBI): domain Eukaryota; kingdom Metazoa; phylum Chordata; class Mammalia; order Primates; family Hominidae; genus Pongo; species Pongo pygmaeus. The sequence goes on along the minus strand of NC_072382.2, from coordinate 35,161,979 downwards.
TTTCCTTCTTTGCTAACAGAACCCCAGTGTTAGCCCAGGTGCCAATGCACTCAACTAAAGTTTTCCAGCCTCCCTTGCAGATAGTGTGGCCAAGAGGCCAAGTGCTGCCCAATGAGTTGTATGTAAGTGTTAAGTGGGGCTTCCAGAAAAGCTCTCCAGGGGAGCTGACTCAGCTGGAAGTTTTGTCCACCTGTTCTCCCCTACTTGCTCCTTCCTCCTGCCCTGATGGTTGAAGCCCCAGAAACTTTCCTAAATCATGGATGACTTTAGGATGGAAGCCTAGGTGGAGTGAAAAGACAGAAGCCTGGGTCCCTGTCATACCAGCTATGTCTGCCCTCTGGACTTCTTTTATATGAAAAAAAATTGCAATCTTAAGTCCCTGTTATTCTAGATTTTCTGCTATACATGGCCATTCCTATTCCTCGGTGCTAGAGTGGGGTCAACAGTTACTCTGAAGGGAAAAATAAAGGAGGAAAGGAACTTGAAATTCTAAATTGTGGTGGCAAAGAAAGCCGGCAAATACTTCAAAGATTCCTTCTAGGCTTTTATGTGCTATTATTTAAAATCACAAATGCTGGCATTTATGCAACTGATGGAGGAAATGCATTAGTAGCACAAAGCTACTAATGGCAAGTTACTTCACTTAGAAGATGTTTAACACAGGTACCATAATTGTCACTTAATGGGTCAGGGAACCAAGAGAGACCTGCCTTTGTGTGTTCGAGCCCCCTCTCTGCAGATCACAAATATTTCCTTTTATGTTTAGGAAATGTAATTATGTCTAATACAAATTACAAGCCAGAATACCACCACAAAGCTTACTGCTTTTGTGCCAGTTTAGTCCTTTCATTATTTTATAAATGCTGCAGTTCTCAAAAGGCAAAGCTTACCTCCCAAGACCTTTTGGAGAATGTTTAATCATGCCCTCCTCAAACCTAGTCAGTGAGTGTAACACTGATGTTGGACAAGGCTTCCAGATGGCTTTTTAACCACACCTTCCCCAAACTGAAGCTTTCTGCTACCTCTCTGCTGCCTTTTTCCTGCTTACCCTCTTCAGGACTGGTGTCCCCTCCTCCAGGCAAAGCCCAATCTTTGGGCTTGTCTCTGGCATTCCCAAATGACCTACTGATAACCTCATTCATAATAAGAGCTACCACCTATTGACTCCATGTTATGCACCAGGCACTGTGTTCATTAGTGCTTTGTGGGGACTATCTTGCAACCCTCATAAGAATCCTGTTCCTGTGAGGAAGGAACAGTGATCCTCAAATGTATGAGGATACTGAGGCTGAGAGAAGCTAACAACTTGTCCTCTGCCTTGGAGTTGGTAAAAGATGATGCAACAATTCAAACCCAGGTCATCTGGCCCTAGAAGCCAAGTCACACTATTTTGTAAACTAGTACAGTCTCTTTATATACTGCATACTTCCCACCTTTTTCCAGTGCCCAGCATCCAGCAGGTACTCAATAAATGCCAGCTGAATAAGTGCCTGGTCCAGCATAATTCATTCCTATCCCCACTACACAGACTTGGGTTAAAAATTACCAGATGAGAGTGAGAATTAGTCTCCATGCTTGGAAGAAGCAGCCCCAGAGAGATGTGGTTCAACTGGAGTCTGCTTACCAGGAACACAACCCACGGCTGAGGAAGGTAGCACATTTCAACCATTTCAAGGTGCATCCTTACTGCTGGGAAATACATTGTTAGAAAGAGATTCATATTTTTTCCTCATGATTCTTCACAGAGACGAAATAGAACCAACAGTGGCTTGAAAACATGGAAGGAACAGCAACTGGAGGCTGGCCAGCCCTGTGCTCTGATTCTAGAAGACAATGGCTCCAAGCTCTGAACTGGATTTAGAGCGTATCCTTCAAGAGGCTCTGGACACTCCCGGGGCAATTCGGCTTGGGCTGGAACCAGAAAGGGCTCAACCAATAAAGAATTTCCTCAGCCTCACAATGAAGCATTCCTGCCCTAGGAAGAACCAGGCAGAACCAGGCAGGAGAAGTGAATTCTCAGGAGCAATGAAGAAGGCAGGCCTGTCCTTTGAGCCTCAAGACAGAACTACTCCACGAGGGCCTTCTGGTGTCTCTCTGTCTGTTTCTCTCTCTCTCTCTTTCCCTCCCTCTCTATCTCCCTCTCTGAAACTATCTTGGCGAGCCCACACCAGAAGGGAGACAGCCCTCCCAGCCCAGGCGCAGGAAATGGCCGCCATCACAGGCGGCCATGCCAAGTGGGAAGCGTGGCTTCCAGCAGCAGCACCTGGCCTCCTGGCAACAGCTCAGCCAGGCTTGGAGAGGTGCCTGGGCTTTTTTGTTCCTGATTTTTGACATCTCCCCCACCCCACCCTCCACTTCCTTTTTTTTCCCCCAAAAAACCATCCTCTTAAAAGCCTTCCCCTGTGGCCTTGTGAGGGGCTGGATGGGGCCAGTCCTAAATGGCTGCCCTCTTCTTGTTACAAAAGCTATCCCTGACTCTTCAGTTAACCACAGGCTAAAATCTAGCCTTCTTGAAACTGCAAGTTTCATTTGTGAAAAGAAAATGAAATCTCCTTTTCTCTAGCAGTGTAATGAGGCTGCTTTTGTTAAGGCTGTGTGTTTGGGGGCAGCTATCCGGCCCCACAATGGACATAGGGCAGGACTGTCATCCGTCTTCCCAGTGACCACTCTGAGACGTCAGCATCCTGAAGAGGGATGAGGTAGGCTGGGGACACAGAGGCCCATCATCTCCTTGGTGTTTCTCCTTTCTCACCCCCGACATCCCGACATCTGCAGTCACCAAGCTCTGCAAACTCCGTGTCTGCAATAGCTGCTTTGCAGCCTCTTCTGTGTACCTGGCGCTAGAATGCCAGCCTTCAACATCTCTGGTCTGTGTTACTACAACAGCCTCCCATCTCTCCCCTTATCATCCCTCCTCCATGCTGCAGCCCTAAAGCACAGTGTGATCATGTCTCTCCCACTACCCAACTCCTCAGAACCACAATCCAGCCCAAATCTACTTTTCCCTCCTCATCAGCATCTTGACAGTTCCTTCCCTGACTTCTTCTTGCACTCAATTCCTTTCAGAACCATCTCCATGGACACTTTCAGTGGGTTTGTGTTGTTGGCCTGGCCTAAAGTGTGTTTGCCACATTCTTGTTTGGTTTGCTCCCCATTCTTCAAAATCCAAATCAACATCTTCCCTTCCACCTACTGCAGGCTGAATGAATCACTCCCTCCTTTGAATTCTGTAATGTTTAATTCCTTTTTAACGTTTTGATTCCAGTTTCCTTAATTGCCTCCCTCATGGGATTATGAGATCTTTGAGTCGAGAGCCTGGGTATGAATTCATCCTTTGTATTCCCACCACCAAATAAGGCACCTGTCCTATTTCGCATCAGACAGCTTTGGGAAATGAATGGCAATAATGGAGAAGAGGAGACTGTGTGCACAGATACTAACCTGTGAGCCAGGCTCAGGCAAAGGAGGAAAACTCACCTGAGATATCCAGAAAAACCCTCGTGGTCCTCAGGTAGGAGTCCCCTGCCAGAGACAGGTCTTTGGGGAATGACAAGTCTCCTCGGTGAGCTTGAACTTCAGAGCCTTCCCACTTCCCTTGGGCCAGATCTCTCACATTTCTGAGTCACGCCTCTCCATTTCTGAATTTGTTTCCTCAAACATCTTCTTCACCCTGACCTGCTCAGATGGCCTCCATTTCCAATTGCTTCCTAGCTGTGGGTTTGGTGCTGGTAGAAATGACCTCGGCCTACATCGGGCCTCTGAGTAACTTAACTTCCAGAAGAAAAGGCCTGGGATCTTTCTCTATCAGATATAATTCAAAAGACAGGACGATCACCTCCTGTGCAGGTCGTGTGGCATCAGGCTGTTACTGCGCAGTGCTGTGGGTTAGGGGAAAGGAGGATAGGATCTGGCCCACTCTGTGGCTCCTCTGTCACTACAAACTCATCTTGATGGAAACCAAACTCGTTAACTTCAGTTCCTCCATTTCAATTGCCTCTGATGGCTGATCAGTAACTGGGTTGTGTCAACTCACTTCCACAGTCACAAATATCCATCTCCCCCTACTGATTTCTACTTCCACTTAGCTAGGGCCCCTTCATCCTTCACCTGGGCTACTGAAGTGACCTTCTAGGAGATGACCTCCCAACAGCCAGTCTCTCCTTCCCCTGTCTGGCCTTCACATTAAGCCAGTTGTCTTCCTAAAATACAAGCTGATTATGTCACTCTGCTGCTCAAAATCCTTCAGTGGCTCCCCACTGCCTATAGAATAATGTTCAAACTCCTTCAATTACCACTTGGATCCTCTGACAATGTAGTCCTAACTGACTTTTGTCACCTCACCTAGCTGCAAGCACCTTTCCCTCCTTCCCAACATAATGATCCTTGCTCCTTTCAGTCCAGATAAAATATTCCATTCTCTCCAAGCAAAATTAATTCTTCAATTCACAGCATTTCCACAACACACATCTTATATCTTAACTGAGCACTTCTTTATTCTGCCTTCATTATAGGTGGCTGTTTTCATAGCATACTGGCCCTGCAGATTGCAAACTCTCAAAAACAAGAAGCCTGCCTTATCCACCTTTGAAATCCTCCACGTTGCCCTGGGCATGACACACACTCAGGGTATTTCCATTAACTGCAAACGAGACAAGTGAATCAAAGAAGTTTTGCATTGTGTTTAAATAGGTTCATATAGGTTTGGAGGCCGTTGTGGTCAGGATCATGGTATGAAGCATTTCTGGATGAGAAAATGGCTCTTAAGGAATTCACAGTATATTTGAGATAATATAGGTGAATGTCCAGACACTAAAAAGCCACAAAGTAATAGAAAGAAAAATAATGTTCTTCAAGAATGCATGCAAAATGAAGCAGAGATTGCACACAATTTATGTAGCACACAGAGGTATTTTCATGCCGTGACTCTGAATCACACATTTGAGATTTAAAATACCTTCACCTTTGCTTGGGGGAACAGAGACTCTGAAAAGTCTTAATATTGCTGCACGTGACTGGTAGACTGTATCATCATAATCAGTCCACACAGGGGAGTCTCCCCAGGCAGCATAGCCAACTGGTTATGAGCCAGACCACCTGGCTTCAAATCCCAGCATCACCATTTCCTAGCTGTGTGACTGAGCAATTATTTAACTTCTCTGTGCCTCTTTTTGTTTCTCCTGTAAATGCAGAGAATAACAAATGCCTGCCTCATTCTATCTTTGGAAGCATTAATGTAGATAAAGGGCTTACAACACAGTAAACTCTGCATCATCACTGAGGATTATTATTATTATTATAAATTTTTTTTTGAGACAGGGTCTCGCTCTGTTGCCCAGGCTGCAGTGCAGTGGTGGAATCTCGACTCACTGTGGCCTCCACCTCCTGGGTTCAAGCGATTCTCGTGCCTCAGCCTCCTGAGTAGCTGGGACTACAGGCGTGTGCCACCATGCCTGGCTAATTTTTTGTATTTTAGCAGAGACAGGGTTCACCATGTTGCCCAGGCTGTTCTCGAACTGCTGAGCTCAGGCAATCCATCCATCTCGGCCTCCAAAAGTGCTAGGATTACAGGCATGAGCCACTGCGCCTGGCCATCACTAGAATGATTTTTAACTATATCTATGTCTAGAGAGACAGAGGGTCAGACAGACTGTCCAGCTGATAAGCATTTGCATAATACCTAGTATTGAGGTACTGCTCTTTCCTTCTCATGTTTTCAGGATCTACTCTTTAATGGGAAGTGTCTTCTTTTTTTTTAAGTGGCTACCATCTGTTAAGGGCTTACTCTTTTTCTGATTATATCAATGAATCTTGGATTCCAAAAAAACACAACATGTTAGCAAAGAGCTTGGGTCCTGGAGCCAGGCTACCTGAATATTTTTGTAGGTGCCTCCATTATGTGACTTAATTTTTCCAGATCTCAGTTTCTTCATCTGTAAAAAGAGGTTAATAACAGTTTCTACCCCCTCCCACCCGTGTGAGAAGTAATGAGTTGGCGCATGTAAAATGCTTAGAACAGCACTTGAGGTGTTGTTAATCCTCAATAAATGCCTCTATTCCTATTTAATAAACAGGTACTCGGCACCTACTATGTGCCAGGCACTGCGCTAGGAGCTGGGGATCCAGCAGCAAAAAGGCAAAGTCCCCGCCCACTGGAGATGTAGATACTATTATCATCATAATCAGCCTCTAAACTGAGGCTTCAAGTGGTTAAATCTGCCTGAAGTAAGTGAACAGTGAACACACTGGGGTTTGAACCCAGCTCAGGCTTAACCTCAGGACTATCCCTCTCCAACATGGAGCCCCCGGAGAAGGGAGGGTGTTAGCTTTCACCCCCTCAGAATCCTAGAGACCCTGCTCAATATCTACAGAATTAGAATCTCAACCCCTTAGGTTGTCATTCCAGACATGTCAACCATGGTGCCAGTCATCGTCACACTCTGTCATATGGAAAGCAGCCCAAGGCAGATCCACAAGAAGACAGAGCTGAGAACCGGACCATGGCCGAGCACTTGGCCTCACAGCCACCCAGCGCTAGGCTAACCATGACCTAGGATGTAGCCAGTGCAAAAACTCTGCCCAAGGAGGATAATGGTAACTTGTTACACCAAACAGACTCAAAGTCTCCCTCTAGAGTGTAAACAGAGAGCTTCAGAAAGAAGCCAACCAACAGAAACCAGGAGCAGGAATAAGAAAGCATCAAGATGCAGAGGACACAGGAGGAGCAGCATCTGCACGATGGGCAGAGGACAGAGGTGAGGATCTCACACCCCAGGGGCCGAGGGAGAGACCTGAGACCCAGGATGACGAAGAATCACCTGGGATCCCTACTCATCTACAGCCCCCACACCCTGACAAGAAACCCCCATCCCCTAAGAGTCTCTGACCCAGCTGCATGCAGCCATTCAAGACTCTCCAATCCCAACCCACCTGCCATGGCTTCTCTTATATTCCTGCTCCACACATAATGCTCCTGGGCCCCAAACAGGCCGTGTGCTTGCCTGCTCACTCTTCCTCCCCACCCCAACCCTTCAAGGCCCAGCCACACTAACCCTCTGCCTGATGGAGAGACCTCCCAACATAACTCCAATCGCATTGTGACCCTGGTGCCTTCTAGCACATATCCAGTAAATGCTGGCTGGCCAACTGGCCTGATAATATGAAGTATAATACAATAGACCTATAATACAATAGACCTAGAGCAGTAGTTCTTTTTATTTTATCCTTTATTTTTATTTTTTTGTTTCTCAAGTTCTATAGAGCAGTAGTTCTTAACCCCAAGCCCCAGGGGGCAATTCTGCTCCCCAGGGGATATTTGGCAATGTCTGGAGCCATTTTTGGTTGTCACAATTGGGAGTGGGGAATGTGCCAGTGGCACCTGATGGGTAGAGTCCAGGGATGTGCTAAATGTTCTACAGCGCACACGACAGCCCTCCACAACCATGAATTGTCCGGTTCCAAATGCCAATAGTGCCAAGGTTGAGAGACTCACTGCTAGAGTTGCAGAAAAACTTAAAAGAAATAAGATTTGGGTAATACAATTACAATAACAACACTTCTTAGAAGTAGAGTGGTTGAACTGTATTTTTCTGAGTGCTGCTCAGGATTTTAGATATATTACAGTGAACTCCCATCCCAGGCCCCATATTAATGCAGATTTGGATATAACGCAATCAGCAATTGGCAGCAAACACCCCAGCCTTCCACTCACCTCTCCTTGGCAATAATGTGGCCGCTTATTTTACGGGGCGGAGTTGTTTGGACCCACTGATAGTATGACAGCAGCGTTTGATCGTCGTGCCACAGTGCTGGTGGAGACCATGAGCAAGCTAATACCATTCTGGCCAGTCTGACCTTTTTTTTTTTTTTTTTTTTTTTTTTTTTGAGGTCTCACTCTGTCGCCCAGGCTGGAGTGCAGTGGCGCAATCTTGGCTCACTGCAAGCTCCGCCTCCCGGGTTCACGCCATTCTCCTGCCTCAGCCTCCCAAGTAGCTGGGACTACAGGCGCCCGCCACCACGCCCGGCTAATTTTTTGTGTTTTTAGTAGAGATGGGGTTTCACTGTGTTAGCCAGGATGGTCTCGATTTCCTGACCTCGTGATCTGCCCACCTCTGCCTCCCAAAGTGCTGGGATTACAGGCGTAAGCCACCGTGCCCAGCCCAGTCTGACCATTTTTAATCCAGTCTGTGGGGCTGCGTTGACAGATTCCATTCAGCATTTTTTTTTAACCTTAATGGTGTTTCTCCCTTCATGCTGGTTAACAGCATAGGCTTTGGAGGTGGCCGGAGCCAGATTGCACTCTCAGTTCTGGGAGGGTTTGTTCCATCAATCACTGCACATTCAGGGCCTGGTAAAACAGGGTGCTCAGGAAGAACTTGGGGAATGAATGAACGGCAGCAGTCATTCTCTGTTTCACCTCATTAAGCCTTAGTTTTCTTCTCTATAAGACAGAGCAAATAGCACCTAGGACATCAGGTTATTGCAAGAATGAAATGAAATTAGACCATGCATATCAAGCCGACAGCCCAGAACCAGACACACTGCTCAGTAAGTGGCTGCCATCTCCATTTTCAAAACTAGCTCAAGTTTGTGGCTCTTTCAGAATCCTGAAAGGTACCATGATTTTCTAGCCCAATCCTCTGTTCTTCAAAGAATCACTATCAAGGCAGAGGAAGTTCTAAAGCACAGAGAATGGGGTGGGTTCATTTTTCTGAAACTAATTAAAAATCAGAAGTTCTGCCGTGATTTCCAATTAACTTTCCATTTTTCTGAAACTAATTAAAAATCAGAAATCTGCTGTGATTTGTACTGTACTGTACAAGTTTGTGCTCATATGTGGGCTTCCTATTTTAAATTTTCATTTGATTATGTACATCTCAGTCTAGCAAAAGGAATGGATGAGGGCAAGTATCTTGTCTTTTTAGATTTTCTCAGAATTTTCTACCTGTTACAGGTACCCAATATCATAAATAGTAAACAAACAAAGTGAACAAACTTAGGTTTTAGCTACTGGGTTTTCTAAGGGTGAAGTCTAGTTATATAAATATAATATGATTATCTACTTTTACTCTGGTTCACATTTAAACATAAAGCTATCAGAATGAAAGAGATTAACTATGGCATCAACTCTTCACATAAAACCTTGCAGACCCCATGGCTGCTGAGAGCATTTCCCTAAGGCAATATCCATCAGGACACAAAAGACCTGGGAAGACAGGATGGCAGACAGCAGGCAATGCGCTGGCTTCTGACCACACTGGGTTCAGACCCTGGCTCCAGCACTTTATAGTTGTGCAGTTTCAAATCTCTATTTTCTTTTTCTTCTTCTTCTTCTTCTTTTTTTTAGAGACAGGGTCTTGCTCTGTCACTCAGGTTTCAGGCTGGAAGCACAGTGGTGTGATCATAGCTCACTGCAGCCTCCAACTCTTGGACTCAAGCAGTCTTCCCACCTCATTCTCCCAAGTAACTGGGACTACAGGCACATAATACCATGTCTGGCTAATTTTTAAATTTCTTTGTAGAGACGGGGTCTCACTATGTTGCCCAGGCTGGTCTCGAAATCCTGGGCTCAAGCAATCCTCCCACCTCAGCCTCCCAAAGTCTTGGGATTACAGGTGTAAGCTACCACGCCTGGCTCAAGTCTTAATTTTCTCACCTGTAAAACGACAATAGCATACCTGCTGTTACTGGTTGAATTATGCATCTCCCAAAATTCATATGTTGACATCCTACGGCCTGGTGCCTCAGAATGAAACCTTATTTGGAGACAGGGTCTTTACAGAGGTAATCAGGTTTAAACAAGATCATTAGGGCCCTACCCCACATGACTGGTGTCCTTATCTAAAGGGGAAATTTGGAGACAGACACGCACACAGGAAGAATGCCAAATGCAGATGAGGTGAGATTGCAGTGATGCTTCTATAAGACAAGGAACCACGGGTTGCTAACAAACCCCCAGAATCCAGAGAACAGGCCTGGAACAGATTCTTCCTCACAGCCCTCAGAAAAAACAACCTGGTCAACACCCTGACCTAAGACTTTTAGCCTCCAGAACTGTGAGAAAATAAATTTCTGTTGTTTTTAAGCCACTCAGTCTGTGGTACTTTGTTATGGCAACCCCGAAAAACTAATACATCGGCCTTGCAGGGTTATCATGAGGAATAAAAATAAAGTTTAAAAGATGTAAAAAACACATTCCATAGTTCATAGTAGGTGGGCAAAGTTGATAACTATCTCTATTATTAATTATTAGTGTATCACAAGTTGAATATAACATAAATATCAGAAATGTGTATGTTAGACACAGGAAATGTCATATTGTCTGAATATAAGGCAACACCCTAAATGCCAGTTCACCTTTTTGTCAATGAGAAAATCAGAGAAAAAAACTTTTTAGATATAGAAATAGCCAAATGGAAACATATTATATTTAATTAAACTTAGGTACCTATACACATGTAGAATTACACGGTATACAAAAATCATATATTGATTTAGAAACTATATTCATATTTCATGAAGCAATTTTATTTTAACTTCAGTTTTTTTCATCACTAGAGCCTTTTTTGAGTCAGTTTTCCAGAGAACTTCATCTTCATTTCCATCTAAGTCGTTTGAGATGCAGCACTTTTGAATCTGTGTATGATAACACAAAAATTTTATCCGAAGCTGCAAATATTATTTTCACATACCATTATAACTGTTGTATCTTTCTTTCTTCTGTACTTATATGTATATATATTCATGATCTTCACTTGTAACCACGTACTCTATTGCTTTGTAACATGATTTCTAAAAAGTACATTTATAACAGAATCTAACACTTGCCATTGTGAAGTCATGCTCAAAGAAATAATCCCTAAATCAGTACTGGAAATCTGTATAAGCATCAAAAACTAACATTGATTTAGGTGATTTCAGACTAATATAGTTTTACAAAGTAAAAAAATTGAAAGTGAATCCCCTAGTGTGGGGGAACTTGAAGGACTTGAATATAAGGCAACTCTTTCTTTATTGAGAGGCAGATTTTGGGGGGAAACTCATCCTGTTAACGTCAGACTATAAGCAGTTTATCACCATTGGCCTTATCAATTCAGATGCTTTTTCCATGTCCTGCTGATTCTTATCCTTCAAGGTCAAGTTCAAATGTCACTTCCTCTATGAACCTCCCCACCATACATGCAGAGTTGGAATAAATCTCTCATCACTTAGCTCCCCATCCATGTGTGTGTATCTCATAGCTTTCCTCCATCCCTGAGGCCAACTCCTTCTCATGATCATCCACACACTGCACTTTGCTTTATAAATAGTAAGTTCCTTTTTTCTTTAATGAGTGAGAGGAAATAACTTGGTGCTTTTCTCCTGATTATAAATAGTACATATTTATTGTAAAAAACCCAGATTCTGTAGAAATGTTTTAAGAGCAACATAAATCTTCTAAAACTCCCCCCCTATTAATTTTTTGGTGTATCATTTCCAGAATTTTTACTATATGCATACACACGGGCACACACATACACATACACATATATATACCTTGGACATATTTTTAAACAGATAAGAATCAGGCCATAGCATGCTGTTTTGTAACCTGCTCTTTTCACTTAATCATACAATCTTCCTTTGTAAAGAAATGTAAATGTAAAGTATAAATTTTAATGGCAGTATAGTATTAAAATATCAAAATTTACTTAATCATTATCCTACTGTTGGACTCTTAAATTGTTTCAGGTTTTTTATAATCACGAACAATGCTACAATGAAAATCCTTGAAATTATAGCTTAGACAAATGATCATTTATTTAGGATAAATTCTGAAAAGTAGTACACTATTCAAAAGGGTATACTTCATGTAAGTTTTAGTTATGCCCAGTAACAGTGCAAAAGACTGTCTATTTCCCTGGGTCCTTACCAATATTAGCACTATTCATCTTTTTAATCTTGGCCAAAATGAAAGGACAAAAAAAAAAAGAGATTTTAATCCCATTTTTATTACCAGTGAGTTTGAGCATCTTTTAGTGAATCCAATTATACAACTGTTTATTGTACAATGCTGTACAATATAATTATTTACATCATATTAAATATACTTGAATATATATAATTATTGTATTATATATTCATTGCATTGTATTGCACTATATAATTATTTATCAAGTTCTTAATAGATGTTTGCAGAATAATAATAGCTGGCACTGATTATGTGCAAGGCACTGTTCTAAGCACACCTTGAAGTGGTCCTACCTCCTCCTAGCCACATGGGTGAACTTATCCCACCCTTGTGTTCCACTGGTTAGGTGAAGACTCCTTTCTGGTTTGAAAAGGAATGTATGTGAGTACATTTGAAATATGATTGAATTTTAAAATATTTAAAAATATTACAATGTTTAAAATGTTAATATTTTTTAAACACTAAACACTTGTTCTCATTTTAGTCCCAAAACAACCTGGTGAGGTTGGCACTATTACTACTATAATTCTTGCTTTAAAGATGAAGAAATTGAGACACGGACTGTCCAGATACTTGCCCAAAGACACAGATCAAAGAGGGGTGTTCACAATCTGAACCCAGGTTTTTTTTATCCCAAAGCTTCCATCTTTAACCACTATGCCAAACTGCCAGTAACAAGAGCCACTTCATGTCTCCCAAAAGAAATAGCAGTTGGTACACAAGCCCCTAATGGAGGCTTTGATTTCTAAGTCAAGAGGGATGCTTAAGCCTTTCAAATAAAAACAGAAAGGGTCAGAGACGTATCCCAAGGGGGACTGGAACCCGCATGCCTCCACCTGGCACTTCAACCCCTCAATCAGACACAGAAGAGTCTCAGAACCAGAAAGAGGGGACAGCATCACAGTGGGAGGTGGGACTCCTTGCAACAGAGGCAGAAGAGGAGGTCGGGCAGCAGCAGCACCTGAATTGGGTGGGCGCATTCCACCTAGAAACCTAGACTAAAAACTTCTGTTAGCCAAGCAAAAGGGAACAGGAGAGAGCAAAGTGAGGAAGGAGGTGGGAGAATAAAAGTTAGTGGGCTGGGCACAGTGGTTCACGCCTGTAAACCCAGCACTCTGGGAGGCCAAGGCAGGCGGATCATGAGGTCAGGAGATCGAGATCCTGACTAACACGGTGAAACCCCATCTCTACTAAAAATACAAAAAATTAGCCAGGAGTGATGGCACACACCTGCTACTAAGGAGGCTGAGGCAGGAGAATCGCTTGAACCTGGGAGGCGGAGGTTGCAGTAAACCAAGATCATGCCACTGCACTCCAGCCTGGGCGACACAGCGAGACTCTGTCTTAAAAAAAAAAAAAAAAAAAAAGAGTGAGTGAGAAAGGGAAATAAACCAGAAAAGCACATCTTCTGAACATCTTCTGAGTGCTTACTCTGCACCAGGTACTGTGCTATGTGTTTTGGTGAGTAGCATTACTCAGTCCTCACAACCACCCCATGAGGTTTTGTCATTTGCAGATGACACTTGTGCAAGGACACAGTAGCAGGGCAAGGGTTGAAAGCCAGGTCTCCTGATTCAAGTCCAAGAAGAATCCCCGGGTTCTATAGGTGTGCCTGGGTGAAGAGCAGAGACTTAGGGGCAAGGCTGTGGCTCCAAACTCATGTCAGCCAGTGCTCCTGCTCCTTTTTATAACACACAGCTCCAGGTGAGAGTTTGTTGGAATAAAAGAGTTCCACTGCTTAAAAAACTCAAATTTAATTTATAAAAAGAATTCAAAAACACAATACCATATCACATCTGGTTCCTATCTTCCTCCAATCATCAATCAATTCCACTAAATAAACATCTAGTAATGATTGACTGTGTGCAAGTTTCCCTGAGCCAGCAGCGGTATTATGAAAACAAACCAGACATCAAGACCCAGCCCTGATCACCCTTCCTACACATCATGGAGAGAAGGACAGCACTGAGCAGTGATGGTCCAAGGCAAGTGTAGCAAATAATGCAATAGTGTTATGGTATTATTCGATCCTTGCAAAAGGAAAAAAATAATGTATGGAGAAAAACACCAAAGTGTTTATAGAGGTTATGTGATTATTGAAGACTGTGGAATTACTGGAAATTATGGTTCATCTATATTTTCTAAAGTTTCTACAATAGACATTTATCACTTTTGAAATATGAAGAAAACCAAGCAGTCATTGTTTAGTGTTCTTCCCATCCAGAATCAAAGACCAGGGACAGGTACGTGGCTGTGATCCCTGATTCTTGTTTCTGTGACCCAGATCATTCCTAGGCACAGTATTTAAGGTTGGGTATCAGAAGTAGAGACTGAATACTCAATGGCCCCCTGCCTACTGGAACATACACTTCCCAAGCTCTCCATGCCTTCATCACTATTTGATTTAATTGCGGAAAAAAGCATTTGAGTTCAATTCATACCTAGTGTGGTAGGCTATTATTTAACATTAAGAGCTACACTTATTATGCACTGCCTGCATGCACGACTCTATGCTAAACATCTTCAAATTATCTCACTCAATCCTTCCACAACTGTGGAAGTTAGGTACCATTATTTCCATTTTACAGACAAGGAACAGAGACTGAGAGATATAAGCCATTCGTCCAGTCATTCATGACCAGTTAGTGAAAGAGCCAGGCTTTAAATTGCAGTCTGTCTGGTTCCAAAGTCTTCAATCTTTATGTCTATACACTTCTGTCCTTCTAAAGGCCTGATTTGTTAATATTTATAGAGAATGCATATGTGTTAAAATAGGTTTTCCAAATGACCTAGGACTGAAATGAAAATCTCCATGTAGGAAGTGGCTAGATATGAGGTAATAGATGACAACTATGAAAACCAAATAAATTATATTTAAAAACAAAGGTAAAATATCTATGTGAGGTGATGGGTATGCTCATTAGCTTGATTATGGTAATCATTTAACAGTGCACACAGATATCAAGCATCACATTGTACATTGTAAATATACACAATTTTTATTTGTTAATTATACCCCTTTTGGAATAACTATATTCCAATAAAGCTAGAAATTTAAATTTAAATTAAAAACAAGATAATAAATATAGTACTCTGAACTCATTGCCTCCTAATTAATTGACTTCATTTTACTACTAAATATGCTTTTATACCTGTGTGGTGGAAATACTATCTAATAGTGTTCTACTACAACTTTCTTCCCATTTCCATGTTTCACAACATCTCATTATGGCTTGAAATTGGCTATAGTGGGAGTATTTACACCAAGGAAATAAACAAGCACTACCAATCAGCGCTCAGTTGATTGTTTTGTTGATTGTTTAGATTTAAGAAAGTGACAAAGGAAATGTTAATAACGTAGATTAAACCTGAACTGTGTCACTTTTGTAGCTGTTATATTGTGAATAGCACACAACACTGAGATATTCTTCTAGTATTTGAAAACTATTATCTGCCTCTCTAAAGAAGTATTTTATATTACTGACAAATGAGTAAAGTTCTGATATGTCTTTCATGTGTCCTTCATATTGAAACTGTAGTCCTTCACCAATGATGTGAGCAATCTCTGTGTTGAACTAGACCGCCATCAAGCATATATTTGTAGCTAATTTTGTCAAACTATCATTGAATTGCAACCACAGGTTGGCTACTGATACACGAGTTCAGTAAAAATCAGTGGAAGAATCCTGTGATAATTAGTTGACTATGTGAGATTTACAATACAATATGTTGCATTTTTTAACTTTTTATTTCATATTTTCTTTTATTTTCCCTGTCCTTGGAAATCAATGTTGTATACGTTAATATTATTTGTAAATTGTGAACTATGCATATTTTATATCAGTAAATTTTATAATAAACTTCTTTTTTCCCAGAGAGTCAGGTGTTAAACACTGAAAGCACACCACTGGGTAGAACCATGGACAACCTACGTGACTCCTTTAGCGACAAATTCTCAGAAATTTTCAGAACTCTGGACAAGGTCTTCAGTGATTCCCAAGGAACCCCTAGGTGAGTGACATTTCAGACCTAGTCCTTTCTCAACTACAGCTGTTCCAATTCCCAACTTCTTAAGTATCACTGGAAGTCTGGGCCCATCTTTCAGAGAACTAACCACAGATCACTCGATAGAATTAGAAACTCTCCTTTGGAACACAAGTTGCAAACAAAACAAGGTTTCTGCAACAGAAAACATTCCTGGAAACCTTGGAAAATATTAATCACACTCTCTCCATGTGAGTACTTCATTGCTGTATCCATCATACAACATTATCAATTACTAATTTATATGTTAATCTCCCCTGCTGACCACGGGCACCATGAAAACAAGAGTGTCTCTTATTCCTTCCTTGCCCAGCCAGAGTTCAGCCAATGTTCCTGAGCTCATGTATGAATGACAAAAGAGTGGGGGATTGAGGCCAAGCAGAGTGGCTCACGCCTATAATCCCAACACTTTGGGAGGCTGAGGGAGGAGGATTGCTTGAGCCCAAGAGTTTAAGACCAGCCTGTGTAACACAGCAAGACCCCTGTCTCTATGAAAAGAAAAATTAAAAATTAGCTGGTCATGATGTTATATGCCTGTAGTCCCAGTTACTTGAGAGGCTGAGGCAGGAGGATCACTTGAGGCAAGGAGTTTGAGATCAGCCTGGGTAACATAGTGAGACCCTATCTTTACAAATAAAATAAAATAAAATAAAATAGCCAGACATGGTGGTGTGCACCTGTAACCCTAGCTAATGGGGAGGCTGAAGCAGGAGGATCGCTTGAGCCCAGGAGTTGGAAGCTGTAGTGAGCTGATTACACCACTGCACTCCTGCCTGGGCAACACAGCAAGACTCTGTCTCAACAACAACAGAATAAAAAGAGAGAAGAGAGAGAGGAGGAGGATCTCCTTACAAATCTGGCATTGGCAGAATTAGCATCATTTCATTGTGTTATTTAGGTGTTTCCTGTATGGCTCAAGAGCAATACCTTTATTGTGACTCTATATCCAAATATATATACAACAGCAAGTCAACTGACAAGGTCACCCAGATTTTTCTAAACATACTACATATAATTGTTACTCTTACTAAAGCACACAACCATCATGATTAGTGAACAATAACCATGGGGTTCATCCATACAAATAAGTTGCCTTTGCAAATAGGACCCCCAAATCCCCAAATATATGTGGGCTAAAGACACTTTACAAGTATGATCTAGAAACTTGCCCTTTTTTATGTTCTGTACTTAGAGAGTAGAGGGAAGAACAAGCTACCCTTGGTCATGTGGCTGTGCACTGTAGGGGCAGGTCCTATATGAATGATTTTTATCTAGAGGGTGTTGTATCTACCTTGTTTCAGAGTATTTGAGGGATCTAAGGCCAGGGCACCTTGGGAATGGGAGACAATTGCAGAGGGGGCAACAGCTACTCTCAGAATTGATACTGAGAGTAATAAAAGCCAACACACACACAGGAATTGCTACAAAACCATCACAGCATAGAGAGTTTTCTAAATTGTGCCTGGAATTTAAAAAAAAAAAAAGAATGCCAAAGGATACATTTAAGATAATTAAATCATCATTTAACTCAATCAGTGAAATAACAGACATGAAAATAGGCCCAGAATTCTCCTTCAGGATCCATACGGATATTGGTATTGGCCCACCTTCCTAATTTTCATGCTTTCCATGGCTTCTAATTTCTTCTTTCCATGACTGAAAACCAAATACACAATTTTCTCCTCCTTAATTCTGTCTCACTCGGAGCTGGGAATTTTCTGACATAACAAGCTAATTAAAAACGCATTACTACAGCAACGGTTGCCTTGCAATTCACCTGGCATCTAGGGGTTAATCTCACACATTTTCAATACCACCTTAAACAGAAATAATAGAAACAGGAAACTGGCTTTTGGGCAACCTTCCTAAGATGATGCTTCAGAGCACAACAGTTAAAAAAAAAAAAAAAAAAAGAAAAGAAAAAAGAAAAAAACCTCTGTGCAAATGGAGATGAATGGTACGCAGGCCACTGAGGTAATTAAAAATGTATTTTCCATCTCCTAGTAATTGAATTGTGTACAAGCTGCAAGTTAATGAGGTCATCTACCCTCGAGCACTGACAGGAAAGCAGGAATAATTATCTTTCAATTTTTTCTTATGTAGCAATTAATTTTAACCATTCGCCTACACCCCACTTCCACTCCCCTCATTCCAGTCAGTCAAAGTCATCGCTAAACCGAATTGACAAGCAATTGATACGGTGGCGGCACGGAGCTGCCGAGGCAGGCAAGGTAATCAAGGGGCTGCAGCTGTTGAGGGCTAAGCGCTTCCAGGTGACTGTCGCCTGAGATTTCGCATTCTGTCTCTCGGAGGATGTGGGACACACAGTGGTGGCTGACAGAACATCTGGTGCCAGGTGGGCTGGGAAGGGGCACAGCTGACTTGGGAAGGTAACAGAAGGATGGACAAGGATTGATGGATGGACAAGACTTTGAAACAAAAAATGTCACTTATAAAAATTGTTATCACAAAATGGGGGAGAAGCGCCCAGCCACTCGCTACGCACATCTTGAGTTTATGGCCTCCTTGAACTTCTTGGAGATTTTGGCTGGTTAAGTTTAGAGTGGGTTCCAGCTGCTCAGTTCTCCTAGAACTTACGAACACAAAAAGTTTCTTCCCTCATTGAGCTCAACAAAAGCTCACCGCTGTTTTTAATCATCCTCATTCTAGGCCCACTGTTCTAAGCCAGGGCAGTGCTGAGGAACAATTTATTCCAACTCAGCTGCAGTCTAGCCCAGAATGCGTCACGTTATGACAGGATGGAAGGTTGTCCATATGTTGGTCGGCCCAATGTTTAGATCAAATCCTAGGTTTGTGACTCCACATCACCCCCACTTGTCTTTCTAATTGGCACAAATTAGACAAAAATCTCACTTTTGACAGGTTTCAACCAAAATGAGTAAATGCTTATGAAAGAGAGAGAGATATATATCAGGTCTGTGATGGTTAATTTTATAAGTCAACTAGACTGGATTAAGGGATGTCCAGATAGCTGGTAAGGAATTATTTCTGGGTGTGTCTATGAGGGTGTTTCCAGAAGAGATTGGCATTTGAATCATGGACTGAGTCCGGAAGATCCACCTTCACCCAGTGGGGCTGGGGCACCATCCAATCCATTGAGGGCCCAGATTGAACCAAAAGGCAGGGGAAAGGTGAATTCACTCTGTCTTCAAGAGCTGGCACAGCCATCTTCTCCTGCTCTTGAACATCGGAATTCCAGGTTCCCAGATCTTCAGACTCCAGGACCTGTACCAGCACCCCACATGGTTTCCAGGCCTTTGAACTCCGACTGAACAATACCACTGACTTCCCTGGTTCTCCAGCTTGAAGATGCATATCTTGGGAATTCTCAGCTTCCATAACTGCATGAACCAATTCCATATATCCATATTTATACCTATATCTATATCTAACTACATATTATTGGTTCTGTTTCTCTAGAGAACCCTGACCAATACAAGGCCATTATTCATTAAGCCTATTCAGACTTATTAAGCGTCTAAATGGCTCTTCATGCTAAGTAAGCTCTTAACACTAAGTTCTATGAGAAGAGCATGCATAATACTAAGTATCAATACTTAATATAATACTTAATACTAAGTAAGCACATTGCTCAGTTTATGTCTGCTGTCCTGATGCAATTATTAATAGCAACACTTCACTCTTGAAAGTGTACCACTACTGATGATAGTTTATATAGCCACCTGGTCGTAAGGTGCCATGGGTGAAAGCTATCCAGGAGGCCAACAGACATAAACTGAAGTGTCTTTTAGTTTAGCAGAAGAGTAAGATAAAATACCTTTCTCTTTGTTCCTGAGGCTTTTGTTAACTTTTTTTTGTTTTTTTTGAGACAGGGTCTTGCTCTGTCGCCCAGGCTGGAGTGGCATGATCATAGCTTACTGCAGCCTCCAACTCCTGGGCTCAAGCAATCCTCCTGCTTCAGCCTACCAAATAGCTGGGACTACAATCGTGTGCCACCAGGCCCAGCTAATTTTTACATTTTTTGTAGAGATGGAGTCTCGCTATGTTTCCCAGGCTGGTCTCGAACTCCTGGGCTCAAGCAATCCTCCCGTCTCAGCCTCCCAAAGCTTGCTGGGATTACAAGCATGAGCTACTGCACCTGGCCCCTTTGTTGACTCTTCATTCTCATAATGTTTATGCCATTTCTCCAAGGGGACCACAGAAGGAAGGGCACTTTGGAGCCATTTTTACTCAGATCAATGCAAAGGTCATCAGGTGGACTCAGGGATCCATGACAGAGCAAAAAGAGGAAAAAGTCTCCCTCAAAGCCTACAAGGGATGACAAACGTGCTCTCAATCTGTGTCCTGAAGCAACTGAGGAGGAGAGTGAGAGGGGAAGCTCTTGCAGGCCACTTTTCAAAGATGAGCAGGGCCAGGTGCAGTGGCTCACACATGTAATCCCAGCACTTTGGGGGGCCAAGGCGAGTGGATCACTTGAGGTCAGGGGTTTGAGAACAGCCTGGCCAACATAATGAAACCCCATCTCTACTAAAAGTACAAAAAATTAGCCGGACTTGGTGGTGGGCACCTGTAGTCTCAGCTACTCGGGAGGCTGAGGTGAGAGAATCGCTGGGACCCGGGAGGCAGAGGTTGCAGTGAGCCGAGAATGCACCACTGCACTCCAGCCTGTGAGACAGAGTGAAACTCCATCTCAAAAAAAAAAAAAAAAAAAAAAAAGGATGAGCAGCTCTCATTATAGGTTTGCTGCTCCTGCAATTAAATGCATATCTGGGCCACTCACGTGGCTCATACCTATAATCCTAGCACTTTGGGAGGCTGAGCAGGAGGATCGCTTGAGCCCAGGAATTCCAGAATAGCCTGGACAACACAAGGACAGTCTCATGTCTACAAAAAGAAAAAAAAAAAAATAGCCAGTCATGGTGGTGCATGCCTGTGGTCCCAGCTACTCAGGAGGCTGAGGTGGGAGGATTGCTTGAGCCTAGGGGGTCAAGGCTGCAGTGAGACATAATCCTGCCACTGCACTCCAGCCTGAGCAACAGAGCAAGGCCCTGTCTCAAAAATAAATCAATGCACAAATGCTTAAAAATAAATAAATTCTGGGCTGGGCGCGGTGGCTCAGGTCTGTAATCCCAGCACTTTGGGAGGCCAAGGCGAGCGGATCACGAAGTCAAGAAATTGAGACTATCCTAGCCAACATGGTGAAACCCCATCTCGACTAAAAAAAATACAAGAATTAGTTGGGCGTGGTGGCACGCACCTGTAGTCTCAGCTATTCAGGAGGCTGAGGCAGGAGAATTGCTTGAACCTGAAAGGCAAAGGTTGCAGTGAGCCAAGATGGTGCCACTGCACTCCAGCCTGGGCAAGAAGAGTGAAACTCTGCCATAAATAAGTAAATAAATAAATAAATAAATAAATTCTGTAAACCCAGAATGATGGATGCCATTAGGGAAGGATGCACTTTGTACCATGGTCACTGCAACTTCACGTACAGGTTTAAGTCTCACTGCCCCTGCCTACCTTCAAATAAATTTCTCTCTTAAGAGGATAAAGAAACTAGCATTGTTTTAGCTCCTATCACATGCTAGGAAGTTTATACATATGCGTTACTTTTCACAGCAATCCTCTGCAGCATTAAAACTGCAATTTCCAGATGAGGAAACTGAGGCTCAGAGAAGTCCAGGGATTTGCCCAAAGACAAAGGATTTAAGCCTGAGTCCATCAGATGCCAAAGCCCTTGCTTCTTCCCTGACATCACTCCAGCAGGCTGGACTAGGCAGGTGAGATTTTGTTCTTTTTCTCATTGCAGGCTTGCTCCTTCTAGCTCTATGACTGTTAACTGATCTAGCTTTCTGGAAAAATGAGGTGACATTCCCATTGATCCCTAAGTGTCCATTCTTGGAGAGTTTTGTGTAAAGCATGGCCCTCTTCCTTTTCTATGGCAGACCCCACCTGTGAGGGGACACATAATGCCTTGGTATGACTGTGTTTATCAGGTCCCTTTTCTCCTGAATTATATGGCCATTAGGAAATAAATCCTATCAGAAGAGAAGAAACTAGAACCAGGGGGAAGGACACACATGAGCAGGCTGAGGTCGAGCAGTGCATTTTTTTCTTTTCTTTTCTTTTTTGGGAAGAGGGGTAGAAGTCTCACTCTGTCACCCAGGCTGGAGTACAGTGGCATGATCCCGGCTCACTGCAATCTCTGCCTCCCGGGTTCAAGCAATTATCATGTCTCAGCCTCCCTAGTAGCTGGGATTACAGGTGCAAACTACCACGTCCAGCTAATTTTTTTTGTTTTTGTTTGTTTGTTTGTTTTTTAGTAGAGACAGGGTTTCACCATGTTAGCCAGGCTGGTCTCGAACTCCTGACCTCAAGTGAGCCATCTGCCTCGGCCTCCCAAAGTGCTGGAATTACAGGCGTAAGCCACTGCGCCTGGACTAGAGGAGTATATTAGATGGGGTTCTTCAGAAACAAAGCCAACAGGATGTTAGAGGGGACAGAGGCCAGCATGCTGGAGACTGAGGAAAGAGTTGCAGTTCAAGTCCAAAGGTCATTAAGCTGGAGACCCAGAAAGAGCCAATGTCACAGTACAAGTCTGACATACCATCTAGTGCAGAATTCCTGTTGCTCAAGGGTGGTCAGCCTTTTGTCCTAGTCAGGCCTTCAACTGATTGAGCGAGGTCCACCCACATGATGGAGGGCAATTGCCTTTACTCCACCGATTAAAACGTAAATCTCATCCAAAACACCCTCACAGAAATCATTTTTAATATCCGGGCACCATGGTCAACTGAATTAACAGATAATATTGAGCATCACAAGCAGAGAGGAAAACACAGCTGGTGTCATCTCAAGGCGTCTCTTGGGCCAAGACCTTGGAGGAAGTA
The DNA here is from genome assembly GCF_028885625.2 of Pongo pygmaeus. Lineage (NCBI taxonomy): Eukaryota > Metazoa > Chordata > Mammalia > Primates > Hominidae > Pongo > Pongo pygmaeus. The sequence continues at coordinate 35,139,119 of NC_072382.2, read as the reverse complement.
AGATTTCCTCACGGCTTCCATTCTTGACCCGATTCATTTTTTTCTGCTTTCCCTAGAATCTCTGCTCCTATGAAACTAAGGAAGTGTATATATAAAGCGTTCAGGGTATTTGTTGAGAAAGAGAGCAGACATATGACAAAGGGTGATTTGCTTCAAAGATGGGAGAGAGTGGGCTACATGTCTACACTGGCAAGAATGATCCACAGGAGGGAGAGAGGGAGAGGGAGAGGGAGTAATTCAAGAGGAACAGGCAAAGGAATCAAGACCTCTGGAGGAGCCCTGGGTAGAATCCCAGAATCCCAGAGTTAGAAAGCACTCTCAAGTCTCTACTGTTTTTAACCAGCAGAACATCAAGGTGAAACAACATAGGTAAGGCTACTTAGCTAGTAAACTACACAACCAAGAACCCCTGTCTTAGCAATGACCTGCTGTTTGTTGAGCACTTACCATCTGCCAGGATTTATTTTACAGAAAAGGAAACGGGCTCAGATAAGTGAGTTGTCCAAAGTTAGACAGCTACCAAGGGTTAGAACTGGAATTCAAACCTGATAATGTCTGATTCAGAAATCTGAACATTTACCGTCCACATTGGATAGCCTGCTGGCCAGGGTACCCCACATCCTACAGAACTGAGTCCCTAAGTCTCTGGAACTCCTCATCTGTAGCTATTTATAGTCTCAGGGGAAACCAAAATGTCCTAACCTCTTGGAAGGTGGCTCAGACAGGAAGTGATGCTGTCTATATCTGTGACACACAGCCACACAGCATCTCAGAGTGGGAGATTAAGGCCAGATCCTTGGGAAAGTTCATCAGGAACACCACACGTACAAATGTGCACAGGTGTGCATGCACACACACACACAGATGCACACATGAACGTGCTCATGAACAGACGGCACAGATTTCCTATGGCTCTGTGAGGAGAAGGGGCTCTCAGCAGGACACTCCACCATCACCTGCTGAACACAAGCTGTTCCACCCCCTTGCTGAGCCTTGGAACCAGTGTGCGATCAGACATAAAAAAGCCCGGCTCCATTTTAGAGGCTAAATTGCCATCCAAAGAAAAGACTTCCTAGGACAACAGATTTCTCTGAGGAGAACACAAAAGAGTGAACAGGTGGTTTCCCATCCAAAAGCGTCACCCCTAACTTCCCCTCCAGACTCCAGGATGCCTGGTTAGGCCTGGAAAGGAAAAGACACGGCGCAAAATAGAGACATTTTTGGAAGTGCAAATGGAACTTGTGAATTGTTTGGCATTTTGTTTCAATAAAGAACATCTTTTGAAAAAGGTAGATGATGATGATGATGATGATGATGATGATGATGATACTACTACTTATGAAGCATAATAATAATGACTGCTGCAATTTATTGAGCACTTACTACATGCCAAGAACTGTGCTTCACATGCACTCTCTAATTTGGTCTTCACAACAACTCTTTGACTAGTAGTCTGTTCATGCTGCCATTTTACAGGGGAGAAAATGGAGGCTCTGAAAGGTTAATTCTCTTCCCAAAGGACACGAGCTAGTAAGGACAGTAGCTGGGGTTGAAACCTGAGTCCTGATTCTGATTCTGAGGCCTGTGCCCCTAATCTGTGTGTGTGTGTGTGTGTGTGTGTGTGTAGATGACTTAACATAAAAAGTAAGACACCTTGAGCAATTAACTCTCCAAGAAGCAAGACTTCAGGACACAGACTGAAGTAAAATTATCTCCTCTCTCTCTCCACTAACAGGTCCACACTTGGGGATATGCAGGTGAGCACCCACAGCTCCCTTGTACTCACAGGGCAAAGGTGTGGGACCCTCCATCCCTTTTCACTTCACCAGACTCTCCAAGCTTTCTGGACATTAGTGAAACATGGGTTCCTTGGCATCCAACTCCCTTTGTGATGCCCAGCTACTGCTTTCTCTAGATCCCCTCCAACAGCTTCCGTCACACTTAGAACAAAATCCAAAGCCCTCCTCTTGGCAAACAGGGCCCTGCGTGATCTGGTTGTGACTCCCCCTTCACATCTTCTATTCCAAGTACCCTCATCTATGCCATTCTCCCCACACTGACCTGCCCAAGCATGTTCAGAGGCTTTGCCCTTGCTCTTCCCACTGCCTGGAATGCCTGTCCTTGGGTATTCACGTGGCTCACTGTATTCAGGTACCTTGCCCAAATGCCACCTGATGAGAGAAGACTTCCCATTTACCTTCTCTCCAACAGCACCCTTCAGCCCCTCCACTCTCTGACCACTGAGCCCGCTTTATTTTCTTTCACAGCATTTATCACTACCTGATCTTCCATTGTGTCTGTATATGTTACTATCTCTCTCACCAACTAGAGGAGGAGCTCTGTGAGGACGGGGACAGCCCCTGGTGCTCACGCTTGTCTTAGCATGTAATATAGCACCTTGCCACTGAGGCTGCTCAATGAACACTGTCAAATGCACACCCAAGTCTCCAGGTTGCGTTCCCTTGCCCTATTTTACAATATAATACATGATGGGTTCTTTGACCCACACTAATTAAGCAAGAATTATCAGAAAAATGTCATTTTCTACTTCTTTTCAATCCTGCCTTTTTTTTTTTTTTTTTTTTTGAGACAGGGTCTTGCTCTGTCACCCAGGCTGAAGTGCAGTCACGCAATCACAGCTCATTGCAGCCTCCATCTCCCAGGCTCAAGCAATTCTCCCATTTCAGCCTCCTGAGTAGCTGGGACCACAGACGCGCCACCATCTTGGAGTATATTTATTTTTTATTTTTGGTAGAGACAAGGACTCACTATGTTGCCCAAGCTCATTTCAAACTCTTGGCCTCAAGTGATCCTCCTGCCTTGGCCTCCCGAAGTGCTGGGATTACAGGCATGAGCCACAGCACCCAGCATGCCATTATCTTTATGCAACATCACACCACTCGTCCTAAAAAAAAAAAAGAAAAGAAAAACATCTTCCGACTAATATTCTCAGGCTCACTGTCATGTTGGAATGCACCTCAGCTGCCATTGCTCCAACTACATTTCATAGGTTAGGAAGATGAGGCCCAGACAAGTTAAGCCCCTTGTCCAAGATATCACAGCTGGTTAGGGATGTAGCAAACACTGAAATCCAGCTGTTTTGCTTTGTATTCTAGTCTCTAAAGAAGAGATGTGTAACTTGTAGCAGATACAAAGAAGACACATAATTTAGTCCTGGTCTCTTGGTATGTCCTCCAGTGGTAGAAAGAGAATTGGGAGTTTTCAGTTTTTCCTACTTTTCATTCCCTAAATTCGGAATACTTCTGTTTCCCCCACAGATTCCTCAAATCTGCTAGCCCAGATTCTCAAAGCCCCTAGCACAGAAACTAACGACTGCTCTAGAACTAAAGATTTGGTCCTCATGGTGCACAGGTAAAGCAATATTTAAGGAAAGATCATCACCTAGAGAACAGTGGGCAAGTTCCATAGTGGAAAAGAGGCACAGGCAGTTCAGACTTAGCATCCACAGTGTCTAATCTGGAAGACAGAGGACATGATGGGCTAAGCCGGCACTGATGCTCACCCTGTTCCCATGGGGACGCATCTGCAGTGTTTCGCCCACCAACTTGTCACGCTTGTCTAATGTTTATTTGACTTATCTATATATGGTGGGAAGTTGAGCAAAGAGTGTGTCAAGAGCCCAAGCAAGGACCAAACAGGATGGCCTGGGAAGAATAAAGACAAATCAATCCAGAGCAACTATGTGATCTCAAACAAAATAAGCAAGAAATAACTATTGATTTCCAAGAAGGGGGGGAAAAAAAGGAGGGAGGGGAGGGAAGGGGGAAAGGGAGAAGAGGGAAGAAGTGGGAGAAGAAAGAGGAGAAGGAGAAGGAGAATCCCTTGTCCAGCAAATACAGGTCACAGAGCACCTAACAGCTTTTCTCTATCCTGGTGTGGCAGAGCCTGGCACCGTCCCTGCAGTAGCCATTCTCTCCTTTCGGACTCATGGCTGTCCCACTAAAGACTACAATTCTAAGACTCCCTTGCAGCTGGATATGACCACAGGGTGAGATTCTGGCCAATGGGATGTGAATGAAATATGCAATTTCAGGAGCTTGCCCTCTTCTTTCTTCCCCCTCCTGTCAGGGAAGCCTGGCTGTGATGGCACATCCTCTGCAGGCACACGGGTGAGGACAACACTCCAAGGACAGCAGAGCTACAGGAAGAAAAGAGTAGGGGGCCCTAGCACAGGCGAGCTCCTCTGCCGGTCCCAGATCTTCTCCCTGGACTGCAATGTGACAGGGAAATAATCTCTCTTGTTTAAGCCACTATATTGCGGTGTCTTCTATTACAGCAGCCTAACTGACATTCTAACTAAAGCTCTTGGTTTCTGCACTCAATATTTAAACTTGTCCCACTCTCGTTGAATCTCTGACTTGCCCTGTCCACTTAACCCCACTCTCAGGAGATGATCTGATCTTCTGTTTCAGAAAGCAAAGAGAAGCCAGCATATGGGAACACTCAGCCTCCACCACGTAACTTTTGCTGGTGACATCTGCACATACCTGCTCCTCCCATCCCTGATGGAACACTGTGGGAGTCCCTCTTCCTATTGTGGCCAGGATTTCCATCATTTCCATCGGGGCTTTGGGTCCCATCCCTTCCTGCCCTTCAGGGTAATCTCATTATCAATCATCCCTTCTCTTTTATCATTCAGCCTCTCCCTCCCTCTTGACTGTTACCATGGCAGTTTTTTAACATGTTGATGTCTTTCCCATCTTAATAATAATAATAATAAAATACTAAGAACTTCCTTGATCACACACTAGCATGGCATATTTCTATAGCCTCCTCCATAGTACACAAAGAACTGTGTATGGATTAGTGGAGGAGAGGGTGCAGGAAGGGCTTTGTCCCCATGCTCCTTTCCCCCATACCTCTTTAGTCGGGCCACCCCTCCCCCCTGTCCTCTCAGCAGGTAATTCTGAGCACCATCATGCTTTCCTTGCCCTGAAAGGTACAGATCCCAGACGCTGGAGTTCAACAGCCCTACTTTGCCCTGCTACTCAGCCTGGCATGACCCCCAACTCCTGCACTTCAGTTTCATTGATCATAAAATGCAAGCAATGGATATGCTACCTCATAGGGTTGTTGTGAGGATTAAAGCATATATGTGTCTTTATCAGGATTTCTAGTTGCAATCCATAGGAATGAACTTTGGCTAATTTGGGAAGAATAGGGATTGTTAAAAGGATTTTGGAGACCCCAGATCTCCAGTAAGGCTGGAGAACAGGTTTGAATACTATGTTGCCAGGAATAACCCCCAAAAATCACATCACAGAGCTAGTCCCCTGAAGAAACCTCTGCCAAGCCACGGCCGCTGTCCCCAGACACACTGCTCACTGGCCCCAGAGCAGCAGTGACGGCTGCCATCACAAGTGGGAAGTCACTGCCATAGGCCCCTCTCCCTCGCCAGAACGGATCCTGAGCAGTCGCAGCCTCAGCCTGATAGCAGCTGCTGATTCACAGCCTGGGGTGGGTGCACTGGCAGAGCCTGGGTCTCATGCCAGCATCCTAGCTGCAAAGGAAATGGGGAAAGCAAGTTATCTGGTATATTCAGCTTCTGTACTATGCGCATTGGTGAGGACGAGTATCCTATAGTTGGAGGAAGTGTGTTCAGCTACCAACAACCAAAAAGAATGACTAATATTCACTAAACAAATGAAATATTTATCCCAGTACTTGATGTGTTATCCTTCACCATTGTACTTTACTTTACTCAAGTCTGTGTTGAGACCATCAGGCCGGCTTAGTGGCTCATGCCTGTAATCTCAACAGTTTGGGAAGAAGGGGAGGGAGGATTGCTTGAGGCCAGGAGTTCGAGACCAGCCTAGGCAATATAACAAGACAGTGTCTCTACTAAAAAAAAAAAAAAAAAAAAAAAAAAAATTGGCCAGGCATGGTGGTGTGCACCTGTGGTCCTAGCTACTCAGAAGGCTGAGGCAGGAGGACGGCTTGAGCCCAGGAGTTGGATGCTGCAGTGAGCTATGATGGTGCCACTGCATTCCAGCCTGGGCAACAGAGCAAGACTTTGTCTCTTAAAAAAAAAAAAAAAAGCCAGGCACAGTGGCTCACACCTGTAATTCCAGCACTTTGGGAGGCTGAGGCGGGTGGATCACCTGAGGTCAGGAGCTCAAGACCAGCCTGCCCAACACGGTGAAAACCCGTCTCTACTAAAAATACAAAAATTAGCTAGGCGTGGTTGCACGTGCCTGTAGTCTCAGGTACTCGGGAGGCTGAGGCACGAGAATCGCTTGAACCCAGGAGGCAAAGGTTGCAGTAAGCCAAGATTGTACCACTGCACTCCAGCCTGGGCAACAGAGTGAAACTCCATCTCAAGGAAAAAAAAAGAATATCATGTGGTAAAAATATTCATAACCATCCCCCTCTTTCCCCCAGCAACAGAACTTTCCAATAAAACCTACCTGTCCCCACATCCCAGTATCTCTTTTTATTTTTTTCTCCAAGGAACTAATGGCTATCTGATAAACTTGTGCTAAATATGGATGACTGAAAATTGGCTAGTTGGTGTCTGATTCTTTTCTACATCTTCCTGTGTTCATAGGAGATTCCAGGAGTCACAGAGCTTCCACCCAAAGGGATTTCAAGCAGCTGTGAAATTTACCTCAGGGAGATTTTGGTCAGCAGGAAGGTCTTTTGACTGAGACAACTGCTATTCAGTAAATAACCTTGGCTAAATTGATGTCACCAACTCCTTGTCAACCCCATAGGTTTGAGCACATCTTACATACTTTCACACACTTTATCTCACCCGATCTTCCCCCAAAGCCCCATGTGATCTTCAGGATGTTATCATCTGCAGTTGAAGAGATGTCCAGAAAGGCTTAATGAACTTCCCAAGGGACTAAATTTGGTAAACAGAAGTAACACTAGGCCAGATGTGGAGGCTCACACCTATAATCTCAGCACTTTGGGAGGCCAAGGCAGGAGGATCGCTTGAGACCAGAGTTTGAGACCATCCTGGGCAACATAGCAAGACTAGAGTCTCTACTATATATATATATATTTGAGACGGAGTCTCACTTTGTCTCCCAGGCTGGAGTGCAGTGGTATGATCTCGGCTCACTGCAATCTCTGCCCCCCAGGTTCAAGCAATTCTCCTGCCTCAGCCTCCCAAGTAGCTGGGACTACAGGTGCATGCCACAATGCCCGGCTAATTTTTATAATTTTTTCTTTTTGTATTTTAGTAGAGACGGGGTTTCACCATGTTGCCCAGGCTGGTCATGAACTGCTGAGCTCAGGCAATCCTCCCACCTCGGCCTCCCAAAGTGCTGGGATTACAGGCATGAGCCACTGGCACCTGGCCAAAATATTTTTTAAAATAGCCAGGCATGGTGGGGTGTGACTGTAGTCCCAGCTACCTGAGAAGCTGAGCGGGAGGATTGCTTGAGCCCAGGAGTTCAAGGCTGCAGTGAGCTATGATTGTACCGAATACTACAGCCTGAGCAACAGAGCAAGACCCTGTCTCTAAAAGAAAAAAAAAGTAATAATAAGACTAAAACTAGACCCAGTGTCCTGATTCCTGGCCAAGCGCTCTTTACTTTTTACAAATTCCAGCTGCCCTTTTTTAGGCGGAGAAAATCCCAGTGGCGTCAGTGAATAAAGGAACAAAGGAATCCAGGAGAAAGTCCTTGGGAGGCTGGCAGGGGAGAATAAACAAACCAGGAATGATCCCCTTCTTTAGGAACATCCGATTTGCTGTGACTTAACTCTGAATGTTTTCAAATTTCTGATTCCAAAACATTTACATTCACCAGGAGTACTGAATGTAATTACTTCCTTTTTGTCTCAAAAATTGCAAAAATTAGGGGATGTACAACAACCACAGAAGGAATTCAGGAGCTGAGGTGAAAAGGGGTAGCACCCAATCTGCAAAGCCAGTGTGAGCCTTTTTAGCCACAGCACTGGGGAAGCTGCCATCTTTGAGCTCCATGATTAAAGCAACTGCAAATTAGTTTCAGCAAAGGTTTTTCCCCTTAAATTGAAAAGCACCGTGTAATGGAATTTCATAGACGCTGCTTTGGAAATGACTTCATACCTCACTCTGTTCAGAGCTGAGAGGTGGCCACATGCCATGAATCATAAGAGGCTGAGGCTCTCGTGGGGCTGCTGAACCATCCTCTGACTTCAACATCTAGATGCTCACAGACAACTCGCCCCCATCCGTTAACCTAGGAAGGGAATTACTCATCTCAGAGCACTGGAGTCACTTCTGCATGATTAGTAATCTTCTCTTCCCCCAACTCAGGCTACTTACTTGCAAACTGTGCTTTGTACCACAGTCAGGCTTCTAGGGGTTGCTAGCTGCAAACAGATTGCCCAGGTACATGCATTTTAAGTAAAAGGCTTTGAAAAGCTATGGGATTTGGGGGCTCTAGGAAGATTTCCAATAGAAATGATAAAGTCAAGCTGACAAAGATACATACTGAATGCCACGCTGTTTTCACTGACCACCTTCGCTTTCTTGGGGTACTCTGTGAGACTCACCTTTCCAAACTGTTGGCAGCTTTAGGGTCAACCAAAGCAGGCTGCATTTCAGTGTCAAGTCTGATTGATTAATATTTTCAAACAGCCCAAATGTTTAATACATTTATGCACAAAAAATGTATGAACTTCTACTATGTGCCAGGCACTATGTCAGGCCCTAAGTTACAACTGTAAGCAGGACTATCAATCACAGTTCTCATGGTGCTTACAGTCAAATGATGGAGACAGGATGTATTCAAATAATATGATGCATGTAAAATTGCAATTATGACAATAATTGAAAGTCCCTAGACTTTCAGGGAATCCTGACAGAGCCCAGGAGAGGGGAATTAGGCCTGGTCAGGGTCTAATTAGACCAAGTCAGCCCTAAGAAAGTGACCCTTGAGCTGAAACTAAAAAGTAAGGAAGAGCTAACCAAATGGAGAGAGAAGAGGAAAGCATTGAGGCAGAGGACATAGTGTGGGCAAAGCCCTAGAGTGGCAGGGGCATGGTAAAGACTGGAAACAGAGCCCATATGAATTAAGCTTAATGAGTGAGGGGAGCCTGAGGAAGAGGCAGACCCCTCAGGGTTCCACAGGACACCCAAAGGAGTTCTGTCTCTGTTTACAATGCAAATTGCATGGCATGGAAAAGTTTTGAATGGAGGTGAGGGCGGAAAGGTGGCCTCATCCAATTGGAAAATGTCCCTCTGGTTGCAGCATGGAAGTTGTATTGGGTTGGGGCTCATAAGCTGCTTGCCAAAAACCCATGAAGGGAAGTAGGTGTTTAAAGTTTTCCCTGCCCTGATGGTGACCTGATTCACCCAGAATCACAAGGCCAATCACACAGCCAGCTCAGGTATTCAGGACACCAGCCTCCTACCACAAAGCTCCTTCTACTACAGCATTGCTTGGTAGTAGCATAATTTTCAAGATATGATGTTATCACCTGGGCAATAAGTTGGTAAACCAGGAAGCACATCCTTTCACCTCTCAGGGAAGCTACCCACTGACACAGGTAACAGCACTGACAATAATCAGCATTCAAGTACCAAGCCCAATAGCGGGGTCATCACCACCCACTTGGTAGTCTCTTTTCCAGCTATCTCTATCTACATACCCCCTGTGTAGGAGAGATGTTCAAGTGTGTGCTCTTACAAATGATAATAATAATTTTTAAAATTTAACCTCCATTCATTACCTATGTGCTTAAGCATTGGTGTTGAGGAAGAAAGCAGGTTACCAAAAGGACCAAGCTATTTGAACACATTCCAGGAACAGGAACTAGGGCTCAACTTTTGTGGTGATTTATTTGCTCAAGAGTTAAAGTACATTGTGCTCATTCTGTTAAATTATTTCACATTTGCTAATCTTTTAATTAAAACATCTACTTAAGGTAATGGTATTATAAATGTTTAAACTGTTATCACTATGTTTTTCTATTTACAACAACTGTGTTGTAACCATACTACACAGATACGGTCCCCCCAGAGACCCTGCCCCTTTCTCCTCTGCACAGTCAGCCAGAGTGGCTCATATGTCCACTCTCCCATTGTTTCAGTTAAAAAATCATAATTATACTACCCAGAAGGAGGTGCTTATGAGCTCACCAGCATCCTTTGACCACATCAGCACAGATTCAGTTATTTTAGAAATCAGGGTTCTGCACAAATGAAAGGGAAGACAGAGAAGCCTTGATTGGGAGACAAAGGAGGGTGGAGAGAAAAAAAGGCAGACCCAGAGGTACCTGTAGTGGCAACTGGCAGACTCAAAGGCATCAAGTGCCAGGAATGGGAGGTACCAGATCTGGTACACCCTTGGCTTACCCTTGGCTTGTCGGTGTGGCAGGGAAAAACACATACTCAACAAACCCTATTTCCTTTTCCTCCTGGGAACATGCCTACATGACAATTCCATCTACCCTTTCAGATAGGTGAGGCCAGGTGACTTCTACCCAATAGAGTGTAAGCAGAAGTGATGTATGCCAGGCCTGGCCCATAAAAAGCTCTGGCAGAATCCTCCTTGCTCGATCCCCCCACCCTCCTGACAAATGGAGAAGCCTCCATTGACTTAGAGCAGAGGTTCTCAATTCAACCAGGGGCCATTTTGTCCCTTCCCCCAGGGGCATTTGGCAATGTCTAGAGACATTTTGCATTGACACAACTAGAAGCATGTCCTACTGGCATCTAGTGGGTGGAGGCCAGGGATGTGGCTAAACACTCTACAGTGCACAGGACAGCTCCCACAGCAAAGAATCATCCAGCCCCTAAATGTCAACAGCACTGCTATTGAGAACACTGAACTAGCGGAGGCAGAGCCACTAGGTGGGTTCTTGAATGACTGCCTGAAGCAGAGTGCCACATCCGCATGTGTGCACCCACATACACACCCGTGCACATACATGCATGCACACACATCACACGTAGGCACATACACACACACATGCACACACACTGACCTGTATGAGCTAGGAATTTCAATAAGAAATAAACTTCCATTGTGTTAAGTTGCTGAGATTCAGGGATAATAGCAGCTAGCATTATTTACTTTAGCAAATACAATCACCAGGGGTTAATCTTTCCATGGAGGACAAGCATGCCCTTAGCAACAGCTGCCTCACTTGGCAGGTACAGTGAAGGCTTCTGGAATAAAGAAGTGAAGGGCAATGGAGGCCTGGCCCTGTCCTTCAGTCACGAGGCCCACAAGGCAATGGGGGTAAAAAGGCCTAGGGTACAGGGGGAGTTTCAGAGCTCTTTCACTCTTCATGACCGGAGGTGGCACCTTTGGGAAGAAGCTTAACAACTCAGCCCAAGAACACAATCCGAACCCCATGCCTACCCAGGGGAAACACAAGAACAGCCAGAGGCAGCATCAGCATTAACCCCTGTCTTCTTCCTCTCTCCCTCACCCTTTTTTTGTCTGACAGGGACTTGCTGATAATAATCAACAAGGTCCTTTTGGTGTATGGGCCGGTCTTGCTGTGACTAATAAGATGATTGGTTGTATATATCCTCTTTATGGTTGTTCATTATATCACCCTAACATAAACTAATTTAATTTCAGTGGGATAATTAGGGTATTTCTAATCTAACTGATAGTCTGAATGAAATGAGATTCTCAGAGGGAGATTTGTGTATCAGGAGACTGGTGACCTCCGGCCCCAATTTTCACACAATGTATTAATCTGACAGCCCGACTTCCCAGGCACACTGCATCCGTATATTTCTGAGCCTGTGGGTTACAGAGCACAACCGCAAATGAGATTACTTTATTTATAATGAGATTTCCTTGGGCTCAAGGAGACAGATCATAATATTTTAACTGAGGCCTGACAGAGCATCCATACGTTAACTCAAGCCCTGAGACGCAAATGCATCAAAGAGGGAGTGAGGCCCTGTCTAGGGTCTCAAAGACGAAGCTCAGCAGGAGAAACAAAAATGAAACCCTGTGAGATGTATGCCTCACTGGGACGAGTCAGGGCCACCCCCACAGGGGTGAGGGCCACTGGAAGACCCCTGGCTCTCACCTGTTCCCTTGAGGAGGCTGCAGAAAGAATCTGCTCATTACATCTGAAATGTGGGGACAAGGAAAGAGACTGCTGGAAAGAAAAGGCAGTGAAGGACCAGGCGCAGTGGCTCATGCCTGTAATCCCAGCACTTTGGGAGACCGAGGGAGGGGTGGATCACCTGGGTTCAGGAGTTCAAGACCAGCCTGGCCAACATGGTGAAACCCTGTCTCTACTAAAAATACAAAAATTAGCCGGGACCAGTGGTGGGCACCTGTAATCCCAGCTACTCAGGAGGCTGAGGCAGCAGAATTGCTTGAGCCCGAGAGGCAGAGGTTGCAATGAGCCAAGATGGTGCCACTGCACTCCAGCCTGGGCGACAGAGCCAGACTCTGTCTCAAAAAGCAAAAAAAAGCAGATGAGGCTGGCGGGGGTCAGGCCAGCACTCTGAGCAAGCAGGGGTGCAGGAGACCTACTGCCTGTCCCCACCCCCCCCAGAACATCCCCCTAGGAGCAGAATCAGCTCACCTCTGTCCTCCAGGCAGGCTCCAAACCTTACAATTAGAGCCACTCTTTTATGTTAGTCATTGGAGGCAGGATGCTGGCTCCTAGGAAAATCTGCTACTGAAAACACTCCTCATTCATTCACTGAGTGCCCACATGTGCCAGGCGCTGCTCGGGCCCAAAACAGACAGCCTAGTTCCAGGCTCCTTCCATTCTTCTGGTTTTATTGCTCAAAACTTCTTAGTAAATCTCTTTTAGAGTTTAATGTGAGGTGGGAAAAAAAGTCTGTTTCTCTGGAAGAAAAACTGTTTTCTTTCATGTGATAATGAGAATTATGCAGCTCATCTCATCTTGTTCCCCTTGTTTTCTTGGGTGCCTGGAAGCTCAGAGATGAATGTCAGGCAGTAGCAGCATTAGCTTAGGATTTGGGACGTATTTTCCTTCTTATTTTCTATTTCCTTATTTTTTCAAATAAAGTGGAAAAGCTTTATTTAAATACATCATTTAACAAAACACTTCAATTTGAAAATAATATATTTTATTTTTTCAAATAAGCCAAAATAGAAGCATTGACTTACAAAAAGCCACTGTTAAAATTCTTTTAGTGGCTCATGCCTGTAATCCCAACATTTTGGGAGGCTGAGGTGGGAGGACTGCTTGAGCAGAGGAGTTTGAGACCAGCCTGGGCAATACAGCGAAACCCTGTCTCTAAAAAAAAAATTTTTTTTTTGAGATGGAGTTTTGCTCTTGTTGCCCAGGCTGGAGAGCAATGGTGTGATCTCAGCTCACTGCAACCTCCGCCTCCCAGGTTCAAGCGATTCTCCTGCCTCAGCCTCCCAAGTTAGCTGGGATTACAGGCACCTGCCACCACACCTGGCTAATTTTGTATTTTTAGTAGAGATGGGGTTTCTCCATATTGGTCAGGCTGATCTCAAACTCCTGACCTCAGGTGATCCATCTGCCTTGGCCTCCCAAAGTGCTGGGATTGCAGACATGAGCCATCGCGCCCAGCTTTTTTTTTTTTTTTTTTTTTTTTTTTTAATTAGCCAAGCATGATAGTTTGCGCCTGTAGTCCCAGTTACTCAGGAGGCTGAGGTGGGAGGATCGCATGAGTACAGGAGGTGGACACTGCAGTGAGTTGAGATCGCACCATTGCATGCCAGCCTGGGCAACAGAGCAAGAGGCTGTCTTAAAAAAAAAAAAAAAAAAAGTCCTTAGTAAGTGTTTACTAGGTGCCTAATTAATAACTGCCCTCTGGTCAGCATGTGGCATGGGTCCTTTCCTAAGCACTTCATGTCTCGGAATAGCCCCCTGACGTAAGCACTAGTACTATCCCCACTTTAAAGATAAGGAAATAAGGCAACGGAAAAGCTAAGTAGTTTGCCCAAGATGGCACATTCAGTAAGGAGTAGAACCAGGACTAAAGGGGTAGTCTGACACAAAGGCTGCCCTCTTACCCACTGCCCCTCAGCATATGCAACATACTGGGCTAGGCAGTAAAACATGTATGTGACATATACTTGATGCCTCCCCAGCTGCCCGGCATCCTCTGAGCCCCACTTTACACTCCAGCCATTGGTGCAGTGACCAGCCTGCTCAGGTATGACCTGCCAGCACCTAGCCGTGGCAGTAGGGAGAATCTTTGGCTTTCCCCGCTGGGGTGTCTCTCCCCCAACCTCATGGGAGCCTGGCAGAATCTGCTCAATGATTCTGACATGTTTACACATTTGGAAAAGAGAGAGAGCTCACACCCACGAGCCAAGCCTTGGCCAATGGAAGATGGAGCCAGTAGATAAATGTTCCCCATTTCTGTCCTGTGAGCAGAGAATTCTCAGGCCGGTTCCACACAGCTCCTCAGGGATCCTAGGGGGATTTAGCCCCTGGGGCCCACACTGTTCATTGGCTCAGGAGTGCTAGGTTGGTCCTCATCTGTCTCATTCACTTTTCTTGACCCCTCACTCTTTTTCCTTGAAATCAATTTCTAAAAAACAACCTTTATGCAAGATCTTAGCTCAGCTCTGCTTTTGGGGTAAATCAAGGCTAAGACACTACAGTTCCTTGTTTGAGGAGTTCAGATTAGGGTGACCCATCATTACAAGGGGAAAAATTCAGTAACAGTGCATAAGAATTTATGATTAAGTAGCTAAAAGATCAACTCAAGCTATGAAAATACAAGAGTGCAGAGAAGAGAATGCGGAAATTATTGTAGGAAACTAAAACAATTTTTTTTTTTTTTTTAGACAGGGTCTCACTCTGTCACCTAGCCTGGAGTACAGTGGCACAATCACGGCTTACTGCAACCTTGAGCTCCTGGGCCCAGGTGATCCTCCCATGTCAGCCTCCTGAGTAGCTGGGACTACAGGTGCCTGCCACCACACCTGGCTAATTTTTGTATTTTTCAAAGACAGGGGATTTCACCATGTTGCCCAGGCTGCTCTCAAACCCCTGGGCTCAAGCGATCCACCCACCTCAGCCTCCCAAAGTGCTAGGATTACAGGCGTGAGCCACCGCGCCAGCCTACAATAAAATTTTACTGGAGCATGGCCATGTTATTCATTTACGTGTTGTCTATGGCTATTTTCCTATTACAAAAACAGAATTGAGTATGTGCAACACAGACCTATGTATGGCCCACAAAGCTTAAAATATTTACTGTCTGACTGTTTATGGAAAAAGTTTGTGGGCCAGGCACTGGGGCTCATGCCTGGGCCAGCACTTTGGGAGGCTGAGGCAGGATGATCACTTGAGGTCAGGAATTTGAGACCAGCCTGGCCAACATGGCGAAACCCCGTCTTTACTAAAAATACAAAAAATTAGCCAAGTGTAGTGGCGCACGCCTGTAATCCCAGCTACTCGGGAGGCTGAGGCACGAGAATCGCTTGAACCCAGGAGGCAGAGGTTGCAGTGAGCCAAGATCATGCCACTGCTCTCCAACCTGGGCGACAGAGCAAGACTATGTCTAAAAAAAAAAAAAAAAAAAATGACAAACAAACAAAAAAACAAGTTTGTGGACTCCTGATATAGAAAATCCAGAGTCCTATGGAAAACAGGATATGGGCACAATCCTGTTTGATGGGTGGTGGTTGGTATAATCAGACAAAGGTAGAAAGAGACTGTAGAAGAACAGGAGCAAGAATATTCCAGCTAGAGGCAATGGCTTAACCAAAGGCAGACAGGTGAGAAGCAGGTGGTCACAGGCAGTTTACTATTGCAGGAGAGGAAGAAACCACAGTGGCAGTGATGGCACATGAGGCTCCAGGCAGAGGTTTCTTTAAGTTCTCTGATGCTGGGTTATTTCTCTCATTTTAGGATATTTCCTTCAATAGCCAGATGCTGTAACAAAGAATATCCCCAGAGCCTGGTATGTACCTTCTACTGAAGGGAGTTTATGTGAAGTTTGTACCATTTACGTTCTTCTGATGAGCAGTGGGAGCCTCTGCTCCTAAAGCCACATTCTTTGCACCTGGGCATTCCTGACATGAAAGAGCCACCCTTTTGCCTGCCTGGGGTATGCCAGCTCCTGTCTTCTGCTCCTGCTGCTGCTAAACCAGCCACAGCTGAGTTGTGGCCATGGCGGTGAGAGTCCACTGGGTGCTCTAATGAGGTCTCCCTAGTCCGCCTGACTTGTGGTTTCCAGGTCTGAGGATCCAGTAATGTGTGGCAAGAACAATCATGGAAGACTTGCTGCACAGCCCAGTAGACAACACTTCTTTATACCATTGGAAAAGCGTGTCCTGGGTGATCCAGCAAGGTCGAGAGCGAGTTACTTTGTTTAGTTCTTTCAAGAAACATTCACTCAAGCCAAAATATATGCCAGGCAGGGTAATATACTGATCAAGATACTATCCTCCCTCAAGGGGCTCACAGTCTACTGGGGGAAATCGACATGCAAACTAACCCACACCCCAGTGGGGGAAATGCTGCTCTATGACTCCTTGGGTCACACGATGGGGTAAGGAAAGGAAATGGCTCTGCCTGTGGGAAGGTCAGGGAAAGCGCTGGGAGAGAAGATGCTCAACTAGCTTCCCCAGAAGGCCCTGGGGACAGTGCAGTCCCGGCACGTGCAAAGCTGAGAAGCTGTGAATCACGCGTCTCACCTGGGGAAATGCTCGGAATGATGGTTTGCTCACCTAAGCATGACCTAACTTCCACTACACATCTGTCTGATTTTCAAAGAACTGTAAGGCACTCAAATGCCGTAAGCTGGAACATATTTTAGGATCTCGTGGGGCTCCAGGTTCATTGCCACAAACATCAGTTATTACTGCACTGATAAATGAAGAAACAACAGTTAGTAGAGTTTTCTGGTTGACTGATTTCAGATAAGCCCACTTTTTCCTTTGCCCATATGTAGACAGAACCAATAAAATGGATCTAAACTCTACACAAGGTCAGTCTCCTTGATCCTGATGAAGGAGGTCGGCACCCACCCTCTGCAAGCTTTGGCTTCCTCTGGAGCTTTGGCTTCCTCTGGAGTCAGAGAGGTCATGCCGCTTCTCCAATGGGGGTATCTTGTTTTCTGTATGTGTATTGCTTTAGAGCATGATGCTGCAGAATTCAGTTGTAAGGTGTTGCTCCCCTCTGGCACTCTCTAAAAACTTGTTGACTAGCTCTAAGAGGAGGGAAAAGGTAATCCAGTAGATGACACAAGAATCGTATCAGTTCTATAATGGGCTGGGTGCAGTGGTTCAGGCCTCTATTTCCAGCACTTTGGGAGGCCAAGGCAGGAGGATCACTTGAGGCCAGGAGTTCAACATCAGCCTGGGCAACATAAAATTTTTTTTAAATTTAGCAGGGCATGGTGGCTTGCACCTGTAGTCCTCACTACTCAGGAGGCTGAGGTGGGAGGATCGCTTGAGCCCAGGAGTTTGAGGTTACAGTGGGCTGTAATTGTGCCACTGCACTCCAGCCTGGACAACACTGTAAGACCCTGTCTCTAAAGAAAAAAAAATTATATTAATATAATGGCCATCATTCTTTGATTGTCAGGCACCGTGTTAAGAGATTTATAAACATTATCGCAGTTAGACCTCACAAGGAAAGACTCATTCATTCCTTTAAACAAATGAGGAAACTGAGGCAGAGAAAGGATAAATACCTTGGTTCACACTAGTTATAGAGCAGGGACCAGACACATCTGTCTGGTTTCAGCCCAAGCTCTTTAACAGCTAAGTGGTGCTGCTTCCTACAGGTAAAAAAAAAAAAAAAAAAAAAAGCTGTGTTGCTTTTACTTATTTAAAAGCAGACTTGCTCTTTGCTGCCATGTGAAATTAAAATATAGATCTAATCCTTGCTTTTCATTTGAAAATAATTTTTTAAGGCAACTCTTAATTAAACCAATAACAGGCTACTTGCCCTCCTTCCAAAATGCCAGGTTGGGCTGGTGGGGTAAAGAGAGACCTAAAATAAGCCTGTCCTGAGTCACCCTAGAATGGCTGTAGGTAGTGGCAGGCCTGGAAAGTCTAGTAAGAGCCACTAGTTAATCACGTAAGACAAATCCGTGTTCTTTCTTCCAGTGACTGAAGGACAGCGGGCAGGGATGCTATGAGGAGCTGCTGCAGAGAAAGGGACAGGACACCAGGCAGCCTCCCTCCACAGGAAGGTCATCTGCCTGCTTGCTCTCAGCTCCAGTCCTACCCTTCCATGATCTGCTTTTATTTTAGGGGCACTAGGATCCCCCCAAGGCCCCTTGCTAGCTGGCTTCTGATTTGGTCCTAGCAGTGGGAGGCACTGGGGAAGTTTGGAAGGCAAGAAGAGGGGAAGGAAGGACTCTTCCTTATTCCAGCTCTGTCAGAAATCCTCCAGCAGCAGTCAGCTATGGGCGCCAGCTTCCCCGGCAGCTCATAACAGCCTCCTCCATCCCAGCCCCAGCACTTAGCATCCCCTCTTCATTCCCAGCACTGACTCAGCACAGCCCTTCCTCCAGGGTCCCAGCATCCACCCAGGATCCCGTTCTCTGAAGTTCTGGGCTCTGGTAATATTATGTTCTCTCTGTTGTTCCCCCAGCACTAAAAGTAAGGTTTTCTACAGTTGCCAATCTCTGTATTATATCACTGTCTTTTTGTTTGCTCTTTGAGTTCTTCCAATAACTGTGTTGCCAAATCTCTGTATTCAACTCCTTCTGTTTGAAAGACCTAGAGAAGTTTCTGTTTTCTTGACTGGACCCCAGCTGACATGCTCCATGTATATGTCCATAATTGTTAGAAAAGATATTTCCAGGACTTTCACTGACTCCTCCCTCACCATCCTGATTGTCCTGTTTGGGGCATACTCCCCTAGCTTTGGTCCTACCTAGTAATGAAGTCTACAGTTTACTGACCACTTATTATGTATTTTGCAAATATTATTACACTTAGTCATTATGCCTAACACAGGGAGCTATACAATATTTTAAAGAAATTAATTAAAAACCCTAAAGTTGGCCGGGCACAGTGGCTCACACCTGTAATCCCAACACTTTGGGAGGCTGAGGTGGGTGGATCACGAGGTCAAGAGATCGAGACCATCCTGGCCAACATGGTGAAACCCCATCTCTACTAAAAATACAAAAATTAGCCAGGCAGGAGAACCGCTTGAACCCAGGAGGCGGAGGTTGCAGTGAGCCGGGATCGCGCCACTGCAGTCCTACGGAGTGAGACTCTGTCTCAAAAAAAAAAAAAAAAAAAAAAACACCCTAACACTGAGGTCACATGGCTATCAAAGAGAATGAGTCGACACAGGAACTGAGGAAGTAGCCCAAGCACTTCACTCTACTCTCCTGCCTCCTCTCTTATCTCTTTTGCAAAGGTCTGTTCTGGGCTCTTTGATCTGTGCTTTCCTACCTCTTTTTTTTTTTTTTTTTTGTCTCCTAGTCCTTTCTCTCTACTACCTGAGTAAAATGTTTATCTTTTAAGAGGCCCCCTACTTCCTGCCCTCAAAGGGACTAAGTACTGACTACTTGGTACCTGAAGATGGGGATTCTTTTCTACTCTCTCAGACCTTGCTAGTAGTCTAGGCTCATCCCAGTAACTCAGCCATCTCCCATGGCCTAGCCTTTTCTCATTGGCTCAGTCCACTCCCCTTAGCCCTGCCCCCTCCTACTTGTAGATCCTTCTCCAAAAGTGGTCTAGCCTTCCACTATTTGCACGGCAGGAGATCTGGTGCCAACTCTCCCCTGATGGGGGTGCAGGCCCTGAGAGGTAAAGCATGAGAGAACATGAAAAAGCTTAATAAACATCCTAAGGAAATCTGCTTTAATGGTTATTTAGGAAAGAACTGCAGTTACCACAACAATGGCTGACATGCAGATACATACATACATACCAGTAAATATTCCAAAACAGTCTATCCTCCTTAGGAGTTTCAAGATTTCCCTGACAATATTTACGTATACTGTTGGCTCATTTGGTGAACTATTTTTGAATAAGTAATGCAAGGGTAAATATCAGTCCCTAACAAAGAGAACTTAAACATAATTTGTAAAACAAACTGATGATGCCAAGTTGCTGGCACCTAGATGCCCATTTTCATTGTTTCAGATTTGCCTATCGAGGCTAAGATGGAAATGGAGAAAACTAACATTGATTTCTTTTAAGGGAGAATAGTTAACAATGACTCAGCCTGCACATTTTGTCAAGCACTGTGCTCAGAGCTTCGGGTGCCTTATCCCATTTAATCCTCATAACAATCCAGTGAGGTAGAGTCTAGAATTCTTACTGTTTCCATGTTACAGATAAGGCAACTGAGTCTTAGACAGATTAAGAAACTTGTTCCCAGGCATTGCTGGAGAAAGCAGGTGTCACCTGACAGTTTATCTGTGGGGGCTGCACCCTTCACCACCACACCACCTGTCTCCCCTCACTGGCCAGTCCTCCGTTACCTCCTGGCACAGCTTTCTTTTGGCAGTTTGGCCCTGAATACACTTCAGGATAAGTTCCTTGGTTGTGATAAGCAGGGCCCACGATCTCTGACAGCTGTTCCCCGCTCTTCATCATCATCTGAAACAATCAGTAAGCATTAGAGAGTACTTTTCCCTTTACAAAGGTGATAATTAGATAACAAGCTGAGATTAAAGTAATTACAGTTAGACAGCTGGCGAGGCAGCACAGTCATGTTGAAATATTGTTGGTACTTCAGCATCTGGTTCTAATAACAGCATAGGCTAAAGGATTTTACATTAATTACAGAACGTAATTTAATATAAACATATTTAATTACAATTGATGAGCGATAAACTGTTCAAGAATGACTTAACCCGTTCCGCGTGTCAAAGTGATGGGAACTTGGGGCAGTCTGTGGCCGGTTCCACCGTCTTTCTCCCCTCCCTACCACGTCCTCCACATCCCCCTGGCACCCCCTCCTGGACAAACCCCCCTTCCCAAAAAGGAATGTTCTAGGAAATGATGTGGCTCATTGATTACCCCATGGGTGTTTGGCCACCCTTAGAATGCCAGGAGAAAAGGAGGCTACAGGGCACCGCAGTCTGCGATGCATCACTGTGGCGCGACCCTCCTCTTCCTCTCATTGCCCTAAATGAGACAATTCGCCACTCCTCACCTGCTCTTCCCACACTCTCACACCTTCATGGGGTGCTAGGTTTGCTTCCAACAGTCCACGAACAACCTATTAAACAGTCTGCAGATCTCATAGAACAAGTTTAAAGGTATATCCATTTTCTTTATGAAATCATGACTACAAAGTCCCTGGGCACAACAGTCAGGGTATTTTCACAATTTAAGAGCCAGTGTGTAACACCTGGAGACTTCTACCTCTGACAGAGCATTATTCC
The DNA here is from genome assembly GCF_028885625.2 of Pongo pygmaeus. NCBI lineage: Eukaryota > Metazoa > Chordata > Mammalia > Primates > Hominidae > Pongo > Pongo pygmaeus. Next base: position 35,117,854 of record NC_072382.2, on the reverse strand, counting down.
ATCAGGAATTCTTCCTTACCTGCCGCCTAGCCCCATCTCTACCCCCAAAACTGGCAGAAGCTGACCCTGGGTGAAGCAGTTTATAACACCGGATCGCACAGACATGCTCTCCACTGAATAAAGGCCTCAACCACCATTAACTGCACATTGTCTTTCCACAAGCCCCTTTGTGAATGGGAGACATTTGACAGCCACAAAAGCCAAACAGCACTAGGTCTCACTCGTATTGAGGTAACCCAGGAGTCAACCCAAAGAAGCTATAAGGCTGGTCCTACCTAAGAGAGAATGGATAGCCCTGAGTGAGTTAGAAAATCCACTGTCAAGTTTCCCTATGTGACAAATGATGGGAAATTATAAATAACCTCAAATGCTGTTTTTACCTCCTGCTGTGGATTTCAAAGTAGAAAGCATACATTCTCCTAAAAGCTGAACTGAGTGCTGAAAAAGAGAGTTTATTATTCACAAGTAAGCAAGTGCAAGCTACTTTTACAGAAATTACAGGCAGGTGCACGTAAAGTAAAATTAGTGTGAAGATTCCGGACAAGAGAGAAACAGGCACTTTCAAGGTGAAAGTGGTTTTATACCTATCCTTTAGAAAAAAGAAGAGTTTAGTTGCTTAACATAGCAAATCTGCAATCTGAGTAAGAATTATAAGGTACTTTTTGTAGATGAAGTACTCCTGTGGAAGGGAGGAAGAAATGAGAAGGGAAAATAATCAATAATGCATTTGTTTTTGTTTTGAGATAGAGTTTCACTCCTGTCATCCAGGCTGGAGGGCAGTGGCACAATCTCAGCTCACTGCAACCTCCACCTCCCGGGTTAAAGCAATTCTCCTGCCTCAGCCTCTGGAGTAGCTGGGATTACAGGAGCCCTCCACCACACCTGGCTTTTAAAAGTTACCACTCTGTCATCCAAATAAAAAACTCTGTGCGTCAAAGGACACGAGCAAGAAAGTGAACACAAAATGGGAGAAAATATTTATAAATCATATATATGATAAGGGCCTAGTATTGAGAATATACAAAGAACTCTTACAACCCAACAATTAAAAAAAATTTTAAAATAGGCAAAGGATTTGAATAGGCATTTTTCCAAAGAAGATATACCGAAGTCCAATAAGCACATGAAAAGATGCTCACCATCATTAGTCATCAGGGAAATATTACTTCACAGACACCAGAATGGCTATAATCAAAAAGATGACAACAAGTGTTGGTGAGGATATGGAGAAATTGGGACCCTCAGCCATTGCTGGTGGGAATATAAATAGCACAGTGATATGGTTTGGCTGTGTCCCCACCCAAATCTCATGTTGAATTGTAGCTCCCATAATTCCCACGTGTTGTGGGAGGGACCAGGTAGGAGATATTTGAATCATGAGGACTGTTTCCCCCATACTGTTCTCATAGTAGTGAGTAAGTCTCACAAGATCTGATGGTTTTATAAGGGGAAACCCTTTTTGCCTGATTTTCATTTTATCTTGCCACTGCCATGTAAGAAGTGCCTTTCACCTTCCACTATGATTGTGAGGCCTCCCCAGCCACATGGAACTGTGCCCATTAAACCTATTTTTCTTTATAAATTACCCAGTCTCAGGTATGTCTTTATCAGCAGTACAAAAACAGACTAATACACATAGCTACAGTAGAAAACAGTTTGACGATTCTTTAGAAAGTTCAACAAAGAATTTAACGTATGACCCAGTAATTCTACCTTCATACCCAAAATTGAAAACATGTCCAGATACAAACTTGTACATGAAATGTTCACAGCAGCGTTACTCAGAATAGCCCAAAAGTGAAACAACCCAAATGCCCATCAACTTACGAATGAATAAGCAAAATGTGGCATATTCATACAATGGAATATTATTCAGTCGTATAAAAGAATAAGGTACCGATACATGCTACAACATCGGTGAACCCTGAAAACTTCATGCCAAGTAAAATAAGCCAGATACAAAACACTAAATATTATTCCATTTACATGAAATGTCCAGAATCTGCAAATCCAAAGATACAGAAATTAGATTAGTGATTGCCAGGGGATGGGAGGAAAGGGGAATTGAGAGTGGCTGCTAATAGATACAGGTTTTTTTGTTGGGGGGAGGGTGGCGATAGAAATGTTTTGGCATTAGATTGTGGTGATAGTTGTACAGCATCGTGAATATACTAAAAACCACTGAACTGTATACTTTAAAATAATGAAAATGCTGGATTTTATGCTATATAAATTTTATCTTAAATAAAAACTATCAGTCTGGTTAACTAGAGCTGAATCCCACCAGGGAAACCTGGGATCCTGTGTAAGTTATGCACCTTAGAATTATCTCCCCCAAGAGGGAAGGAAGGTGGGGTATTTATACACCAGCTCTCATCAGTCAGTTGAAAACTGCTTCTAGGGGAATTCATTCCTTAGAACTTCTGGTCTGCCTATAAAAGGAGCTCTGGTAGCCAGACAAAGTCCTTAGGCAAAGAAATGTTGCTAATGGCAGTTGACAGACAGGCCAGCGTGCCCCCAAAAGAGTACAGGCAAAAAGGCAAAATAGCTTCCTTGCACTGACAGTCTCTGCTACTCTCTCATAGGGATAAAACAAGAAAGCCCATGTAAAATGCATCAGTGCTAGACACAGAGAAAGCTCTCAATAAATGTGAGTTATTTTTACAGAAGACTCTATAAGGTTAAACAATTCGATCAAAACTTCCCAGCTAATGCAGGGTAGAGCTAGGGTTTACACAATCTCTATATGACACAATCTTTCATATACAGAATTATATTGGCCAAATATACACTAACCAGCCTTGCAAACATACCTATCAAATGGCAATCATGTCATCACGGCATCCAGAGGATATGATAAACATCTTTACATCTTTGCTCTCTCTCTCCTCCCCCTTGTGAGCCCTCTGTGGTAGAAGCAGCTGCTTTTCCCACAAAAAGGCCTTGAGGGTTGATGTTAATGTCTGCTCAAGTTGCACAGGGGCTGAACATTATGTGGTCTATTGTGTAGGTGCTTATTTGAGATTCAAAGCCTACACATTTGCTGACAATTTAGTGCAAAGGACCAAGACATATGAACACCTGAGACTGCAAGAGCAACAAGGCAGTGCGTTTCTCACTCACATGTCAGTTTGCTGTTCTCCTCTGGAAGAATCTGATATTCACATGGCTCAACAAAAGAGGTGCGCTAGCAGAGGAAAACTGGGGGAACCTCTTCCCGGAATTTCCTACATGAACTCCCAACCGAGGGCATGTCAGAAAGTCAAAGAGAGGGGCTGGGGCTGCAGAACTTGAGCAACCTGATGAGGTAGAGGGTGATAATCGTGTCAAAGTAGCTGTAGTACACAGCGTTGTTCACGTGGCCATACTGGTCATTGTCCTGCCACCTTGTCTGGATGGGCAAGAAGTACCCATAGGCCTCATGGTGCCAATGGTAGGCCTCAACTGGCTGGTCCTTTGATGATGTAACCAAGGAACGGGCATTCTTAGGAAGCAGCTTTGAATCCCAAGAGGTTATAGTGATTGCAGCTTTGGAAAATACCTTCCAGAAAAAAAGCAACAACGGATAAGAATGTTCTTCCGAAATCTTGATTTTAGTCTAACAAAAGTAACTGCATTAAATGTTGGCTACTGGCTTCAAAAGTAAATTCTTTTTTTCTAGAAAGCAAATCTTCCCTTATAATCTAAGACCTTGTCATAAACTTACTTTCTAAAATGACTCTTTCCTAAAAAGGTGTTGGTACACACTGCCAGAAACAGGGGAAGTCTTTGTTTGAATCTGACTAGTGGGGAAGTAAAGTATGTTTGTATGGAGGTCTTTTATTCCACAAAGTATTTTACTTTTTATTTTTTATTTTTATTTATTTATTTTTTTGAAACAGGGTCTCACTCTCGCCCAGGCTGTAGTGCAGTGGTGCGATTTCGGCTCACTGCAGCTTTCCAGGCTCAGGTGATCCACCCACCTCAGCCTCCCAAGTAGCTGAGAATACAGGCTTATGCCACCGCACCTGGCCCACCAAGTATTTTCAAGGAGAGTACTGTTTCTGATGAAATCTGTAAAACTACTAAGAGTATAAAAGTAGACTCAGGTCACCAGTGTAAAATAAAATGTTTGCCAGTAAACATCAATGGGGCCTACCAACTATATGTTTTGTGTGTGTGTGTGTGTATTAATATTTTTTTAGAAAAAAGTCATTCCCTATAGAAAAGTTTTGTGTTTTTTGTTTGTTTTCTTGAGACAGAGTTTTGCTCTTGTTGCCCAGGCTGCAGTGCAGTGGCGCGATCTCGGCTCACCACAACCTCCGCCTCCCAGGTTCAAGCAATTCTCCTGCGTCAGCCTCCTGAGCAGCTAGGACTACAGGCATGTACCACCATGCCCAGCTAGTTTTGTATTTTTAGTAGAGATGGGGTTTCTCCACGTTGGTCAGGCTGGTCTCGAGCACCCGACCTCAGGTGATCCGCCCTCCTTGGCCTCCCAAAGTGCTGGGATTACAGGTGTGAGCCACCGCACCCGGCCTAGAAAAGTTTTTAAATATGCATAAACATAAGGAAGAAAATCCAACAACCAAACAATACCTGTTATTAACACTTTCATGTGCATTGCTCTAGTCTGTATATACATTTTTAAATGGGGTCATACTGTATGTGTTGTTTTATAATCTCTTTACTTAACAATGGATCACTAATATATTGAAATATTCTTCTACATCATTTGCAACATTGAATTTTATTATATTCCACGGCATTGAAGAGCCACAAGTTATTAAGTCCCCAATTGTTGCATATTTAAGGTTTTTATTCTAATTTTGGTCATAGGATGAAAATCTTTATAAATATATCTTCACATATATTCACCATTATTTTCTTAGGATAAATTCCTAGCAGCAGAATTGCTAAGTCAAAGGGCAAGTGAATTGTTACAGCTTTTGATATAAATGAATGCCCTCCAGAAAGGCGGTACCAATGTATCCCCTCTCCATCAATGTATGAGCAAGCCAATTTCCTTGTCAATTTTAAAATGCTTTGTCAATTTGACTGTGTTCTCTCATTTCCATAGAAATTTAATAAAATGTGCTAAGTGAAAAGATGACTGACACTATTAACTATGATGGAATAACTAGTATCAGAATAACCTCTTTGTTTGAGAACAACTCTAAAAGCTGGATAAAATGTAAAAGAAGTGCTGTTGGAAGGTATCAGGAAATAATCAAGGCAGTAGGACTTGACAGGCTGCAGCCCTGGGGACAGTGACACCCAGAGGTGAGCTTTGCATTTGCCTCTGCTCTGTCTCCTTGGGGTATCTGTCAATTCATCATGTAAGGAATAAAGGCTGAAGAGACAGCAGAAACTTAGAGTTGTGGTGGGTCTTGCTGTGCTGGGAGAGAAGAAAAAATTGATTGGCCAACATCCTGGAGAAGAGTGAGCTGCAGAGAAGTGAGCCCAATAATGCAACTTCCCCTCAAGGCATCTGCTGACTCCTCAGCTGCACCTGCTCTGAATGGGACAGAGAAACCAACAGAAAGCAACTGCAACAAGGCAAAAAGCCTAAGAAGAAAATAGGAGTCTTAGGGTGCTGAGGATGATAAAAAGAAAAATAAAAAAGAAAAATTAGCTTTCAGTGCTGCAGAGGAGGGGTGCCAAAACCTCAGACTTTCAGCTGGGACCTGAGAAGCACTACTCCTTTAGAGTGAGGACAGACCTGACATTGACCAGCCTTGAGCAAGGTTATCTATCCATATCAACTGTCAGCCAAATTATCTCCAGAGGAAAATAACATCTTTACAGCCTCTGCGACATTTCATACAGAAAGTCTGGCATTCAATTGAAAACTATAAGGTCAGGCCGGGCGCGGTGACTCACACCTGTGATCCCAGGGCTTTGCAAGGCCAAGGCAGGAGGATTGCTTGAAGTCAAGAATTCAAGACCAGTCTAAGCAACATAGCAAGAACCTGTCTCTACAAAAAAAAAAACAACATTATTTTAATTAGCCAGGCATGGTGGCATGTGCGTGTAGTCCTAGCTACTCAGGAGGCTGTGGCAGGAGGATCGCTTAAGCCCAGGAGTTTGAGGCTGCAGTGAGCTGTGACTGTACCACTGCAATATTGCCTAGGCAATAGAACAAGGCCTTGTCTCTAAAAACAACAACAACAAAAACACTAAGACTTACCAGGAAATTGGTACAAATGATGAAAACCCAAAATAATTTTTTAAAAAGACAATAAAAATAGTCCCAAACACTCAGACTTCAAAATAACAATGATCAAAATGCATCTCAGATAAAGGCCTGATATCCATTCTGGATACATAAAGAACTCTAAAACAGAGAGGAAAAGACCAAAATTCCAGTTGAAAAATAAAAGTCACAAACACACAACTCACAAAGAAAGGTTTTACCATGCTCTTTAAACATATGAAAAGATGGACAATTTCACTCACAGTAAGAGAAACGCAAATTATAACTATGCTGAGATAACATTTCTCAATTAATAGATTGGGTAAAAATTATAAAGCCTGGCCAGGCGCAGTGGCTCACACCTGTAATCTCAGCATTTTAGGAGGCTGAGACGGGTGGATCACTTGAAGACCTTGTCTCTACAAGATATAAAAAATATTTAGCCACGTATGGTGCCTGAGGTCCCAGCTACCAGGGAGGCTGACGTGGGAGGATTGCCTAAGCCCAGGAGGTAGAGGCTGCAGTGAGCCACGATCACACCACTGCACTCCAGCCTAGAAGACAGAGTGAAATCCTATCTCAAAAAAAAAAAAACAGAGAGAGACACTCATATCATGCATTGTTGGTAGGAATGGAATGTCCCCACCATTAAGGGGGAAAATGGAAATCAGATAATATCTAACAAAACCACAAGTGAGTTTACCCCCTAACTCACATCTAAGAATTTACCTTGAAGATATACCTGCAGCAATACAAGAATACCTATGGACAAGGTACATGCCTCTTTCTGATGAAAAAATATTGGGAACAAACATACATAGGAGATTGGTTAAATAGACTATGTTTCATTCACACAATGGAGGACTAAGCAGCTATAAATAAAAACTTAAAAAGAGCATATATAGTATGCTATTTTTTGTAAGAAAGAAAAGAAGATAATATAAATGTATTTATTTATATTTACAAAAAGAAAATCCGGAAGATTAAACATGAAACTAATGAGGGTATGTTAACAAAATGGATGTGATGAAGAAGGGAAAGTAACACTCCTCTGAATGTACCTTTTTGTGTGATTTGGGGTTTTGGAACCATGTTAATGTTTTACATACACAAAATGATGATGATGATGATGTTAAATTAATAACAATGGGGAGGGAGAAACCTAAAATGGAACATAAAGAGATATATAACTGTTTTCAAATGAATACCATAGTCACACTGAAGGGAAGAAAATAACTATTGAAAATTATATTCCCTTAGCCTAAAGTCAAAAAGATTTGTTAACAAATGTTGAACACAGGTTAGTAGATAGGTGGGGTTTTTTTTAATAGTGGCAGGATTAGCAATTCTAAATCTGTTTTCTTATATGATCTAAATCTGAATCTAAGGCTGGGCAAATAAGTAAATACAATGAGGATAGTGTTAGCCAAGTTTCTCACCTGGAGAAGGTACTTACAAGTATAGAAAGTAGAAAGACTGAAATGAACCTTCTGGTGTTAGATTGGATTTGGTAATTTCAATATGAACGCATGGATTAAAGAGAGATAGAGACAGAGAGGTTTCCTAGCCTTGTTGAGCCTAGACACAATGGCACTCCAGTAGCAAAACAAGCACACTTAATGAGCAGATTTTAATTTTTAAATACCATTCTTCACCAAAAGGAATCAGGACTTCTTGAAGAAATGACTGGCTCCAGTGTTGGGGCAGATAAAGTAAAAGATGATCCTGGAACATCATGTCATGCCAGAAAGTAAAGAAATGCTCAAACAACAACGGGGTATGCCAAACTTTCACAAGAGCCCACTAAATGTAGGCTCCCAATGGCTACATCTGGAACATTTGAACATCAAACTTAAGAATGAGATCAGTGGATTATAACCCTCTGAATTAAATAAGAATTCCTATGTCTTACTAAAATTAATAAATAGGATAAAAGAAAAGTTACTATTTACATCACTATGCCAAGTAATAAATGTAGAAGGGATCATGGAGTTAGAAAAACTTCATTTTGCAAACATCAGAGTAATAATTGATTCAGTCAGGAATCATCAATGGATGCTAAAATACAGTGGGTAAAAGTTTTGTGAGAAATGCAGTACTTAAACTGTCTCAAAGTATCTCTCCACAAATTATTTACTCATTACAGATGAATAATAGTAACTTTATGGCAGAACACACTGGCAGGTACTTCCTTACCCAAGTTGTCAAGGTTAATATCACCAATAACTTATCATATGAATATCATGTGCCTCCCGATATGAGGACACCACTTCTGTGTTATTCCTGCCAAAAATGCATTATCTGAATCTAACTATGATGAAAAAAATCAGACAAATGAAAATTGAGGAACATTCTGCATCCTAACTGTCCTGTACTCTTCAAAAACACCAAGATCATGAAAGACAAATAAAGACTGAACAACTGTCCCAACTAAGAGTGACTAAACAGATATGACAACTAAATGCAATTCATAATCCTGGACTACATACTGGACATACTGGATAGATGGGGGATAAGGGAGATTATTGGAATAGCTGATAAAATTTGAATTTAGAATATAGATCAGATGATAGTATTATATTAAGGGAAATCAGAATATTTTTCCCCAAAATATGAAGGATCATTGAGCTGAAGACAATTAAGATGCATGTGAGCTCTTTGCCTTCTCTCTGTTTGGCAGGACAGAGATAAACAAAGACAAAAGGTCTTCTACTCTTCTCCCGCACCCCACCCCTATCCCACCCAAAGACTGAACATAAATTCTCCTTTAATGCAGGTAACACTTACCAGGTCAGAGATGGTGGCAGGAGAATCTGAGAGCAAACTCTACTCCTTCCCACAGGTTTTCTGCCTTTGAAAGCCTGGGACTGCTTTCCCCCTTGTCTTGTCACCTCTCTAAAATTTATCGCTGTCTGTTGAAAATCTGATATAAGCCAGGACTCTAAGCCACCACTTTTGAGTTACTTTTCTCCCACACAGTGTGCACTGCATGGGTTAATTAACTTGTTGATTTTTCTTTTGTTAATCTTTTGTTACAAGAGTTTGCCCCAACTATGAACTTATGAGGATGGAGAAAAAATTGTATATACTCCCCTTCAATATCAACATTAAAATTCCTAATTTTGATAGTTGTACTGTGGTTATAATGAGAGAAATGTATTGCTTTTCGTAAATGAAAACTGAAGAATTTAGGAATAAAGAGGCATGATATCTACAACATCCTGTCAAATGGTTCAGAAAGAAATAATGGAGAGAGGAATACCTGTGAATGAAGGTGGGGATAATTGAGCAAATGAGGAAAAACATTAAAAATTGGTGAATCTAAGTAGAAGATAGACAGTAATTGTTTCTACCATTCCTACAAGTTTTCTTAACCTTGAAATTACAAAAATATTAAAAGTTACCCCCAAAAGCTGCCATTAATGTGTTTAAGAAAACATAAACATTTGATAATTTTGCCAGAGCACTGGAATCTATGAAATACAATCATTATAGTAGATTAAAAGATAGTTTTAGAGTAGATCAGTCACAGTAGAAGAGAGAATTAACTAGAAGTCTGTCTAAATATTCACAGTGAAGCACAGAGAGATTAAAAATTTTAAAATACAAAATAAAGCATAAGACACATACAGGAAACCACTTTAGAAAATACAACATAATTGGTATAATTAAATTTCTGGATAGACAGAAGAGAAAAAATAGGTAAGAAACAATGTTTGAAGCGATATTGGCAGAGAATTTCCTAAAACTTGACACGAAAATTCTTCCCAAGATATAAAACCACAGATTTAAGAATCATTACGAACCCAAGCTGGACAAACTAAAGAAAACCAAACATGGCCAGGCACAGGGGCTCATGTCTGAAATCCCAGAACTTTGGGAGGCCAAGGCAGGAAGATCGTCTGAGGCCAGGAGTTTGAGACCAGCCTGTGAAACATAGTGAGAGCCCATCTCTGTTTAAAAAAAAAAAAAAAAAAAAAAATTAGCCAGGAGTGCTGGCACATGCCTGTAGTTCTAGCTACCCAGGAGGCTGAGCTGAGAGGACCGCTTGAGTCCAGGAGGTTTGAGGCTGCAATGAGCTATGATCACACCACTACACTCCAGCCTGGGTGACAGAGCGAGACCGTCACCCAGAAACAAAAGAAAGAAAAAGCCAAACATAACAAAACTGCTAAAAACCAAAGACAAAAAAAAAAAATCTTGAATTAAGCAAAGTAAAAAGAAAAGACCTTCAAAGCAATAACAAGAATCTGACTTATTCCATGGAAACAACAGAAGACAGAAGACCACAGAATGACATCTTTAAAGTGCTTAAATACTTGCAAAGCTAGACTTCTACATGCAGAGAAAAATATCCTTCAAAAATTAAAGCAAAGTGGTTATTTTCAGATGAACAAAACACCTGAAAAAATGAATTCATCTCAAGCAGAACTACACTAAAGGAAATGCCGAAGGGAGCTCTTTAGGCAGAAGGAAAATGATCCTTAATGAAAGAATAGTAATGCAGAAAAGAATGAAGAGCAATGGAAAAGTAGGCAAGTGGGTAAATTTAAATTAATATTGACAGTTGAAAGCAATAATGATAATGTCTTATGGGGTTAAAAATACAGACAGAATTAAAATATCCCTCAAGAGTAGCAGAAAAAACAGGACAGTAAATTCAGTTATAGTGTTGTAAGGTCCTTGCATTTTTCAGCAAGTAATAACAATCTTAATTTAAGGTTGACTAAGACAAATCAAGGATGCATATTGTAACCTCTAGGATAGTCACCAAAATAATGTAGAAAGAACGTATAATTAACAGAGGGAGAACAAAGTAATAAAAAAAATTTTCAATCCCAAAGAAGGCAATATATGAGGTGAATGGAGTAAAAACATGACACAAACATAAAACAAATTGTAAGTAAGAGAATTTGAATAAAAATAGCAATAATTCCATTATTATCAAATATTCCAAATAAAGGGCAAAGATTGTCAGAAAGGAATTTTTTTAAACCCAACTACGTGCCACTTATAAGAGACCACAGCTTATTAAATATAAGGATGCAGAAAAGTTGGGAGTAAAAGGGTAGACACCATACAAATGTTAGCAAGAAAAAAAGCTGGTGTAGATATGCTAATGGAAGACAAAATAGATGTTAAGGCAAAAAATATTACTACATCGAAAAGAGAGACGTTGATCAAGATAAATGATCAATTCAACATGAAGTTCTTATAGCAGAAAATATATATGAAACAAAAACTAACAAAAATAAAAGGTGTAATAGATGAATTCCCAGTCACAGTGGGCAGCTTTAACACACCTCTCTCAGCTGAAAGAACATGCAGAAAATAAAATATAGAAAATTAGAACAATATAACACAACATCCAACAGTTGTGGAATATGCATTATTTCCATCACATTTAGAACAGTTACCAAAATAAAATATATATTGGGCCAAAAGCAAGTCTAAACAAATTTCAAAGAATTAAAATCTAACACAGTATGTTCCCACAGTGGAATTAATCTAAAAATCAATAGCAAAAAAGAATTTAATTCCCAAATGCCTGAAAATCAATCAATATAGCCATGCTATTTGTCCCCTCCAAATCTCATATTGAAATTTGATCCCCAGTGTTGGAGGTGGAGCCTAATGGGAGGTGTTTGGGTCATGTGGTCAGATCCCTCATGAATGGCTTGGTGCCCTCCTTGAGATAATGAGTAAGTTCTTGTTCTATTAGCACCCTATTAGTTCCCTCTAGAGCTGGTTTTTAAAAAGAGTCTGACACCTCCCTCCCCTCTCTCTCTTGCTCTCTCACCAAGTGATCTCTGCACACATCAGCTCCCCCTCCCTTTCTGCCATGAGTGGAAGTAGCCTGTAGCCCTCACCAAAAGCACATGCTGGCTCCATGCTTCTTGTACAGCCTGCCATCCATGAACCAAATCAGCCTCTTTTCTTTACAAATTACCCAGCTCAGGTATTCCTTTATAGCAGCACAAACAGATGAAGACAAGTTGTAAATAATCTATGAACTAAATAAGAAATTAAAATGAAAATAAGAAAAAAAATTTAAACAATGATAATGAAAATACGAGTATAAAAACTTATAGAATGCAGTAAATCTGTGCTCAGAAAACACATAATGGTTGAATAAAAATCTAAGGTTGGAAATCAATGACCTAAGGATCAATCTCAAGCAAGAAGCCTGAAAGAGACTAGCAAATTAAACTCAAAGGAAGTGTAAAAGAGCAATGATAAGGATCAGGACAAAAATCAATGAAATAGAAAAAATATATATAATACAGCGGAGAAGTAGGCAACCTTTTTCTGTAAAGAGACAAATAGTAAATATTTTAGACTTTGTTGATCATAATATCTGTCACCGCTATTCAACTCTGCCATTGTAGTGCAAAAACAGACACAGATAATACATATATGAAGGGATGTGGCTATGTGCCAATAAAACTATATTTACAAAAACAGTTTGTGGGTTAGATTTGACTCATTAGCCATATATTGCCAATCTCTAATGAGGAATACAGCAAAGCCAAAAGTTGGTCCTTTGAACAAAAATGAATAGAACTGATAAAAGTCCAGTAACACTATAAAGAAAAAACAAAGGGCACAATTTACTAATATAAAAATAAATATATAAGAAATATATATGATATATTATCTTTATTAACATAAGACAGTAATA